>NC_139989.1:36846239-37278577 GCF_964263955.1 Coregonus lavaretus | reverse complement strand
AACATACAGTTGAAGTCGGAAGTTTATATACACCTTAGCCAAATACATTTAAACTCAGTTTTTCACAATTCCTGACATTTAATCCTAGTAAAAATCCCCTGTCTTAGGTCAGTTAGGATCACCGCTTTATTTTAAGAATGTGAAATGTCAGAATAATAGTAGAGAGAACGATTTATTTCAGCTTTTATTTCTTTCATCACATTCCCAGTGGGTCAGAAGTTTACATACATTCAATTAGTATTTGGTAGCATTGCCTTTAAATTGTTTAACTTGGGTCAAACGTTTCAGGTAGCCTTCCACAAGCTTCCCACAATAAATTGGGTGAAATTCGGCCCATTCCTCCTGACAGAGCCGGTGTAACTGAGTCAGGTTTGTAGGCCTCCTTGCTCGCACACACTTTTTCAGTTCTGCCCACACATTTTCTATAGGATTGAGGTCAGGGCTTTGTGATGGCCACTCCAATATCTTGACTTTGTTGTCCTTAAGCCATTTTGCCACAACTTTCGAGGTATGCTTAGGGTCATTGTCCATTTGGAAGACACATTTGCAACCAAGCTTTAACTTCCTGACTGATGTCTTGAGATGTTGCTTCAATATATCCACATAATGATCCTTCCTCATGATGCCATCTATTTTGTGAAGTGCACCAGTCCCTCCTGCAGCAAAGCACCCCCACAGCATGATGCTGCCACCCCCATGCTTCATGGTTGGGATGGTGTTCTTCGGCTTCCAAGACACCCCCTTTTTCCTCCAAACATAACGATGGTCATTATGGCCAAACAGTTATATTTTTGTTTCATCAGACCAGAGGACATTTCTCCAAAAAGTACGATCGTTGTCCCCATGTGCAGTTGCAAACCGTAGTCTGGCTTTTTTATGGCGGTTTTGGAGCAGTGGCTTCTTCCTTGCTGAGCGGCCTTTCAGGTTATGTCGATATAGGACTCGTTTTACTGTGGATATAGATACTTTTGTACCTGTTTCCTCCAGCATCTTCCCAAGGTCCTTTGCTGTTGTTCTGGGATTGATTTGCACTTTTCGCACCAAAGTACGTTCATCTCTAGGAGACAAAACGCATCTCCTTCCTGAGCGGTATGACGGCTGCGTGGTCTCATGGTGTTTGTACTTGCATACTATTGTTTGTACAGGTGAACGTGGTACCTTCAGGCGTTTGGAAATTGCTCCCAAGGATGAACCAGACTTGTGGAGGTCTACAATTATTTTTCGGAGGTCTTGGCTAATTTCTTTTGTTTTTCCCATGATGTCAAGCAAAGAGGCACTGAGTTTGAAGGTAGGCCTAGAAATACATCCACAGGTACACCTCCAATTGACTCAAATGATGTCAATTAGCCTATCAGAAGCCTCTAAAGCCATGACATCATTTTCTGGAATTTTCCAAGCTGTTTAAAGGTACAGTTAACTTAGTGTATGTAAACTTCTGACCCACTGGAATTGTGATACAGTGAATTATAAGTGTAATAATCTGACTTTAAACAATTGTTGGAAAAATTACTTATTTCATGCACAAAGTAGATATCCTAACCGACTTGCCAAAACTATAGTTTGTTGAAAAGAAATTTGTGGAGTGGTTGAAATATTAGTTTCAATGACTCCGACCTAAGTGTATGTAAACTTCCGACTTCAACTGTATATCTGGTCAATATTCAATCCTGTGCCTCATCATCACATAGTAGCCTAATATTTAATCATAACACTGTTCACCCCATAGCCTCTGCTTGGGGTCTTTATCAAACCCACCTCCTCATGGTTCATCTTGAGGTGGGTCAACTCCTCTCTCAGCCCCTCAATCTGCATTGAGGTCAGCTCGTCTAGCCTATTGATGTCGGCCTCCACAGTCTGCCTCATAGCCAGCTCATTCTCATACCTTTGTAACATCAATGCATCAACAAGGTTCTTAGTTCTAACTTTTTTTAATGTCAGCTATTTTATGTTACTGATCATTCATGCAAACAAAGAGGCAGTGGTGGAAAAAGTACCCAGTTGCCATACTTGAGTAAAAGTATAGATACCTTAATGGAAAGTTACTCAAGTAAAAGTGAAAGTCACCCAGTAAAATACTACTTGAGTAAAAATCTAAAAGTATTTGGTTGTAAATATACCTAAGTATCAAAAGTAAATGTAATTGCTAAAATATACTTAAGTATCAAAAGTAAAAGTATAGATAATTTCAAATTCCTTATATTAATCAAAGCAGAGGGCACCATTTTCTTGTTTTTTAAATTTACGGATAGCCATGGACACACTCCAACACTCAGACATCATTTACAAAATATGTATTTGTGTTTAGTGAGTCTGTCAGATCAGAGGCAGTAGGGATGTCCACGTGTTCTCTTGATAAGTACATGAATTGGGTCATTTCCCCGTCCTGCTAATCATTCAACATGTAATGAGTACTTTTGGGTGTCAGGGAAAATATATGGAGTAAAAAGTACATTATTTTCTTTAAGAATGTAGTGAAGTAAAAGTAAAAGTTGTAAAAAATATTAATAGTAAAGTAAAGTACAGTTACCCCAAAAAACGACTTACAGTGCCTTCGGAAAGTATTCAGACCCCTTGACTTTTTCCCAAAAAAATTACGTTACAGCCTTATTCTAAAATTGATTAAATATTTTTTTCCCCTCATCAATCTACACATAATACCCCATAATGACAAAGCAAAAACAGGTTTAGATTTTTTTGCTAATTTATTACAAATAAAAAACAGAAATATCACATTGACATAAGTATTCAGACCCTTTACTCAGTACTTTGTTGAAGCACCATTGGCAGTGATTACAGCATTGAGTCTTCTTGGGTATGACGCTACAAGCTTGGCACACCTGTATTTGGGGAGTTTCTCCCATTCTTCTCTGCAGATCCTCTCAAGCTCTGTCAGGTTGGATGGGGAGCGTCACTGCACACTCAAGGACATTCAGAGACTTGTCCCGAAGCCACTCCTGCGTTGTCTTGGCTATGTGCTAAGGGTTGTTGTCCTGTTGGAAGGTGAACATCCGCCCCAGTCTGAAGTCCTGAGCACTCTGGAGCAGGTTTTCATCAAGGATCTCTGTACTTTGCTCCGTTCATCTTTGCCTCGATCCTGACTAGTCTCCCAGTCCCTGCCGCTGAAAAACATCCCCACAGCATGATGCTGCCACCACCATGCTTCACCGTAGGGATGGTGCCAGGTTTCCTCCAGACGTGACGCTTGGCATTCAGGCCAAAGAGTTCAATCTTGGTTTCATCAGACCAGAGAATCTTGTTTCTCATGGTCTGAGAGTCTTTAGGTACGTTTTGGCAAACTCCAAGTGGGCTGTCATGTGCCTTTTACTGAGGAGTGGCTTCCGTCTGGACACTCTACCATAAAGGCCTGATTGGTGGAGTGCTGCAAAGATGGTTGTCCTTCTGGAACCCCATCTCCACAGAGGAACTCTAGAGCTCTGTCAGAGTGACTATCGGGTTCTTGGTCCCCTTCCTGACCAAGGCCCTTCTCCCCCGATTGCTCAGTTTGGCTGGGCGGCCAGCTCTAGGAAGAGTCTTGGTGGTTCCAAACTTCTTCCATTTAAGAATGATGGAGGCCAGTGTGTTCTTGGGGACCTTCAATGCTGCAGACATTTTTTGGTACCCTTTCCCAGATCTGTGCCTCGAAAAATCCTGTCTCGGAGCTCTACGGACAATTCCTTCGACCTCATGGCTTCGTTTATGCTCTGACATTCACTGTCAACTGTGGGACCTTATATAGACAGGTGTGTGCCTTTGCAAATCATGTCCAATCAATTGAATTTACCACAGGTGGACTCCAATCAAGTTGTAGAAACATCTCAAGGATAATCAATGGAAACAGAATGCACCTGAGCTCAATTTTAAGTCTCATAGCTTATGTAAATAAGGCACTGTAAGTAATACTTTAAAGTATTTTTACTTAAGTACTTTACACCATGTGTATGTTTATTGTCTAAATTACTGATTGATTTCAACATTATTGTAAGAATTTGTTTTAATAATAATCTGGCTAGGCAGAACATGAAATGGCCTTTAGTCCCACCCTGCTGTTGTTCTGTATCAGTTATTCTCAGACACTTTGTTTTAAAGTAATCTGCGGACAGCTTAGCATTGTCAATGGCCAGGTAGATTCCTCCATTCAAACGAGTGGAATCAAAGATCTGAAAGAGGGCACAGAGGTATGTCTCGGATTATTACATTTACATTTTAGTCATTTAGCAGACGCTCTTATCCAGAGCAATTTACAGGAAACTACTCTACTTTATCTTTGTCTAGAATCTCTTCGAGCTGATGTAGCTCATATTCACAAACATTGTGCATTATTGGGGCAAGTAGTCAAATCTGAGCAACTGCCCGTTCCTAAACAAACTAAGTTAACCCCTCCACAACCACACCCTTAAAAATACATAAACCATTACGTTGTCATTGAAAAAACCCAGTGTGCATTTGCTTTAAACTTATCTATAATTTTCATATTGACTGTACACTAATCTATTTTCTAATGTACAATGTTACTTCTTTGCTATATAGTACTTTCTGCCAGAGGTTAATCTTATAGTATCTAAGCCTGGAATTGGTGGCCTTACCCTGTCTTGCAGTTCATGGATGGTGACCTTGAAGGCAGTGCAGTCATGAGATTCTGTCTTGATCCTGGCCTCCAGGAACATGCAGATCTTCTGCTCCAGATCAGCGTTGGCCTTCTCCAGGGAGTGGACCTTGTCCAGGTAGGTGGACAGACGGTCGTTCAGGTTCTGCATGGTGGCTTTCTTGTTCTCGTTCACATGGACAGCATCAGACACGTTGAAGCCACCAGCCCCACCACCCATGCCAAAACCACCACCAGCAGAGTAGGTGTTGGAGGCATTGGAGATGCGCACCCCGGAGCCACCTGCAGCCCCGTACATGCTGCCGGCCCTCATGGCGCTGATATGTCCACCTCCCATGCTACCACCGGAATAGCGAAGGTAGCCCATTCTCATGGATCCACCAGAGGCCACGAAGCTGCGGTTTGAGAAGGAGGTCATGGTGACGGAGGCTGCTGTTGTACTGCTCTGGCTGGAGAGGAGTGAGTGCAGAGCGGTTGGACACAACTCCTTTTATGTCAGACAATGAGGGAGGGAGAGGGGGGTTTGAGGTTTCTACACAGGTGAGAGTGTGGAAAATTCCTTCCATACAGCCCAAGACAGGTAACTCAGGGAAAAAATAACAAACATGTCAGTAAAGCTGGTAGGTAGGGGCCTATGAATAATCAGAAGTGTATGGAATCCTGAGTATACCCTAGTCTGGGTACCAGTCCTTTTAGCTAACATTCCACTCCTTGCCACTCCTGTCATTTGCCAAAGACTTTTGGAGTGGCAAGAAGTGGAATGTAATAGCTGAACAGAGACGTCAACCAGTATACCCTTTTGCACAACCAAAATTCTAGCTAGTGCAGACTGAGGTACCCTTGGTGGTAAAACACGTTGCTAGCCACTTGTTATATATATTTTGCATCTTTATTATATTTTAAATTAAAGACTCTTTACGCCCTCAAATTAAGGACTAACCTTAGGTGGGACTTTAAGTTAATTTTGTAGTTCACCTTGGGTAGTTGCCTCTGTCTCTGCCTGCCCTGCAGCAGCTCTGTACAATGTTATATTGTGTGACAGAGCACTAGTAACAGCAATCTCCCAAATCACTGTTGTTTATTAGATTTTATTTTTAATCAGCTATTGTTGGGTAGTAAGCTTACTGTCTCAAACTTGCAGATATTATTTTCAAGGAGACCACCATTGTCATTGCAGAGTTTCCCCATTGGTAAAATAAATGCAGAATACTGCTGAACAACAACTGCTGAATATTGTGAACCGTAAAAACACTGGTGGTGTATTCTGCTGGTTTTGTCTTGAAAAATCTTTCTTCGGGGGGCGGAGCTAGCATGTTGGAGTGAACGGCTGTGTGTGAGAGGCTCCTGCAACTTTTTTGCGAAATAATCTAACCTAACTTACTTTCTGGCACTTGTTACAACAAACGTTTCTTTCTAATACAATATTGTAACTTTCAATGTGAAAATGCCGAGTAATAAGCGACCAAAGGACAATAAATCCACATTGGAGGCCTACTCCCCACCAAACAACGAGACAGACATGGCGGAAGGCACAGGTAACAACGTGACACTTACAGAACTTACCCGGGCTTTGGGAGAACTACGTGTTGCTATAGCGGAGGATCTTAAGGCTACTATTGCTGAACTGGACACTAAAATTGAGAGCACCATTCGAACGGTCGCTTCGCAGGGCCAGAGTATTGTGGACCTTGAGAAAGCTTCTGAATTCAACACTGGTTGGATCGACGACTTAGAGAAGCTATGCACGTCATTGCAGGATAGTGTGCAGAGGCTTTCTGTGAATGTGGTCGACCTGGAGGGCAGATCCAGGCGTCATAACCTTCACGTTGTGGGTTTGGCAGAAGGGGTGGAGGCGGGCTCTCGCCCCACCGACTTCTTCGCCAAGCTACTGAAGGATGCAATGGGACCGGATGTTTTGGCTTCGGATCCCCTACTGGACAATGCACATCGCGCCCTTGTCCCAGTGCCTGGACCGGGCCAGCGTCCTCGCCCAGTCATCTGTTGTCACAGTTTCAAGTCCAAGGATCTTATCCTGCGCAAGGCTCGAATGAGGGGCAACCTGTTACATAAAGGGCACCCCTTTCGTGTCTATGAGGATTATGCGCCCGATGTGGCAAAGCACCGCGCTGGCTACAGAGATGTCATGACCAAACTCTACAAACTCCATCTTCGCCCAGCCTTGCTCTTCCCTGCAAGACTAAGAATTACCCCGCCTTCCGGGGAGAAGATTTGTCTCTCCTCGGTTTTGGACGCAGAGAAGTTTATCCGGGAATATATGCCAATCCCCCGTACAGGTTAGAGTGCCTTGTCATTGTGTTAGGGTCTGCTCATGGACTCGAATCCATACTATACCATAACGGGTGAAACCGTATTAAACGGTCTCAGCAAGGGCTACCGAACATGTAATAGGCTGAGCTGACCAATGGAGGGCGGTCAGAGCTCTCATTTAACGTTAATTTCACTTTCATTCCGACTGGGTTTAGAGCGATGCCTGTTTGGGAGGCCTTCCAGGTCGGATCATTGACACTTTCGGATGGATATACGGTGGGGAAAAAAAGTATTTAGTCAGCCACCAATTGTGCAAGTTCTCCCACTTAAAAGGATGAGAGAGGCCTGTAATTTTCGTCATAGGTACACGTCAACTATGACAGACAAAATGAGGAAAAAAAATCCAGAAAATCACATTGTAGGATTTTTAATGAATGTATTTGCAAATTATGGTGGAAAATAAGTATTTGGTCAATAACAAAAGTTTCTCAATACTTTGTTATATACCCTTTGTTGGCAATGACACAGGTCAAACGTTTTCTGCAAGTCTTCACAAGGTTTTCACACACTGTTGCTGGTATTTTGGCCCATTCCTCCATGCAGATCTCCTCTAGAGCAGTGATGTTTTGGGGCTGTCGCTGGGCAACACGGACTTTCAACTCCCTCCAAAGATTTTCTATGGGGTTGAGATCTGGAGACTCCAGGACCTTGAAATGCTTCTTACGAAGCCACTCCTTCGTTGCCCGGGCGGTGTGTTTGGGATCATTGTCATGCTGAAAGACCCAGCCACGTTTCATCTTCAATGCCCTTGCTGATGGAAGGAGGTTTTCACTCAAAATCTCACGATACATGGCCCCATTCATTCTTTCCTTTACACGGATCAGTCGTCCTGGTCCCTTTGCAGAAAAACAGCCCCAAAGTATGATGTTTTCACTCCCATGCTTCACAGTAGGTATGGTGTTCTTTGGATGCAACTCAGCATTCTTTGTCCTCCAAACACGACGAGTTGAGTTTTTGCCAAAAAAGTTATATTTTGGTTTCATCTGACCATATGACATTCTCCCAATCCTCTTCTGGATGCACTCTAGCAAACTTCAGACGGGCCTGGACATGTACTGGCTTAAGCAGGGGGACACGTCTAGCACTGCAGGATTTGAGTCCCTGGCGGCGTAGTGTGTTACTGATGGTAGGCTTTGTTACTTTGGTCCCAGCTCTCTGCAGGTCATTCACTAGGTCCCCCCGTGTGGTTCTGGGATTTTTGCTCACCGTTCTTGTGATCATTTTGACCCCACGGGGTGAGATCTTGCGTGGAGCCCCAGATCGAGGGAGATTATCAGTGGTCTTGTATGTCTTCCATTTCCTAATAATTGCTCCCACAGTTGATTTCTTCAAACCAAGCTGCTTACCTATTGCAGATTCAGTCTTCCCAGCCTGGTGCAGGTCTACAATTTTGTTTCTGGTGTCCTTTGACAGCTCTTTGGTCTTGGCCATAGTGGAGTTTGGAGTGTGACTGTTTGAGGTTGTGGACAGGTGTCTTTTATACTGATAACAAGTTCAAACAGGTGCCATTAATACAGGTAACGAGTGGAGGACAGAGGAGCCTCTTAAAGAAGAAGTTACAGGTCTGTGAGAGCCAGAAATCGTGCTTGTTTGTAGGTGACCAAATACTTATTTTCCACCATAATTTGCAAATAAATTCATTAAAAATCCTACAATGTGATTTTCTGGATTTTCTTTTCTCAATTTGTCTGTCATAGTTGACGTGTACCTATGATGAAAATTACAGGCCTCTCTCATCTTTTTAAGTGGGAGAACTTGCACAATTGGTGGCTGACTAAATACTTTTTTTCCCCACTGTACTTATATTCCCCCATTTTTGTTTTGTTTCGATATTTATTTTTCAATTCTTACATTATTCCTGTTACCATACCATGTATTTATTGCTTGCAGGGGTCTGGGGGTGATGGTTGGGAAGGGGCAGACGCAGACACCTGGATAGCAAATTGATGCTTTGTGCTGTTCTGCCTTTGTCATAGCCTGGCCCGCTCTCACGATTTGATTCCCACCAGCCCTCCGTGGTGCTTGTGTCTGTGTAGGTGTGCGTACATATAATAATAATTATTTGTACTTTATTATTATTTTCTCTTAGCATTTTAGTATTATGTATGTGTATATTTTAAATTAGTATAGATTATTATTCTGGGGTATGAATGTTTGTGTATGTAGATGTGTGTGTATGGATGTATGTATGTATATGCGTGTGTATGTATCTGTATATATTTAAGAATATTTATTTTATATGTATATTTTTTTGTATGTGTATGTATACATGTGTTTGTATGTGTATGTAGGTGTGTGTGTATGTATGTGTGTGTCAGTAGCTGAGTGTAGATGCGGTGAGGAAATCAAGCGCAGGAAACACGGGCGTTCGTCAACAGACTTTAGTTAACAAAATGCAGCACCAAACAGGCGAACAGCCAACCCAACCGGGAGGCAAAATACAAATTACGCACAACACACACAGTGCGTAAAATGAAGATAGCGCACACAGTGCGGACTCTCGGAAAACAACAAACACGAGAGTAAATACAAAAAGAGCAACAGCTTGACAATAAACAATACCACATAACACCTGCCCCCACACACGAAAACTAAATAGGCAACCAAATCAAACACTAACAAGGGACAGGTGTACAAACAGACAAAACCAAACAAACATGAAACATCGAACGGTGGCAGCTAGTACTCCGGGGACGACGACCGCCGAAGCCTGCCCGAACAAGGAGGAGGAGCAGCCTCGGCCGAAACCGTGACAGTACCCCCCCTTGACGCGCGGCTCCAGCCGTGCGCCGATCCCGGCCTCGGGGACGACCAGGACGACGCGGAGCAGGGCGCGTAGGATGACCCCGATGGAACTCGGTCAGCAGGGACAGGTCTAATATGTCCCTCCTCGGCACCCAGCACCGCTCCTCCGGGCCGTACCCCTCCCACTCCACGAGATATTGGAGACCCCCCATCCGGCGTCTCGAATCAAGGATGGACCTCACAGTGTACGCCGGAGCCCCCTCGATGTCCAACGGGGGCGGAGGAGTCTCTTCTATCTCATAGTCCTGGAGTGGACCAGCTACCACCGGCCTGAGGAGAGACACATGGAACGAGGGGTTAATATTCCTGTAATCAATAGGCAGTTCTAACCTGTAACACACCTCGTTCAACCTCCTCAGGACTTTGAATGGCCCCACAAACCGCCGACCCAGCTTCCGGCAGGGCAGGCGGAGGGGCAGGTTTCTAGTCGAGAGCCAGACTCGATCTCCAGGTGCGTACACAGGCCCCTCACTGCGGTGGAGATCGGCGCTCGTCTTATGCCGACGGATGGCCCGCTGCAGATGAACGCGGGCAGCGTTCCATGTCTCCTCCGAGCGCCGCACCCACTCATCCACCGCAGGGGCCTCGATCTGGCTCTCGTGCCAAGGTGCCAGAACCGGCTGGTACCCTAACACACACTGGAAAGGGGTTAGTTGGGTGGAGGAGTGGCGGAGAGAGTTCTGTGCCATCTCGGCCCACGGAACGTATCTCGCCCACTCCTCCGGCCGGCCCTGGCAATAAGACCTCAGAAACCTACCCACATCCTGGTTGACCCGTTCAACCTGCCCATTACTCTCCGGGTGGTAACCCGAGGTAAGGCTCACCGAAACCCCCAACCGTTCCATAAACGCTCTCCACACTCTGGAGGTGAACTGGGGGCCTCGATCAGACACTATATCCTTGGGTACCCCGTAATGCCGGAAGACATGGGTAAACAGAGCCTAAGCGGTCTGTAGGGCAGTAGGGAGACCCGGCATGGGAAGGAGACGACAGGCCTTCGAGAACCGATCCACAACGACCAGGATGGTAGTATTCCCCTGTGAGGGGGGAAGGTCTGTAACAAAATCCACCGAGAGGTGGGACCAGGGTCGTTGTGGAACGGGCAGGGGTTGTAGCTTACCCCTGGGCAAATGTCTGGGCGCCTTACACTGGGCACACACCGAACAGGAGGAGACATAAATCCTCACATCCCTGGCTAACGTTGGCCACCAGTACTTAGTGCTAAGGCAGTGAACTGTCCGGCCGATACCTGGATGTCCAGAGGAGGGGGACGTATGAGCCCAATAAATGAGGTGATCGCGTACCTCGAGCGGAACGTACGTCCGACCCACTGGACACTGTGGAGGACTTGGGTCGGTGCGTAACGCCCGCTCGATCTCTGCATCGACCTCCCATACCACCGGTGCAACCAGACAAGACTTTGGTAGTATGGGAGTGGGCTCAACGGACCTCTCCTCCGTGTCATACCGCCGAGACAGGGCATCTGCCTTCCCGTTCTGGGACCCAGGGATGTAAGTGATTTTAAACACAAACCGGGCTAGAAACATAGTCCAGCGGGCCTGGCGAGGATTCAGTCTCCTAGCTGCCCGGATGTATTCCAGGTTACGGTGGTCAGTCAAAATGAGGAAAGGGTGTTGAGCCCCCTCAAGCCAATGCCTCCACACCTTTAGGGCCTGTACCACGGCTAACAGCTCCCTGTCCCCTACGTCATAATTCCGCTCCGCCGGACTGAGCTTCTTAGAATAAAAAGCACAGGGGCGGAGTTTAGGTGGTGTGCCAGACCGTTGTGAGAGAACGGCCCCAATACCGGCCTCGGACGCGTCTACCTCTACCTGGAATGGTAAAGCGGGATCCGGATGCGCCAACACCGGCGCCGAGGTAAACAGGTCCTTCAGTCTCCCAAAAGCCCTGTCCGCCTCAGCTGACCACCGCAAGCGCACCGGACCCCCCTTCAACAGAGACGTTATGGGAGCTGCCACCTGTCCAAAACCCCGGATAAACCTCCGGTAGTAATTCGCAAAACCCAAGAACTGTTGCACCGATGGGTTTGGTGCGCTTTCTTACCTTTCTAGTGAGTTACATGTTATGCAGGCCACCATAGGAACTACAGATGAGAGGAGGGCGGGGCTTACATTCACTTCCTGGAATGTCAAGGGTTTAAACAAACCAATTAAGAGAGGCAAGGTCCTAACCCACTTGAAAGCACATTCGTCTGATATTATATTTTTGCAAGAAACCCATCTGAAAAACAATTTTCATAACAGACTTAAATGTAACTGGGTGGGGCAAGTGTATCACTCTAACTTCTCTGCCAAATCGAGAGGCACAGCGATTCTGGTACGGAAAGGAATTCCCTTTCTACATAAAACCACTATTGTGGATAAAGAGGGTCGTTATGTGATCGTAATAGGAGAGATCCACTCTACTTCTGTAACTCTACTAAATATCTATGGGCCAAACATTGATAACCCCTCTTTTTTCAAAAGAGTCCTTGCCCTGATTCCAGATATCTCCCATACTAATCTGGTCATTGGAGGGGACCTTAACTGTGTACTAGACCAATATTTGGATAGATCCTCTACCCGGCGAACCCCTACCTCCTATTCAAGCGAATTCTTGAATACCTACTTAAAAAATTCGAACTTATTTGATATATGGAGGATCTCTAACCCTACGGGTAGGGAATACTCCTTTTACTCTCATGTTCACAATGTATATACTCGAATTGACTACTTTTTGGTTGATGCTAAACTACTCCCCTATACCTGTAATGTGAGATATCATGATATTATAATCTCTGACCACAGTCCACTCACCTTCTCCCTGAGATTGGGTGACATCGTACCAAACGAGAGGGTCTGGAGGTTGAATCCTCAGCTCCTCACAGAACCAACATTCTGTGAACATCTTAAAGACCAAATTACATTTTTCTTTGATACCAACGACAACACAGAGACATTATTATTGTGGGAAACGCTGAAGGCGTATTTGAGAGGCTGTATCATCTCCTTTCAGACTGCAAGGAGTAGGCAAAACAGAAGAAAATTGGTAGAACTGGAGGGACAAATTCACTTACTGGATAGGGAGAATGCTAGACATCCATCTACGGAGAAACATAAAAAAATTATGTCTTTAAAATTTAAATACAATCAGATCCTCTCGGTTAAAATTGCTAAATCTTTTCTCTATGCCAAGCAAAAATATTTTGAGTTTGGTGACAAACCACACAAAGTACTCGCCAGACAACTTCGAAAAAATGTGAGTGACCGAATGATTCACAAAGTTAAATCTGCATCTGGGGAATTACTCTCCTCCCCCAAAGACATCAATGACAGATTCCGTCAGTTTTATGAGACTCTATATACATCTAAAGCGGATCCTAACCCCTTAATTATGCAAAACTTTTTGGAGGACTGTAATCTTCCGGCCCTGAACCAGGAAGACTCTAACTTCCTGAATAAGGAAATATCTCTTGAAGAAATTAGAGAAACAATTAAATCTCTAAAGAGTGGCAAGACCCCGGGCCCAGATGTATACCCTGGTGAATTCTATAAAACATTCAGCAACATGCTCTCTCCTTACCTGCACAAAATGTTGGTTCGGGCCAATGAGGATGGAGCTCTCCCATCTACTTTGGATGAAGCGTTTATTACAGTTATACATAAGAAGGGTAAAGATCCGGAAGAGGTAGGGTCATACAGACCAATATCCCTCCTTAATACAAACCAAAAGATTTTAGCAAAAACTCTGGCTAACAGGCTTAGCACTTTAATTGGCAAATTGGTCCATTCGGACCAGACCGGCTTTATCCCTAACAGAAACTCATTCTTAAATCTCAGGCACCTCTTCAACATTATGTATTCTCAGAGGTTACCTAACGTGGACCTTGCCGTTATATCTCTTGACGCCGAAAAGGACTTTGACCAAGTTGAGTGGCCCTATCTATTCAAGGTCCTACAGAAATGTAATATTGGAGATGGGTTCATAAATTGGATCCAGCTTTTATATAGGAACCCCTGTGCGAGAATACTCACTAACCAATCACTGTCGCCCCGATTTAACCTTTACAGAGGGACAAGGCAGGGTTGTGCGCTGTCGCCTATGCTCTTCGCCCTAATTATTGAACCTCTCGCTCAAGCGATCAGATCTCATTCAGCAATACACGGCTATAATACTAAAGATACTCTAAATAAGATTTCCCTATACGCAGATGATATTCTCCTCTATGTAACAGAACCCCAAGCTAGTATTCCAGCTATTCTTGAGGTGATTAATTTGTTTGGTACCTTCTCGGGATATAGAATAAATTGGAACAAGAGTGAATTAATGCCCATATGGTTGCAAAACACCTCCTGGCTAGAACATCTTCCAGTTAAGTTATCTTCAGAAAAATTTATCTACCTTGGAATTGTAGTTACCAAACAATACTCCTTACTATTTAAAGATAATTTCCCCTCTCTGATGCAAAATCTCAAGGCAAACATACAATTTTGGAGAACTCTCCCAATTTCTCTGCTCAGAAGAATTAATGCCATTCAAATGGTCCAGAACATCCCAGTATTCATACCTAAATCCTTTCATAAACAACTGGACTCTATTATCAATCCTTTCATCTGGGATTATAAAACACACAGGATAGGTAAAAAAACACCTATGTAAATCCAAGATGGAAGGAGGATTGTCTCTCCAAAATTTTATATTTTACTATTGGGCCGCTAACCTCCGCGCTGTTACGTTTTTGCTGGATGACGCACCCCCGCCATCCAGCTGGCTTAGTATGGAGCGTGAGGAGTGTCACCCCTTCTCTATTGGTGCTGTGATTTTGTCACCTGTCAATCTGGAGATGTCACTTTACCGTAACAATCCTATTATACATAGCACAGTCCGAATCTGGAAGCAAATTAAAGTCCACTTTGAGCTTAGACCAATATCATTCATGCTCCCTGTTGCCAGGAATCCCTCCTTTGCCCCCTCTAACCTTGATAACACCTTTGAGCGATGGGGAGAGTTGGGGATAAGTACCATAGGGATTTATATATAGGAGGGACCTTTGCTTCCTTTGAATCGCTGAGGGAAACGTATAACCTTCCCAGAAGTAACTTTTTCAGATACCTACAAATTAGAGACTATGTTAGAAAACACCTCCCAACATTTGGGAATGCTAAACCTTCCATGTTTGACGGATGCATAAAAATATGCCCCACCTCAGACAAACTGATATCTCGTCTATATGACGCTTTTCAATCTGTTAGCGCACCCTCTACTGATGCCATTAAGGAAAAATGGGAGGAAGAACTAGGGACTGACATTTCGGTGGCAGACTGGGAGGATAGCTTGGAGTATATCCACACCTGCTCCATTAACTCCAGACATTGTCTCATACAATTTAAGGTATTACACAGATTACACTATTCCAAAACTAAACTGCATAGGATATTTCCTGATACATCCCCTATGTGTGATAAATGTCAGGCTGAGCAGGGTACACTACTCCACTGCTTTGCCCTATGTTCTAGCCTGTATGGTTATTGGTGTGGAATTTTTGGGGGCCTCTCTGAAGTTCTGGAGATTTCAATAGACCCAGACCCGCTTCTGATAATCCTGGAAGTGTCCGATTCCCTAAACGGATTAACCAACTCCCAAAAACAACTAATCTCTTACAGTCTCATTTCGGCAAATAAAATAATCTTGTTGTTTTGGAAAAGGAGGGAAGCGCCCTCTACCAAATTATGGCTCAGCGAATTGGCAAACACTGTACACTTAGAAAGAATTAGATATATTCTGAACAATAAATTATCAACATTTGATCAAATCTGGCAGCCTTTCCTCTCTTACTTGGACCAGTCGGCGCTGTGAATCTGTACTTTTTAACGCACTCTCAATTGTCATATTGTAATCTACCTTTGGGCAGCGTGTGCTGGCCCCGCCACCCGAGTAGACGGGAGGGGAATAGGGTGGAATAAGGGGCGGGGGGGATAAAGGGGGGTATAAATGGGGGGGTTACATCTACCCTTTTTCTTTCTACCTGTCCCTGTTCTGTATGTCTTGTTTTGTGATATTTGTTTTGTGCCCAGAACTCTGGGTCTTGTTGTTCATGTCTGTTCTCTTATGTTTAGATAATAACTGTACACATGTCTTTCATACCTATACACCATTCTTGTGTGTGTTCAAAAAAAAATATTTGAACGAAAAATCTTTCTTCAAGCGAGCTGTTTGACACCTGATCCAACTGACGTATGTGCATAGGGTCTGGTCCTTGTTTAGGGAACATGAGCCGTGGCTTTCACTCTTTGTCCATACACTGCACGTATAGTTTCAGCAGCATCCAGCTTAAAGGCCACACCTTTAAGCTGCTATTTCCTTCAAGACTTAACTGATTATTCAGATTTTGATCTACATTTTACAGCCCGACTACAATGTTGGCTTTGGTTAGTCCAGAAGTAAATTGTTGCAGATAGTGGATTTTGTTGATTGTTGCAGATAGTGGATTTCCGTACTTGTATTTCAGACTGTTGATTCGTAAATCAAGTTATCCACTGGGTCAGTGTGTCTTATAGTTCTCTGTAATAGTCCATCAAGTATTTTGTTTGTTTTTCCATGAGCGACATTGTTTACAAGTTACAGTTTGTGCTTTGTTTTGTCACTTGGGTAAGCTTCATTAGTTTGTTTTGTCTGACTGCCAAGGGATGCCCAGATCACTGGGTTGGCTGAAGTTCCAAAACAGTGTTTGTGGTTTTAATTGTTTAATCCAACAGGGAAAGAAAAAAGCTGATAAATGGTGATCTTATATGAATAATTGACACTTGTTGTTGAATGCCCATACCATTAAATGGACAAAGGTAATCTTCAAAGAGACTGCAATTAGACTTAACAACTGATTAGTATGGTTACATTTTTTGTTTGACTTTCAATTGACCAGATATAATCAGTTTCTTTAGTGTCCCATAACTTTATAGTATGTCACCAAAAGGTTAATTATGGAGTGAGCAGACATATTACATTGTTTGCTGTAGTCTAGACATATTTATTGAACGATTATAGGGTTAGGCCTTTTATAGGGTACAAAGGGCTTTAATAGCCTATGATAAGAGCTTTGCTTATAATACATGTTTTGTGTGTGCAGTTAAAGGTGGAGTTAGCGAGATGATGTTGTAACAAACAGCACCGTATATATTGAGATTAACCGTATATATTGAGATGAATGCGATGCAAGACTTTATATATATATTTTATATTTTAGTCATTTAGCAGACGCTCTTATCCAGAGCGACTTACAGGAGCAATTAGGGTTAAGTGCCTTGCTCAAGGGCACATCAACAGATTTTTCACCTAGTCAGCACAGGGATTAGAACCAGCGACCTTTCGGTTACTGGCACAACGCTCTTAACCACTAAGCTACCTGCTCTCATACAGGAACACAGAGTATCTGTGCATGTGCACGGGTGAACTTCACGCTGCTACAACGTGGTAGCTATGGGATCAAAATAGCTGAGAAGTTTTGCCTTGCACTCTTAGTTGTTGTGTAAATTGACCCACTATGTATTTACTTCGTGGATGCACCATCATCTTGCTGAGTCTCCAATATTTGTTCCAAAAAATTTCACGTTTATCTTATTTTGCAAGTGAAAGTGTATTTTGTCATATAGACTACTGAAATGTCAGTGTTAAACATAAAATCAAAAGGAAAGGCAACCAGAGTTTAGATGAACAGGTAATGCTCGGGAAACTGTGTATTAAGTGGATGTGATTGAATAGAAAATGCCAAGACATGAGAAGTCAGTTTCAACACTTTGGAACACGTTTATTTCTTAATCTCTTTGAGAAAGGTTGACAACAGGCATCAGAGAGATGGGTGTGAAGTTTCTGGTTCAAGATGTTTCTCATAGGGACTCAACCACTGCCCCGGTGGAGGAGCTGGTGGAGCTGACCACCTTGCCGTCCACCACTTCCTCCACAATAGTCACCACCTTGCGTGTTGTTGTGGTTGTGGACGAGGATGAGGATGACATGCTGAAGGGCAAACAAACAATGTTGTTAGGTTCCATCATTCTGAGGACAGTTTCTGACTGTATGTGTATGCCATTTGAAACACATGAGGCATGAGACTCAAAGCTCACCTGCTAGCCTCTCCGTCCAGCAGTCTCCTGTACTCGGCGATCTCCATCTCCAGCCTGGTCTTGATGTCCAGCAGCATCCGGTATTCGTGTCCTTGGCGTTCCAGGTCAGCCCTGAGATTTACCAACTGTTCCTCCAAGCTGGTCACCTGCATCTGATAACCTGACAGCTGCATGGAGTAACGGTTCTGTGTCTCTGCAAGGGTATTTTCCATGGATGATTTCTGTTGGGGAGAAATTAAGAGCAAAACATAACATCAGGAAGCAGTTGAGCAAGAAATGTAAACAAAATAATTTCTGAACAGTCTTACCATGCTCATTTGTGATTGCAGTTCGATTTCAAGACTCTGCAGCGTACGTTTGACTTCTGAGATTTCAGATCTGGACGTTTGGATAACTTCTGTGCTAATTGCGACCTCCTTGTTCAGCGCCTCAGTCTGTGGACAACACCATCCAAAATAATGTTTTTATATGAACAATTTAATTGATGGGACATTTTAGATACTGTGGACCTACATTATGTAATCATTTTTATAATGGGAAACACTTGTAGTCACCACCTTGCAATTTCTTACCTTGGACAAGAACCAGCCCTCCAGATCTCTGTTGTTCTTGGCAGCGACAGCCTCGTAGTGTTCACGAATCTCAGCCATGACCTTGCTGAGGTCTTCCTGTGGTGCAGCATCAACCTCCACATGGACCTGGCCGCTCATCTGGGCACGCATGGACAACAGCTCCTAAAGGAATCATGGATAGTCTGGGTCAACCTCAGTCATGCATTACTCATTATGCATGGCATTGCCGATTTTCTTCACCAATCAACTGATGACTAATAGTCATGAAGATGAGCACTTACTTTTGTATGACTAAATCTATAGTCACTCAGACTTACCTCCTCATGGTTCTTCTTGAGGAAAATCAACTCCTCTCTCAGCCCCTCAATCTGCATCTCCAGGTCAGATCTGGCTACGGTCAGCTCGTCCAGCACCCTCCTCAGACCACTGATGTCGGCCTCGACAGACTGCCTCATGGACAGCTCGTTCTCATACCTAAGCAAAATCAAAACAGCTTTGTTTGGAGAATACCACATCTGTTTACTGGACTAAAGATATATACTGTATCTATTGAAGACTGTATGGATTTATGCATCTTTATTGTGATCATTCATGATGTCACCCACTTGACCCTGAAGTCATCTGCTGCCAGCTTGGCATTGTCAATGCTGAGGTAGATTCCACCGTTGATGCGTGTGGCATCCTGGATCTGAAAGAGAAAATTACGTTTTGGAGTTAAACAGTTTTATCTGGAGTGAATGGATGATTGGAGCTATAAACTTTATCTGATTTTGAGGCAGTTTTGGGTGTGTTAGTGTGTCTGACAATGGACCAGAGATCAATGACCCTGGGGATACATACACTGCATTCACAGTGCACAATGGAATGAAAGAAAATAAAGCTACATTTAAGAACATCAATCCGGTAATGGCATGAACTAGATTTATGATATTGTCCTAGACATTATCGGGTTACTGGTGAAGGCTTACTAAGTAGTGGTGTTTATCTTGTGCCTGGGAGTAACTGGCACTCCCCTTCCTCTTCCACAATAGTAAGGTAACCGCTATCAGTGGCCATAAAATGTAAAATAAAACCCAGCCTTAAACAAGTTGTAAAAGTAGTCATAATGGTGTGCTGTAGTTGTAAATGAGTTGACGGACATACCTTGCCTTGGAGTTCGGTGATGGAGAGATGGAAGGCACTGTAGTCACGAGCAGTGGGGGAGGTCTTGGCCTCCAGGAACATGCGGATCTTGTGCTCCAGATCAGCATTGGCCTTCTCCAGGGAGCGGACCTTGTCCAGGTAGGTGGCCAGACGGTCGTTCAGGTTCTGCATGGTGGCCTTCTCGTTGGCAGACACGTGCAGGTCCAGGCCATCAGACAGGTTGAAGCCACCTCCACCACCACCCATGCCAAAACCACCACCACCGCCAGCAGAGAAGGACCTGGAGGCACTGGAACTGGAGATGCGCACCCCAGAGCCACCTGCACCCCCATACACACTGCCGGCCCTCATGCCACTGATGCGGCTGCCACCTCCCATGCTGCCACCTCCAGACATTGAGAGGCGAGAGGAGCCGATAGATGCTCCCCTCATGGAACCACCAGAGGATATGAAGCTGCTGCTGGAGAAGGACATGTTGATTGAGTCTGCTGTCTTACTGCTCTGGCTGGAGAGGAGTTAGTGAAGAGTGGAGGAGAAGGGCTGGTTGTTTTATACAACTTCCCGGGAGGGGGGTAGCGGTAGGAGGGAAAAGATAATGAAAGGCGTGGGAGGAAACACCTCCCCTAAGTCTTCTATTTAAGTCATAAAAAGCAAACATGCTCAATCTGTCAATTGCTTGTGGGTGTGGCAAAGGGCAGCGAGTACTGAGATGTCATTTCTTATCAATCATCATTTATTTCTGCTCGCTAAAGAGTATCAGTCTGAGAGCACATGCTTAATGTGTCAGGATTAAAACACACTAAATTATTGAAAGTTCATCTTTAATATAATTGTATTTAAAAAAACATTTTAGAACATAGAATAAATAGTGTAGTGGAGATTGCTCCTTGGTTAAAGAGTAACTTTCCCCCCTGATTACACACTGCATACGTCTTACCTTGGGTCCTAGCTGTGTCAGTAGGACACTAATGGAGACAAGTGTGTGTGAATTGGCTAAAGATAGCTCATTGAGTCAAGGCCATCTCCATGCAAACCCTTAACAACTATTTCATACTCAGCCTTTCATGAAGGAATGTGGTGCCCTGGATTCTCAAAATGTTCTGGCAGCAGCTTTGTCTGCATTGTACACACATGGATTACAAAGTAAACCAGTTATTTGGTCAACAACACACAACCTTCATTGCCTGCAGAATCACACTTAAGCCTTGTAGAATCTTGAATCAATAATGATAACACAAGTGCATGGATTTCAATGAATGAGTAGGCTAAGGTGGTGTTTTTCCCTGATAAACTGATTAATCAAAAGCTGATCTAGTCTAAGATAGCATGAGTTGTTACGCTCACTTAATAATCAATCTATAAGGTATTTAAGAATTGGCATGAAATGAAGCCACACTATTGGTTCTTATTAATGCCATTTATTAGTTTTTGATAATCCATTTGTTGTTTGTAACCTGTGTCTGTTTGAATAGGAAAACATACCACAGCTCAAGCCTTGACTTAGGCCTGGTGCAAATAAGGTCTTCCCTCAAAAGTACTTTTCACCATCTTTAAAATACTACCATTGCATTTGTGGTTATAAGCTAATGATATTGCAGTGCTAACATTCTTAAGTGCATCTGAAACCATTAGCGTGGGAGGATCAAAGCCAAAACTAGATGTGAAGCATTAGACCAAGACCTTACACCTAAAAATGTAAGACAAGATGATACTTGCCTGGTATTTTGTGTTAAGGCCTGCTCTCATCATTAGCTGCTGAACCTCTGCTTAAGGGGATGACATGCATCTTTAATAAAAATTAATGATGCATGATTTGAGAAAAAGCCTGACTCCCGGTAGCATGTGATTGCTTTTGATGCAGGCATGTAAATATCTTATTTACCGGTACATGCCATCCTATATCTATCTTACCCTCTTGAATGGTTTCCATTATGCCCTGCTTTTGAGCAAGCTACAGTAATACTTTAGGAAACCATTCAATCGGTATCATTTATTTAAAAAAAATACAAAATGATGTTTGTCACCGCAAGATAATTATTCTTCAATCTCTTTGATTATAGGGATTGTATAGAATTTTCATAACACTTGTATAATTATGTGTACACTGATTGTACCCATTTCCCATTCACGGTTTCATGTGATTAGTTTCTTTGTGGACTGCTGCAGGTTTCTGCTTGTACAGAAACCTGTCTAACCTGTGGCCACGCATGACTGGTCCCCATCCCCATACAGGCCAAGTTATCATCTGCAGTAGAGGTTGTTTAAACAAACCCTCTCTAAATGTTATGTGTAAATAAACTATATTTTACGATTCGTCCAGCATGATCCCTCTCAGCCAAAGAATTGTCACTTTGTCCTACTGAAACAATATTTTCTCTGTCTTCTCTCTCTAAGGTTTATCTATCGCTGAATCTTGTGGCTTTACCATGGCTAACACATAGTGAGTCTGATGGTAAGTGACTGTAGAACAGTGCAAACATCAAACTCAAATTTTCCCTACTAACTGCAATTGGCCTATAAGCTCAATACTCCATCATATCATAAATGCATTCAATATGTGACATTACTCACAACCAGGTATTTATTTAGTCCTTCATTGTTTTGGTTGTGTATTGTATTGTCTATGTGTTGTATATGTCACAGCAATGCATCTCTCCTGGCACCTGGCTGGGTCTCCGCATGTTTGAATGCACTTAGTGTTTCAGGCCAAGTGAGAAAACACTTGGGACTGAGAGAAAGGTGAATGAGAGTGAAGGTTATTGTGTTTTATGTCCTGTAGTTCCCCTTATAGTGACACACCTCAAAAACCAGATCCAGCAGGCTCACCATTAACCTGTTAGGTATGTTGACTTTCACTCAGTCACACCGCATTCATAATGTATAGATTCCATAATACTTGATTTAATTGTTCCCCTCCTTATAGCTTATATAAAGGATTAAGAGAGCTTTAAAAATGGATGTAGGCTATACCTTACCTATAAGTACAGCCACTGCATGTCATGGCTGTATGTGAGGAGATTAAAAGATCAAACAAAAGGCATATTTTTCAATTACTGGCAATAAAGAGTGCAATATGGGATGTTTTAGAGGTTTTCATGTGTTGCTGACAGTGGTGTAAAGAAACTAAGTAAAAATACTTTGAAGTACTACTTAAGTAGTTTTTTGGGGTATAAGTACTGTGCTATTTATATTTTTGACAACTCCACTACATTCCTAAAGAAAATATGTACTTTTTACTCCTATACACTTTCCCTGACACACAAAAGTACTTGTTACATTTAGAATTCTCAGGCAGGACAGCAATGGTCCAATTCATTCACCTATCAATATAACGTGTTGTCATCCCTACTGCCTCTGATCTGGCGCACTCATTAACACAAATACTGCGTTTGTAAATGATGTCTTACTGTTGGAATGTGCCCCTGGCTGTCCGTAGATTTAAAAAACAAGTTAATCGTTGCGTCAAGTTTGCTTAATACAGAAGAGAGGCATTTTTTCCACCACTGGTTGCTGAATTAATTGTTCTGTTGGTTTAAGGTGTTTTGACTTGTTGTAAGATTGGAAAATGTCAACAACAGTGCACACTGAAATGTGTGGTATATAGCACTTGAAAATCATAATGCAAAAAGTAAGATACAACTAAATGTAACAGTAGTTGTTACCCAGAAATCACTTCTGCAGTCACTATCAGTCACTCTGTTTCCTAGTAACACAATTCTGCCTTTATAACCTTTAAATATTGGGGGTTAAACATTGACATGCCACACCTGTGTGTCAATACCCACCCCCTCAGAGAATGTAAAAAATATATCGGTTGAAATGACTAACCAATCTTGAGTCTTGGTTCTTACTTTTACGTATCTCAAAATTAAAACAGTATATACGAACAGTGCAAGGCACCTGGCCCTGTCAGAAACTACCTCGAACATTCGCTGACTGGCTGATTTAAAGAACTAGCCTATATGCTCTGAACACACTATCTGGAGTTATTTGGCTTAAAGGGTTTGAAAAGGAATGTTTAAAAGGAAGTGGTCTGAGCGCATTCAGGGTTTTACCACTGATCCCTTGGGTGCCTGGAGTGACAGCTAGGCCAACCCAGATGCCTAAGCTTCATCAGCTCTGTCATCGTTATCTTTAGTTGAAGGGTAAGGAGCTGCAGGCAGTAAGTCTGGAGCCATAGCTATCTTGCAGTGAAGGGTAAAGTAGGCCTCTGAACCCATGAGTTCATTTTCACTCGTTGACAGACATTTTGTGCAGCAAAAAGCTGGCCTCCATTGGGTTACATAAACTGATGCCTGAAAGCATTGTAAAATCCCTCTCTGGAGCTTTCTAGAATAAAGTAGAATAATAGTATAGATTACTTTCCATTATTATTGCGTAATTACTTTAAATTAGTATCCATAAGTAAATGTTCCTTGCAATTGGTGTAGAGGTGTGGAAAACATGCCAAACACAAAGACAAAACAAAACACATTACAAGGTACAGTACAAAGTTCAGTCGAATGTACTAAACTATTTACATTAAATGGTTAGCTTCTCCACAGCTGAATAACCCAGTCCCAAAGATAGAAAACAAAACTTTCTGACCCGTCTTGCACATATTGCCTACACAGTAACCTTTGCCCTTCACGACATTGTCTGCCACACCCATCCCTACTTCCACCTAGACTAAGAATGGACACTAATGACCTGCTATTAAATCAGTGACAAAGAAACGCTGTGCATGGGACCTCAAGCCATCTGCTGTCAAGCAAAACCAGTCCAGATAGTAGGCTAATGAAAAAAAAGGATAAAATACTAAAGGTCTAATCACAAAAATATTTTTACGTTTATTGAATACCTACAACTGTGCATTTGAGATGAATTCACTAATTATGGAATTCCATTTGAAACAATGTAGATAAACATCACTGAAATGATTTCATGCAATAGTACCCAAGAAGCTGTTGTTGGAATCCTCATCGCTCTGTCTAGTAATAAAATAAAGTGTAGCGTCATAGAGGATAGAGGGAAGTGGGATGCACAAATGGGTTGGTGTTCCATTCAAAACTGGTGAGAATGAATGACTTCAAAGCTATCTGTGTATATCCCCACTATAAATTGACTACAACCCTTGAACACATCCTAATTACAGAGTAGAGTGTTTAACAAACCCAGATGTTATTATATTTCATAATGTTAACAATAGTGCAGATAATCCAAGCATTTTGAAACTTTCCACCTCAGTGACAATGCTAGCTTACATGAAGAAAGAGGCGTTTCTATCATATATCATTGCATGGTGGCTCTAGTTAGATAAGCAGCCTGGGGCCTCTCTCTCTCTCTCTCCCCAGCCCCCCCCCTCTCTCTCCCCAGCCTCCCCTCTCTCTCTCTCCAGCCCCCTCTCTCTTTCTCCTCCCCACCTCTGTCTTTATCCCCCCCCCCTCTCTCTCTCTTTCTAATTCTCTCTCACTCTATTCAATTTCAATTTAAGGGCTTTATTGGCATGGGAAATGTATGTTTACATTGCCAAAGCAAGTGAAATAGATCATGAACAAAAGTGAAATAAACAATATAAAATTAACAGTAAACATTACACTCTCTGTCACGTTCGTTTAAGGACGGGTCAGACCAAGGCGCAGCGTGAAATGCGTACATGTTTATTACAACGATAAACACACTAACAACACAACAAACCAACGAACCGTGAAGTACTAAGGCTAAACACAAAACAAGCCTCCACACAGAACAAGATTCCACAACTAACGAGTGCCAATAGGCTGCCTAAGTATGATCCCCAATCAGAGACAACGAGCGACAGCTGCCTCTGATTGGGAACCACACCGGCCAACATAGATCTACACATACTAGAATGACAACATAGAAAACACAACATAGAACACCACACCCTGACTCAACATATAAGAGTCCCCTGAGTCAGGGCGTGACAGTACCCCCCCCCCCCCAAAGGTGCGGACTCCGACCGCACAACCTTTACATAACAGGGTAGGGACCAGGTGGGTATCCGGCTCCGGGCGTGACGACCACATACTCTCCGCCTCCCTGTTGCGCCCCTGGTCTGGTCTGGACCTCGGCGCGCTGCTTCCCCTCTCCTTCCTCCCACGATACTCCAAGCCCTGTCTGGACCCTGGTGTGGGAGACCCCGAACCTGGAGAGGGGCTGACGTCTGGGTCTGGACTGGAACTGCTGACCGGAGCTGGACCGGGCGCCGGTGAAGCGGACTACTCAGGCTCCGGACTGGAGCCGCTGACCGGAGCTGGACTGGGCACCGGTGGAGCGGACTGCTCTGGCTCCGGAGTGGAGCCGCTGACGGGAGCTGGACTGGGCACCGGTGGAGCGGACTACTCTGGCTCCGGAGTGGAGCCGCTGACCGGAGCTGGATCAGGCACCGGTGGAGCGGACTACTCTGGCTCTGGAGTGAAGCCGCTGACCGGAGCTGGACTAGACCCCGGTGGAGCGGATTGCTCTGGCTCCGGAGTGGAGCAGCTGACCGGAGCTGGATCAGGCACCGGTGGAGGGGACTGCTCTGGCTCCGGAGTGGAGCCGCTGACCGGAGCTGGACTAGACCCCGGTGGAGCGGATTGCTCTGGCTCCGGAGTGGAGCAGCTGACCGGAGCTGGATCAGGCACCGGTGGAGCGGACTGCTCTGCCTCCGGAGTGGAGCAGCTGACCGGTGCCTGACCCGGCACCAGTAGAACGGGCACGGGCCGTGCCGGACTGGACACACGCACCACTGGTCTGGTGCGAGGAGCAGGTACGGGCCGGACCAGACTAGGAACACGCACCACTGGCTTGGTGCGAGGAGCAGGAACGGGCCGGGCCGGACTGGCGACACGCACCACTGGCTTGGTGCAAGGAGCAGGAACAGGCCGGGCCAGACTGGGAACACGCACCACTGGCTTGGTGCGAGGAGCAGGAACAGGCCGGGCCGGACTGGCGACACGCACCACTGGCTTGGTGCGAGGAGCAGGCCGGGCCGGACTGGGAACACGCACCACTGGCTTGGTGTGGAGAGCAGGAATGGGCCAGACTGTGTAGGCGGACTGGAGGTCTGGAGCGGAGAGCTGGCACAACCCGTCCTGGCTGGCTGCCCACTTTCGCACGACACGTGCGGGGCGCTGGCACAGAACGCACTAACCAGCTCCTCTCTCCGTGCCTCTACTTCCTCCTTTTCCCTACGAGCCTCCTGCAGTGTCTCCTCTTGAATGGATCTCTCCCGCTCTATTCTATCTATCAGTCCCTGTAATATGGTGGCCTCCTCTCTTACCCTGCAGATCCGATCCTTCTCTCTCTCTCGGCACTCCTCCTCCAGTGAGGACTCCTCCGGGAGCCCCCACGAGTTAGGGAACAGAAACTCATCGTCGTCGTCATCCTCCGACTCCTCAATATGATACTGTTCCCACTCTTCTTCCCATGGTCGTAGAGAATCAATCTGGAAACCCACCGGGTGCAGTGGTTGGGGCTCTTCTCTCTCGCTCCCCGACCACCCCTTTAGCCCCCCCAAAATGTTTTATTGGGGCTGCTTCTCGGGCTTCCTCCTCGGCCGGCTTCTGTGTTGCCATTGCTCCTCTCCTGCCTGGGCTTCCTTCTTCACCCAGGGTCCTTTTCCCGCAAATATCTCCTCCCAAGACCAAATCTTCCCCACCTGTGTCCAGGGTGTTCGGTCCTCCTGGGCACGCTGCTTGGTCCGTGTTTGGTGGGATCTTCTGTCACGTTCGTTTAAGGACGGGTCAGACCAAGGCGCAGTGTGAAATGCGTACATGTTTATTTAAATGATAAACACACGACAAAACAACCAACCAACGAAACGTGAAGTCCTAAGGCTAAACACAAAACAAGCCTCCACACGAACAAGATCCCACAACTAACGAGTGCCAATAGGCTGCCTAAGTATGATCCCCAATCAGAGACAACGAGCGACAGCTGCCTCTGATTGGGACCCACACCGGCCAACATAGATCTACACATACTAGAATGACAACATAGAAAACACAACATAGAACACCACACCCTGACTCAACATATAAGATTCCCCTGAGTCAGGGCGTGACACTCACAAAAGTTCCAAAATAATAAAGACATTTAAAATGTCATATTTGTCTATGTACAGTGTTATAATGATGTGCAAATAGTTAAAGTACAAAAAGGAAAATAAATAAACATAAATATAGGTTGTATTTACAATGGTGTTTGTTCTTCACTGGTTGACCTTTTCTAATGGCAACAGGTCACAAATCTTGTTGCTGTGATTGCACACTGTGGTATTTCACCCAATAGATATGGGAGTTGATCCAAATTGGATTTGTTTTCGAATTCTTTGTGCGTCTGTGTAATCTGAGGGAAGTATGTGTCTCAGTTTCCACCTCATTTTGTGGGCAGTGTGCACATAGTGTCACGCCCTGACTCAGGGGACTCTTATATGTTGGGTCAGGGTGTGTATATTCTTTGTTGTGTATGTTCTATGTTGTATTATCTAGTGTGTGTGTATTTCTATGTTTGCCGGTGTGGTTCCCAATCAGAGGCAGCTGTCGCTCGTTGTCTCTGAATGGGGACCATACTTAGGCAGCCTATTGGCACGGTCTAGTTGTGGGATCTTGCTCCTTGTAAGGTATGGTGTGTGTTCTACCTTGGACTTCACGTTTCGTTTCCATTGTTGTTTTGTCGTGGTGTTTAATAGTTTAAATAAACATGTACGCATATCACGCTGCGCCTTGGTCCGTCATTCAACGAACGTGACTCATAGCCTGTCTTCTCTTGAGAGCCAGGTCTGCCTACGGCGGCCTTTCTCAATAGCAAGGCTATGCTCACTGAGTCTGTACATAGATTTCCTTCATTTTGGGTCAGTCACAGTGGTCAGGTATTCTGCCACTGTGTACTCTCTGTTTAGGGCCAAATAGCATTCTAGTTTGCTCTGTTTTTTTGTAAATTCTTTCCAATGTGTCAATAATTATCTTTTAATTTTCTCATGATTTGGTTGGGTCTAATTGTGTTGCTGTCCTGGGGCTCTGTTGGGTCTGTTTGTGTTTGTGAACAGAGCCCCAGGACCAGCTTGCTTAGGGGACTCTTCTCCAGGTTAATCTCTCTGTAGGTGATGGCTTTGTTATGGAAGGTTTGGGAATCGCTTCCTTTTAGGTGGTTGTAGAATTTAACGGCTCTTTTCTGGATTTTGATAATTACTGGGTATCGGCCTAATTCTGCTCTGCATGCATTATTTGGTGTTTTACGTGGTACACAGAGGATATTTTTGCAGAATTCTGCATGCAGAGTCTCAATTTGGTGTTTGTCCCATTTTGTGAATTATTGGTTGGTGAGCAGACCCCAGACCTCACAACCATAAAGGGCAATGGGTTCTATAACTGATTCAAGTATTTTTAGCCAGATCCTAATTGGTATGTCGATTTTTATATTCCTTTTGATGGCATAGAAGGCCCTTCTTATCCTTGTCTCTCAGATTGTTAACAGCTTTGTGGAAGTTACATGTGGAGCTGATGTTTAGGCAGAGGTATGTATAGTTTTTTTGTGTGCTCTAGGGCAACAGTGTCTAGATGGAATTTGTATTTGTGGTCCTGGCAACTGGACCTTTTTTGGAACACCATTATTTTTGTCTTACTGAGATTTACTGTCAGGGCCCAGGTCTGACAGAATCTGTGCAGAAGATCTAGGTGCTGCTGTAGGCCCTCCTTGGTTGGGGACAGAAGCACCAGATCATCAGCAAACAGTAGACATTTTACTTCAGATTCTTGTAGGGTGAGGCTGGGTGCTGCAGACTGTTCTAGTGCCCTCGCCAATTCGTTGATATATATGTTGAAGAGGGTGGGGCTTAAACTGCTTCCCTGTCTCACCCCATGGCATTGTGGAAAGAAATGTGTGTGTTTTTTGCCAATTTTCACCACACACTTGTTGTTTGTGTACATGGATTTTATAATGTCGTATGTTTTTCCACCAACACCACTTTCCATAAAGTTGTATAGCAGACCCTCATGCCAAATTGAGTCAAAAGTTTTTTTGTAAATCAACAAAGCATGAGAAGACTTTGCCTTTGTTTTGGTTTGTTTGCTTGTCAATTAGGGTGTGCAGGGTGAATACGTGGTCTGTCGTACGGTAATATGGTAAAAAGCCAATTTTACATTTGCTCAGTACATTGTTTTCACTGAGGAAATGTACGAGTCTGCTGTTAATGATAATGCTGAGGATTTTCCCAAGGTTGCTGTTGACGCATATCGGTAGTTATTGGGGTCAAATTTGTCTCCACTTTTG
Source organism: Coregonus lavaretus (assembly GCF_964263955.1). Classification (NCBI taxonomy): domain Eukaryota; kingdom Metazoa; phylum Chordata; class Actinopteri; order Salmoniformes; family Salmonidae; genus Coregonus; species Coregonus lavaretus. The sequence continues at coordinate 37,248,752 of NC_139989.1, read as the reverse complement.
TGGATTGGGGTGATCGGTCCTTGGTTCCAAATATTGGGGAAGATGCCAGAGCTAAGGATGATGTTAAAGAGTTTAAGTATAGCCAATTGGAATTGGTGGTCTGTATATTTGATCATTTCATTGAGGATACCCTCAACAGCACAGGCCTTTTTGGGTTGGAAGGTTTGTATTTTGTCTTGTAGTTCATTCAATGTAATTGGAGAATCCAGTGGGTTCTGGTAGTCTTTAATAGTTGATTCTAAGATTTGCATTTGATCCTGTACTGTATATGTTTTTGCTGTTTGTTCTTTGTTATAGGGCCAGAAAGATTGGAGAAGTGGTTTACCCATACATCTCCGTTTTGGATAGATAATTTGTCGTGTTGTTGTTTGTTTAGTGTTTTCCAATGTTCCCAGAAGTGGTTAGAGTCTATGGATTCTTCAATTGCATTGAGCTGATTGAGCTGACTCTATCTCTCATTCATTCTGGGTGTGACAATTATGCACCTTTCGTTTTGTTCTCCGGTCTCACATCTATCAATCACTACCTCTTTTCATTTGTACCTTCTGCCTGGTGAAAGAGTCTCTCAACACATACTTTTCGCTGAACTTTCGTTGCATATAAAACAGGCTCTTATTGCTGTGTAACAGACACGGCAGTGTGCGCTCGGCTGAGGGTACAGTATGATTCGCTGCTGTACAGTTTTAGCACATTGAGTAATAGAGTGCCATTACAAAATGTTAATGCAAGTCATCATGTTGTTTGCCACTGCAGGGGAGTTGTTGTTAGTTTTTGTTTATTATGAATCAGTCATATGTTCTGTATTTGTTTTACATAAAGGATATCCTGAATGTTACCTACACATGCATCCCGTGTGGCTCAGTTGGTAGAGCATGGCACTTGCAACGCCAGGGTTGTGGGTTTGATTCCCATGGGGGACCAGTACGAACAAAAATGAAAATGTATGCACTCACTACTGTATGTCACTCTGGATAATAGTGTCTGGTAAGTTATATGAAAGTGTACCTTTGGACCATCCCTCCTGGTTTCTATGATTGACATTCCATAAAGGACAGACCATGCTTTTTCTTGACACATTAACCAATCTGGAATGCATGGGTGTTTCACCACATTTAATGGAGACCTTTATGGTTACACAGAGAAAGAACAAGAGAACTAGCTTTTGCCCCCAACTCATGCACCCATGAAAACTGTGACAACCCTATATTTTCAAGTAAAATTGTATCCCTATTTGCAAAGCCACCACCTGCCTATTTGCCTATGCAGCCTTGCATTTGTTTTCCACAAGCCTTTCTCTGATCTAACCCCATCAATTCATACCATCCCAGCAGGTCCAATGGTATCGGCTTTGCCAGTTTAAGGGCCTTGCTGTTTGACTGCACTCTTGAATGCAGTATTATAATGTTTGTATTTGTATTTATTAGGGATCCCCATTAGCTGCTGCCAAGGCAGCAGCTACTCTTCCTGGGGTCCAAACACATTAAAGCACTTACATTACATATAAAACAAAAGATACAACAGTAGGTCATATAACATTATTACACCACTACATATCTACAATACAAAATGTAGAATACAAAATGTATAATACCACCATACAACAATACTACAATGTATGCGTATGCATGTGTCTGTACCTGTGTGTGTCTCTTCACAGTCCCTGCTGTTCCATAAGGTGTATTTTTACCTGTTTAAAAGAAAATCTGATTCTACTGCTTGCATCAATTACCTGATGTGGAATAAAGTTCCATGTAGTCATAGCTCTATGTAGTACTGTGCGCCTCCCATAGTCTGTTCTGGACTTGGGGATTGTGAAGAGACCTCTGGTGGCATGTCTTGTGGGGTATGCATGGGTGTCCGTGCTGTGTGCTAGTAGTTTAAACAGACAGCTCTGTACATTCAGCTTGTCAACACTTCTTACAAAAACAAGTAGTGATGACGTCAATCTCTCTTCCACTTTGAGCCATGAGAGATTGACATGCATATCATGAATGTTAGCTCTCCTTGTACTTTTAAGGGCCAGCCGTGCTGCCCTGTTCTGAGCCAACTGCAAAAGTCCCTCTTTGTGGCACCTGACCACACTACTGAACAGTAGCCTAGGTGCGACAAAACTAGGGCCTGTAGGACCTGCTTTGTTGATAGTGTTGTTAAGAAGGCAGAGTAGCGCTTTATTATGAACACACTTTTCCCCCATCTTAGCTACTGTTGTAGCAATATGTTTTGTTTGTAAAGACAGGATGCATGAGGTATGGACTTTTTCTCTACATTTCCCTTATATACTCTCACAAGCCTATTACTCTGTTGGAACTAATTATGTCAACTTCTAGGACACTTCACTTTTCAGTCACAGAGACTACACTGAGGGTACAAAACATTAGGAACACCTGCTCTTTCCATGACATAGACTGACCAGGTGAATCCAGGTGAAAGCTATGATCCCTTATTGATGTCACTTGTTAAATCCACTTCAATCAGTGTAGATAAAGGGGAGGAGACAGGTTAAACCTTGAGACAATTGAGACATGGATTGTGTATGTGTGCCATTCAGAGGGTGAATGGGCAAGACAAAATATTTAAGTGTCTTTGAACGGGGTATGGTAATAGGTGCCAGGCACACTGGTTTAAGTGTGTCAAGAAGGGCAACGCTGCTGGGTTTTTCACACTCAACAGTTTCCTGTGTGTAAAAAGAATGGTCCACCACCCAAAGGACATCCAGCCAACTTGACACAACTGTGGAAGGCATTGGAGTCAACATGGGCCAGCATCCCTGTGGAACGCTTTCAACACCTTGTAGAGTCCATGCCCTGATGAATTTAGGCTGTTTTGAAGACAAAAGGGGCTGCAACTCAATAATAGGAAGGTGTTCCTAATGGTTTGTACACTCAGTGTATATTCTGTATCTAAATAGTTCAGCCGGAGCATATTAATACTCTGTAATCATAATGATAGTTTATGGTAACTTGCTTTAAAAAACAGAGTAAATCTAAAGGGTTAAACCTAAGCCCTGGAGTAAGGCTGTTCTATCTTGTCTCATTCATCTGCAAGATGTTCATCAGGCCTGGGCTTTCTCTGTGAGCTCCTTGCAGTTTGGGAAAGGGGGATTTTGACCATTTAAGGAAATGTCATGCATTTATCACATATAACTTCCATCTAAGTAACTAAAGCGTTGAATTAACTTGACACTTTTACAGTGGAACGAACAATACGTTTTTGACACTAATGGTGCAGTGGAAACTGGTCTAAAAGGAGTGAAGAAATATAAAAGCGATTGAGATGTTGTAAAAGCTGAATACAGGCAGTGTGATGCCAACAATCCCATTTGATTAAGCCCAATGTTTTCTCCATCTTGGATTCAGCAATATTCCATGTAACAAATGGCCAAGCAAGTGAAGCACTCAAGCCCAACACACTGAAAAGAAGCTGCAGCACTTGATCCCATAGCAAGGAGTTGAGTTGTTTGATGAACCACTGAATTATTAGATTATTTGTCTGTTAACTGCTTCTACATCCTTTTGTGTGGTCCTCTGTAGCTCAACTGGTAGATCATGGCGCTTGTAACGCCAAGGTAGTGGGTTCGATCCCCGGGACCACCCATACACAAAAATGTATGCACACATGACTGTAAGTCGCTTTGGATAAAAGCGTCTGCTAAATGGCATATTATTATTATTATTATTGTGTGTGTAATGAAACGAATTACAGCCCTGCACAGTTATTGGCCTATGCCACAAATCAGAATAAACATGTACACACATGTTTTGCAAGCTTCCAATTTGGCAATGCAAAAGAGAGTCTTAAGAATAAATGACGTTGGGAGTGACTAGTGGGAGGTATGGGTCAGGAGACGGAGTGGGAGGGAGGGTTGGGTCTTACTGAGATAAGAGAAGTGGTCATTAACCTGTGATTCACAGTAGTCAGAATGTCGACTCTATGGCTGCATCCCAGGCCTTATCACATACTGTTGCACATTCATGAAGACCTGTAAACCACTTCCTGTCCTAGCCTTCCCTACTTATGGCCAACCTGTATATCTTATATCAATTAATGAGAATAGGTGAAGCAGTTTAAAATGTGGTTAACCCCGCTTTTCTCAAGAGCCAAGTGATACTCTTTTATGTCTATTTAATTCAATATGATCATCCCAGAACAAGCCTTAACCTTTTAAAGTAGGCACTTATCTGTATTTTGAGTTCTGGCAGTAATCCAAACAAAACTTTACGCTAGTTCCTCTTGCCCCATGCTTAACTGGGTGGCATTTATCATTTGCATGCTTAGAGCCTTGCGAGCTTTGGCAACGTGCCTCTACTTGAAGTTTTAAAAAAATTAAGAGTGAAACACAGTCAATGGAGCATTGCAACTGACAAGGTCGGTTTAATTAAGGAATGTATGCAATACCTGACCTTTCCACGCCCTACAGCAGCTTTTCTCTGCTTTTTATTTGTGCATGCATGGTGAATTCATCCACCCACAGTGTTATGCAAGCAATCAAAGCGAGAGCCAGATGCTTTTCACCCCACAGATAAGAAAAACCGATGGGTGAGCTTTGAGGCTGAAGCTACAAGCTATCTCTTCCCACAGAAGGCCCAGCTAGGGCTCCTACAAAAACAGATCAGCTAACCCTGATTTACATCTAATCTAAACATTTTGAGAGAGAGAGTTTGTGTGTGAGGGGGCGGGGGCGGGAGGGGGGGATCTTTGCAGGTCCATGGCAACTTGGATTGCTGATCAGATTTACTATAGCTATGATAAAGAAGACACTTCATTCTTTTGATAAAGAAGATCCCCTCTGGTCTTTTATGATTTTGAACAATTACAGTATCATGATTGAGTAGGCTATTTGGCATCCGGTATCAAAATGTCCTCAGCCCATTGTCTGTTACTCAACACAAACATTGCCTTCTATGCTGTGCTAAAGGGAGAGGATTAAACATGAGCTTCTCTCACTTGCCCTCTCAGTGACCCTTTCGCTTAACACTCATGGATGTGCAATTATTTGGGATAATAGTTGTAGTGAACCTCTCTCTCTCTCCGGTATTTGCTCACTTCGTATTTGCCTTTTTAAGAATTAAGCCTGAGAAGTTTGATTGAACATGCTAAACCTTAACCACGGATTGCAAATGTTAAAAGTGAATTTAGCGGGGCCCCAATACAGTGCCTTGGGGAACACCAATAATCAAATAATGTCCGTCCATGATGCCTAATTATTTTCAATAAAATCACTTCTGTGCTGGCACAGCTTAAAGACACTGAAGCAGAAGCCGCACCAGTCTGTACAACTAATTCACAAGTTGTAATAAAGAACATTCCTTGGTCCAAAGAATAGCTCTAACCCTACATCCTTACCATTAGCGTGTGAGTTTGCGACAGCTCATGTATATCTCCTTGAAAGTCAACCAAGTGTACTACCAAGCAACCTGCAGTAGTGAATCATCATCACCAGTTCATTGGTAATCCTTTGGCAATGGAGTGGCTATTAAACCACAGGTATGATTGAGGATTATACAGGTGCAGAGAGAGAGAAACCTCCCACCACAGAGAATCTGATCAGACAGGTTTCATCTTTAACTCCTGTCTGTCATTGAGTTATTTGCATTTGACACTGGTGTCACTTCAAACGAAGTCGTTTGAAGTGGAGCATCATTCCCATGCTATATTCCTGTCAATCACAATGACTTGTACTGTCATCAAGTTCAACTTGATCTTTTTTATGTGTCAATATAGCTCCAGGCAAGGTTTCGCAACCGTTTCAATTTCTCAGTTGAAAGGTCATGTTGAATGGTGAACTCCAATCAATTGCTAAATCGAACAATAGCATTATTTAACAGTAATAATAATGCACATTAAATCGCCTTACCCACACAGAACTCCACTACTACATTGTATGTTGTTTGAGTGTGGGGCTGAAAGAAAGGCATGTGATCAATGGCATGTAATTAACACACACATGCTGCTTTTGTGCCTATGTTCTTTTGAGATGTGTGTAAGGGGTGTGTTCATATTTGTTTATCCTGCCCCTTACATACCAAAAGTCAACTCCATACCAAGTCATGGCCATTTTGATTAGCCACCTCCAGTTGCTTACAATCTTTCCCATTCACCTACTCCCATTCTGGCCTTGCCTCTTGTCAGCCCGGCCCTTTGATGAATGAACGAGTAACTCAAGTCACTGGCTGCTCAATCATTCTATGCAAAATCCTACTTCCTTACATCACTATGGTTTTAATTGCCTGAAATCGTATGTATCTAACCTTAAAGTATCGATCTACACATGCAGAATTCAGTTTTTATCTTGTAGGTGGAAGTATCAGCATACGATAGAATTGTGAGTGTAGAGAGCATGATGTTAAATGCTCCAGTGTGGTAGAAATAAATTACAGAAGTGTGTTGCATGGATGCAGGGTGGCAGTGTGGAGTGTGTGGATAGCTCTGCAGTGTACAGGTGACAGTGTTACTTAAGGGAAGTCATTTGTTATGGAAGTGGCAGAAGTGTATCTAAGCAGTGTTATGGGTCCTTTTCTGCGTTAAAATGGAGCTATTGGGAATGAGAACTGCCAGTTTTTTCAAATTTTTTATATTTTTGGACAAAAACAGGAAAAACTGAAATGGCTTGATTATTGTTATCTTGCTTGAAATGTAGATTTTCACATGTGGGTGGGATTAAATGTGGAATGCCTGTCATTGGCCAAATGCACAGCCAACACTTCCTCCCAAGCAACAAAAAAGTATATTGTAATACATTGAACAAAAATATAAATGCAACATGTAAAGTGTTGGTCCCATGTTTCATTAGCTGAAATAAAAAATCCCACACATTTTCCATACGCACAAAAAGCGTATTTCTCTCAAATGTTTTTCACAAATTTGTTTATGTCCCTGTTAGTGAGCATTTCTCCTTTGCCAAGATAATCCATCCACCTGACAGGTGTGGCATATCAAGAAGCTGATTAAACAGCATAATCATTACACAGGTGCACTTTGTGCTGAGGACAATAAAAGGCCACTCTAAAATGTGCAGTTTGGTCACACAACACCATAAATGTTTCAAGTTTTGAGGGAGCGTGCAATTGGCATGCTGACTGCAGGAATGTCCACCACACTGCTTGCACCCGTCCACCCGACTAGAATCACTACTCTCGGCAGGTCTGACTTAGAATATGTGGACAACTAAAAATACCTAGGTGTCTGGTTAGACCGTAAACTCTCCTTCCAGACTCACATTAAGCATCTCCAATCCAAAGTTAAATCTAGAATCGGCTTCCTATTTCGCAACAAAGCTTCCTTCACTCATGCTGCTAAACAGGCCCTCGTAAAACGGACTATCCTACCGATCCTTGACTTCGGCGATGTCATTTACAAAATAGCTTCCAACACTCTACTCAGCAAATTGGATGTAGTCTATCACAGTGCCATCCGTTTTGTCACCAAAGCCCCATATACTACCCACCATTGTGACCTGTATGCTCTCGTTGGCTGGCCCTCACTACATATTCGTCGCCAAACCCACTGGCTCCAGGGCATCTATAAATCACTTCTAGGCAAATCCCCGCCTTATCTTAGATCATTGGTCACCTTAGCAACACCCACCCGTAGTATGCGTTCCAGCAGGTATATCTCACTGGTCATCCCCAAAGCCAACACCTCCTTTGGCCGCCATTCCTTCCAGTTCTCTGCTGCAAATGACTGGAACGAACTGCATAAAGTACAAATTTAAAATACACATTTGAAATGTAGCACAATAAAACGAAATAAGATGAGAATTATATTTCAGAACAAGTGTTTTCATAAGTGTGAAGTAATAACAGGTTTTCTTCATCATTAAAAACAATAACAAGTAATAAGTTATCAGAAGCTTTATTTGATTTCAAACGACTAAAATACAATCTAAAAGTTATACTAACTTGCGTAAATGTGTCAAATTAGATGACTCGCTGACTCACTCCACAACTAAACACCTAAATGCATATACTGCCATCTTCTGGACAAATTAAGTGTAAGCGCTTTACAAGGAAACTGAATGCAATAAGATACAATTGTTTGGCATTGAACAAATTCCATCACCTCTGCATCCCTATACCTATTTCAGAGTATATTTCAGAACTTTTTAGATTACTGTTCAAACAGAAACCTCAGTGCATTACTTATTCACAGCAATGATGAAAGGCACATTAACAGGAATTATTGCAGACAGAGATCCTGTGAAAACATGTTTTCTAGCATGAAGGTGCATTGTGATACTGGTCATTTAAAGGCATTAATGCTCCTTTGATGGAATGCAATGTAATAGATATGTATTAACTATAAGTAGTGTGACTATTTGTCATTATGCCTTGCTCCTCTGTCCACTCAGAATGGCACACTGTTGTCATCAGTTTCTCCCATCGCTGTCCTCATCCACCGCTGGATCCGAGGACTGGTGGCTGGGGAATGCAAAGTGAGAGAGACAGCAAAAGAGAGAGGGAAAACGAAAGAGAGGGTGAACTGAGAGATTGAGACAGAGAGAGAAGGCACTGTGAAGGACACCCATGTACTTTATCAATCATAATCATTAATCTTATCATGAATACGACTTTACAAGAACAGTCAAGCTGAAAATGTGTCTCTGTTAACCCACTTTGAAAACTGCGGTTCTCACCTGACACCTGTTTTGTGTAGGATTCCCGACGGACCTCCTGGGCCTTTTCTTTTTCTTTCACGGCAGCTGATATGGAGAGGGCGGCCATTTTACAGACGCTGATCCGCTCTTTGCCTCCACCTCCACTGCCTCCGCTTCCTGTGTTCCTGATGGTCACTCTGCTGGGGCTGCTGGCTGGACCACCACTGCTGGTAATCACTCGACTGCCTCCACTGCTGATCCTGACTCCACCCGCTGTAATACTAATTCTCTGTCCACTAGTACCTGCACTACTGATCATATGTCCACTACCCGCACTACTTAGTCTACCTCCACTTCCTGTGCTACTGCTACTCAGTCTACCTCCACTTCTAGCACTACTGATAATGTGTGCATTGCTGATTCTTCCCCCACTTCCTGCCTTACTGATCTGTCCATTACTTCCACTATTAACCTTCCATTCTCCACTTCCTGCACTGCTAAGTCTACCAGTCCTTTCATTGCTCGCATTTCTGTTAAACTGAGAGACATTTTCGGAATTCACATGGGTCCAGACTCCACTGCCGATACTATTACATTTAATTTGATCTCCACCACCGGTACCACTTATCTTATGTCCACTACCTGGACTACAGAGTCTGCCTCCACTACCTGGACTACAGAGTCTGCCTCCACTACCTGGACTACTGAGCCTGCCTCCACTACCTGGACTACTGAGCCTGCCTCCACTACCTGGACTACTGAGTCTGCCTCCACTACCTGGACTACTGAGTCTGCCTCCACTACCTGGACTACTGAGTCTGCCTCCACTACCTGGACTACTGAGTCTACCTCCACTACCTGGACTACTGAGTCTACCTCCACTACCTGGACTACTGAGTCTACCTCCACTACCTGGACTACTGAGTCTGCCTCCACTACCTGGACTACTGAGTCTACCTCCACTACCTGGACTACTGAGTCTACCTCCACTACCTGGACTACTGAGTCTACCTCCACTACCGGGACTACGGAGCCTGCCTCCACTACCGGGACTATGGAGCCTGCCTCCACTACCTGGACTACGGAGCCTGCCTCCACTACCTGGACTACGGAGCCTGCCTCCACTACCTGGACTACGGAGCCTGCCTCCACTACCGGGACTACGGAGCCTGCCTCCACTACCGGGACTACGGAGTCTGCCTCCACTACCTGGACTACGGAGTCTGCCTCCACTACCTGGACTACGGAGTCTGCCCCCACTACCCGGACCACTGAGTGTCTCCACTACCTGCACTGCTGATTCGTCATGTACTAGCACCATAAACCATTCATTCTCCACTTCCTGCACTACTTGGTCTACCTCCACTTCCTGCACTAGTTATCATGTGTCCACTTCTTGCACTAGTTATCATGTGTCCACTTCCTGAACTAGTTATCATATGTCCACTTACCACATTATTCATCATATGCCCACTTCCTGTCCTGCTGATCAAACCACCACTGCCTACACTAGTCATACGTCTAGTACGTATCATGCTTCCACTCCTCACATTACTGGTGATCTCCACTGCACTCTCCACTGTACAAGCTGGCACTTTTACCACTACACCTGTGGCACTGCTGATCGTATTGTCACTTGCAGCGCTGCTAATCTGTACAACATTGGTGATCAGTTCTGCACTGCTGATTGGAACAGTACCTTCCACTTTCTTCACCTGGATCACAGTTTCCTTAGCCTCGCTTACCGTGCTAATAGCGTTATCGCTGTCAGTAGTCTGACACACGGATGGGAACGAGACTACTACAGTTTCTACAGTGCCTATGTCACCTGTAAAGACAGGGTCAATCATTTGAACATCCCTGCTAATCCTACCTTCACTCTCCATCAAGGTTGTTTGAGCTCTATACTCCCTGTGGACAATTGAACCTCACATTCCGTGTGCTGATCATCTCAACCACACTTGCTGCCATTTTAGTCAGATCACCACCCTCAGCACTGTGGATCTCAACCACACTTCCAGTCAGGTCACCAGCCTCATCAGCACTCTTCATCTCAACCACACTTGTTGTTATGATTGTGCTAGTCAGGTCACCACCCTGAGCAATGCTCATCTGAACTCTACTCTCCTCACAGTTTGTTTGACCTGCATCTTCTGCATCACCAACTACAGAGGTGACTTCCAGCTCATCAACCAGTCTTCCGCTTTCAACCCTGCTGCTCACCACAGCTTCACTCTCTCTGGATATACTGCTTATCTCCTCAATTATAGTTTTTTCTATGATAACAAGCTCTCCATGTTCAACATTTCTCATCTCAAATCGGTCTTCCGAATGGGTGATAATTACCTCTGTTGGCTGACTGCTTGGCTGAGCCTCATTTTCTGTGATGTGTATCTCCAAGGAGCAGAGCTGTGCTCCAGTTTCAACACAGCTGATCTGACTGCCATTTCCTACACTGGTTATCTGAACAACACTTTCCACAACACTCAGAACTCCACCTTCAGGACTGCTTATCTGAGTTTCAATTTGGCAGCTATTCATCTGACTCGTAACCTCCACGCTGTCAATCTGAGTCTCCTCACTTCTGAATTGGTTTTCTTCCTCTGCTGAGATAATCTGAGCATCACGCACAGTACTAAGAATCTGATTTTCACTGTCAATCTTAGTCTCACTTTCCACACTTCTCTCCGGGATCTTAGTTTCCCTACATCTTATCTGACCTGTGCTTTTTACATTACTGACACCAACCACCACTACGGCCTCCTCACTGCTAACTTGTACTGTGTCATTGGCAATGCTTATCTCTTCTTCTTTCACAGTGCTGGCAGTCTGTCCTCCACAGTTAACACTGGTAACATCAACATCACTACTAGTGATCTGAGCAACTTCTGTGTCTTTAATCTGAGATGCATCTTCGCTAATCTGAGTTGTTGAGATAATCACGCTGATATTATCATGTGGTATGTCATTGACTCTACTGACAGTGGGGGATTTACCCTCAACGCTGCTCACAACGTGAGCTCCATGTTGTGCAGAGCTGGTGTTAGCTCTACTCTCAGAATATTCAACCCGATGCCCACTTTCTAAACTCTTGCTTTGGACCTAATTAGTTGTTTGTACACTCGGCCCTGTTTTTATAAAGAGGCATTATAAAGAAACACTTTCTGCAGACGAGTAACCTGCTCCCCAATGGCTACACCTACCACTTGTCCTCCATTTTCTAAACTGCTTGAGGTCTCTCTTGAGGTCTCATTAATACTTGGCACACTAATGGAGGAACTCTGAATTGGCATGACGATGTGTTGGAAGGCAGTTCCATTACTCATTGCGTTGGAGCTTGATTTCCTGCTGAAGACAAAAATATCAGTCAGACCTCGGACATGGATTTAGCTTCTGTCAAATCACCTGTTGACTCTTTTCTTGGGTAATCACTAGTGACAACCCTTTTCTTGGCCTTACCTGGCTCCCCCTCCATCCAGCAGCCTCCTGTACTCAGCGATCTCCATCTCCAGCCTGGTCTTGATGTCCAGGAGCATCTGGTACTGGACAGCCTGCTGCTCTGTGGCTGTACGTAGCTGCAGCAGCTCCTCCTCCAGGCTGTCTAAGTGCTGCTGAAGCTGACTGAGGTGAACACTGTGTCGCTCGTTCACTTCCATCTCGTCCCTCTCCGTTGACAGATTCTGTAAGCGAGCGAGTGAAGTGAAAGAGCAGCCATTTTAAAACCTGTAAATCTCTGATTCTGTCTCCAGAGTTTCAGTGCAACAACAAAGACTGCAAACTTCATAGCGTAAAAAAAAATATGTGTATGTGGTTTCTTACCTGGGTCTCCATTAGCTTCAACTCCAAAGTTAGATCCTGGACTATTCTCTTTAGGTCGGCTATCTATGTCTGCCTGACCTAGGACCCATCAGAACAGGCGGTCACCTGGGTCTTCATGCTGTCCACCTGAGGTGTCAAAACAAACATGGAGAATATATGATATATTCTGTATCTCTAACATCTTCAGGACTCAGTATTTATGTGTTGACAGTGGCCCACCTTGCTCTGAAACCAGCTCTCAGCCTCTGTTTTGTTCTTCAGGATCATCGCCCCACACTGCTCCCTTAGGAGATTCAGTTCCTCATTCAGGTCCACTGAGTGAGCACAGTCCATATCCATGTTAACCAACCCAGACATCTGGGCTATCACTCCCTGCACTTCCTATACAGACACAGGAAATACAAATGTGGATGTCATTGTTGTGTCCAAAAGCTCTCAAACAACATTGACAATAGAAAATCAATGCAAACAGTATGTGCCATAATGGTACTAGACCTATGGAACCATACGATACATAAAATGTCATTGAAACAGTAACAGTATAAGGACCCCAACTTGTCATGGTTTCTCTTGAGGAGGTCCATTTCCTCTAGGTTTCCATCCAGTTGGATGTGCAGATCTCCTTCCCTATAGATTAACTCAGGGGCGGTGTGTTCAATAGGGCGATATGGGCGACGCACTGCCAAACGGGAAAAGGAAGGGATTTTTTTTCTAATCAATTATATCACGGCAACAGTAGTTATCAGTGTTGTAATCTAGACGTCTGATCTGCCACAGTGCCACTAAATGTCCAATCAGGCTAAAGTCGTGCTTCAAATGCCCCCCCCCCCCCCTTTTGGGGCGATTTCAGTCAGGTTGAAAATCGCCCAGAAGTCTGTCATAGACTCCCATGTAAAATCTATTTTTTTCAAATATCAGAGCTTTCAATACAATCTCTATGGGTTTCTGAGGGCTTGCACTTACGCGCTTTCGTCATACGTAACATATAACCATGAACGTAACTAAGAAAAGAGCGGGTAGCAGCGTCAATCAATTCACTACTTCTATCAAAATGGCTAGGCTTCAGTGCAACTCGATTGTGTCTTTGAAAGAAGTTCCTTTTTGTCGGCGAACAAATGAAGATAAATTGGCAACGAAACAATTAGGACCTCCCAGACCAAATTTAATAATTCAACAGGTTTCTACTAAAGGGGGGAAGTCCTACACCCGAGGATTTTCCAAAAATTGGTACGAACGAAAAACCTGGCTAGCAGGCTGCGATGTAGCTAATGCAGTCTTCTGCTACCCCCTGCTTACTCTTTCACCCTGAAGGCGGCACGGCAGACAGCACCGCTTGGACAGCGACTGGTGTGTAACGGACATGCACCATCTTTCAGGAAAGATTAAGAAACATGAGCTGTCAAAGACCCACATGGATAGCTGTTTGAGATTGTCTGCTTTGGGGAGAGTGAACATTCCCACTCAACTGGATGAGGGATACAGGTTAGCTGTCCGCCGCCACAACGATGAGGTTAGTGTTGATAATCACAAGTTTACTGGAGAACTGAAACTGACAAGGCTGACAAGATAGGACCCTTTTGTCCATTGTTATTGGATAGGAACAGAACTTATAACCAGCTCCTGACCTAAATAGATCTTAGCACAACATTTTACTCAACATATCATATTCCATATTCACTATAACAAATATATTTACTACGACATTAGCAAGAACCGCCACATCCTCAGCCGGCTAATCCAGTGTGTAAAGTTTTGCGGAGTGTTTGAGTTAGCTTTGCGAGGCAAAGATGAAACTGAGGGCTCCACCAACCCTGGTAAGCCAACACTTTTGAGATCAGTCAATAAATGCTTCTGGTATTGACTTATATGCTGCCCCTGTCTTCATGTTGTTGCTGGACATATCTTTTTTAAAATGTGTGTAGGTCACCTAAATCATCAGAAAAATTGCCCCCCCTGAGAATTTTTTTAGGAGCCGCCACTGGATTAACTCATGCTGAATACTCTGCAGGTGGCTCGGCTCAGCTCTGCCTCCGCTGCCAGGAGACACCTCTCCTCCTGCTCACACCTATACCAGACTGCAGATTAACTATAGAGTGTGTGTGTGTGAATTGCATTCTTGTCCATAGACGTGTGACCTTTAAAAGATCACATGAGTAAGGAAAATAATGCAATTTACTTGTGACCAAAATTCAGGCCCTTGTTTGCGGAATCCTTCATGGTGGACCCACAAGACACAGTGGATCCACACACATACACATATACTATAAACAAACTAACTTGGATTTAGAGTCATAGACTTCCAGTTGAGCATTGACGACCTGCAGGCTGAGTTGGGCATGGGTTGTGTACCAGTCAGAAATCTATGGGAGAAACACAGATAGGCAGAAGATAATACCTTTCATTAACTTGTTTACTATCAATCTTCGTCATTACAAATCAGTGATGATGCAGTTCAGCTGTTCCAATTAAATGAGTAATCTGACATTTTAATTTAAGAGCACATGCACTCAAGTCAAAACACGTCTGACATATAAGGACTTTGCCAAGAACTTTGTCTTTTTAATTGTTTTTCCCCATGAGATTTTGTCTGTATCCCACAACTCTGTTACAACTTTCTTCCCACTGGGCACACACTGGTTGAATCAACATTGTTTCCACGTCATTAGATTATTCAAATATGTAATACAAATGTATTTTTGTTTAGTTTTATAGCATTACTAAATGTTCCAGGGAAAATGTTGCTAGCATTTTGGCATGTTTTTCTAGATTTAGAAGATTAATAGATAGATAAAATAACATTTATAAAGCAAACATTATCCCTGCATTGATTACAAAAAAATATCAGAATATTGACCCAAAAAAAGGTGGTTAGCCATCAGTGAAGGAGTTGACAAGCCACTGACGGAGTTGACAACAGATACAAAAAACAGACTTATTTTTGCCTCTAAAAATAAAAGTTCAATACAAACATTTGTAAAATATGGAAAACGATTCATTTGAAAATCCCCAATAAAAACATAACTATTCTATCAAATCGTTCAGCACTCTGATGGAGTTGACGTTAGACAAAAATCTGACGGAGTTTATGTTTTACGGAGTTGACAAAAATTGAATTTTTTTTCTTTATTCAAGTGGTATACACAGTAGCAATTAGGTTTTTCCTCAGTTGCTTCATGACTCTAAAACCTAATTAAATGTAACATATTTGAACCAAAATTCATATTCCATTTTAATCTATAAGGAAGATGATTATGGTTGTGACCATGGTGATTCCAATATTGTTTGTTTAAATCTATCAAAAGTAGAGAACTTTACAGACCATGAGTGGTCTTGTTGCAGTGCATGTAATGAGGACATGAATAAGGGGTCCTTATGGTATAGCTGACCCTGCTCATTCCTGATTAATTTAGGATTTTAGACTAATCTGACGGAGTAAACAAAATCTCCAGACACATCTTTTAGGAATCTAAGTTTTGAGAGAAATATTATATAAAGTCACAGAGGGCTATTGCAAGAAACTATACTGAACCAAAATATAATGAGCTGTTTAATTAGCATTTCTCTATGCCAAGATAATCCATTCACCTGACAGGTGTGGCATATCAAGAAGCTGATTAAACAGCATGATCATTACACAGGTGTACCTTGTGCTGGGGACAACAAAAGGCCACTCTAAAATGTGCAGTTTTGTCATACAACACAATGCCACAGATGTCTCATGTTTTGATGGAGCGTGCAATTGGCATGCTGACTGCAGGAATATCCACCAGAGCGGTAGTCAGAGAATCAAATGTTAATTTCTCTACCATAAGCCGCCTCCAACGTACATTTTAGAGAATTTGGCAGTACGTCCAACCGGCCTAACAACCGCAGACCATGTGTAACCACGTCAGCCCAGGGCCTCCACATTCGGATTCTTCACCTGTGGGATGGTCTGAGACCAGCCACCTGGACAGCTGATGAAACTGTGGGTTTGCACAACCGAAGAAGTTCTGCACAAACTGTCAGAAACCGTCTCAGGGAAGATCATCTGCGTGCTCGTCGTCCTCACCAGGGTCTTGACCTGACTGCAGTTCGGCGTCGTAACCGACTTAAGCAGGCAAATGCTCAGCTTTGATGGCCACTGGTACGCTGGAGAAGTGTGCTCTTTACGGATTAATCCCGGTTTCAACTGTACCGGGCAGATGGCAGACAGCGTGTATGGCGTTGTGTGCGCGAGCGGTTTGCTGATGTCAACATTATAAACAGAGTGCCCCATGGTGGCGGTGGGGTTATGGTATGGGAAGGCATAAGCTACGGACAACGAACACAATTGCCTTTTATCGATGGCAATTTGAATGCACAGAGATACCATTATGAGATCCTGAGGCCCATTGTCATGCCATTCATCCGCTGCCATCACCTCATGTTTCAGCATGATAATGCACAGCTCCATGTCGCAAGGGTCTGTACACAATTCCTGGATGCTGAAAATGTCCCAGTTCTTCCATGGCCTGCATACTCACCAGACATGTCACCCATTGAGCATGTTTGGGATGCTCTGGATCGATGTGTACGACAGCGTGTTCCAGTTCCCGACAACTTTCCACAGGCCACAATCAACAGCCTGATCAACTCTATCCGAAGGAGATGTGTAGCGTAGCATGAGGAAAATGGTGGTCACACCAGATACTGACTGGATTCAGAGGCATGGATCAATCTTTTTTTTTAAGGCATCTGTGACCAACAGATGCATATCTGTATTCCCAGTCATGTAAAATCCATATATTAGGGCCTAATGAATTTACTTAAATTGACTGATTTCCTTATATAAACTGTAACTCAGTAAAATCTTTGAAATTGTTGCATGTTGCATCAATATTTTTGTTCAGTGTACATACCATAATTTTGTCAGTTAATATAAATTTTTGCCAATTTTAAACACTTTTTTTGGAGAGTTTGAAATTGGGATCCTTCGCATTTCCAGGCAAAGAGCCGACATGAAAATTAATAATATTTGAAAATTCCCCAAACAAATATTTTCCCTTATAAAATTCACATAATGTACATTTTAAGCTTAAATAATGCAACAAAATTAATTCATTTAAACTATCAAAAAATTATGTTTCCTTGCAGGACAAGGATTGTCCCGACTTTCATCGATATGAGTCAGAAATATTAATCCTACTGTCAAAATTGACTACAAAGTGTCAATCGGATAATTTTGGTCATAA
Source organism: Coregonus lavaretus (assembly GCF_964263955.1). Taxonomy (NCBI): domain Eukaryota; kingdom Metazoa; phylum Chordata; class Actinopteri; order Salmoniformes; family Salmonidae; genus Coregonus; species Coregonus lavaretus. The sequence continues at coordinate 37,231,127 of NC_139989.1, read as the reverse complement.
AGTCAGTCTCGTCCAAAATGGAGTTTTTTGAGATTTGTGGTTGTGATTGCATCACAATGGAAATGAAGGTTGGGTTTGTTTCAATCCTGCCCACATCCCCACAGCACACAAGTAATCATCAATTTGGAGTGCAGCTACACGCAACCCAATCGTAATGCCCATGATAAATTTGGGTCAACTTTGGATATCCCTATGGGGCTAGCTAGGGACCATCGGTAAATTACACAATGTACATGGGAGAATATGTTAAATTCTAACTGCTCCAAATTTCAAGATTTAAAAACCTCGAACCGCACACCAGCCAGCTGAAGCCAGTTAAAACTAATTGGCGAAATAATTTGTCTAACTCTGCAAACACACACAAGAGACACCCACATAAAACCACACTCCGAAACCAACTCACGTTTGAATTCAGTCATGGCCATTCATTTAAACTATCAAAAAATTATGTTTCCTTGCAGGACAAGGATTGTCCCGACTTTCAATCATTTTTTATATTTTGGGGGGAGTGGGGGGCCCCCAAAGCTCGTGGGCAACCCTGTTTTTCTGGGGGGAGGGGGGGGGGGGGGGGGTGCTACGCCAGTGCCTGTTATGTCTGACAAAAACAATTCTAGCTATCAACCGCACATAATCTTTAAGGTCAAAAGATCACTTTCAGTTTTTCTTCCATGAGTAATTTACACTGCCACAGAAAGATTAATGACTTGTTTATTCGGTGGGAAAATGTTCTCAGACCAGCTTGACATTATTTATAAGTGAAGATATGAAAAGTGACAATGACGATAAAAGCCACTGGCTCGGTGGATGCCATTCTGTCTCTACACCAGTTTTTCCCAAGTGGTGCGTCAGGACTTGGGACCAATTGATGGGTTGAGGACAGTTCCTAATGGGTTACGGACCCCAACAAAAGAGTGAGTAGAAGTGAGGGGGAGGTCACAAGACACAAACAACAGTAGCCTACTGCAAGACCATTGAGTGCCAATGGGTGTGTTGTTTACAGCAAGAAAGCCACTCATGACACTTTTCTCCTTTGGTGGCACTACACCAAACCAATGTTGGTGTCAATGATGTACAACAACAGTAATCTCTTAATTATCCTTTTGTGTCACTGTCAAAAGATTACCTTTAAAGAGCAACTGCCGTTAAATGACTTATCATTAAGAAAACAGCCTATATGGCATCGATATGAGTCAGAAATATTAATCCTACTGTCAAAATTGACTACAAAGTGTCAATCGGATAATTTTGGTCATAAAGTCAGTCTCGTCCAAAATGGAGTTTTGTGAGATTTGTGGTTGTGATTGCATCACAATGGAAATGAAGGTTGGGTTTGTTTCAATCCTGCCCACATCCCCACAGCACACAAGTAATCATCAATTTGGAGTGCAGCTACACGCAACCCAATCGTAATGCCCATGATAAATTTGGGTCAACTTTGGATATCCCTATGGGGCTAGCTAGGGACCATCGGTAAATTACACAATGTACATGGGAGAATATGTTAAATTCTAACTGCTCCAAATTTCAAGATTTAAAAACCTCGAACCGCACACCAGCCAGCTGAAGCCAGTTAAAACTAATTGGCGAAATAATTTGTCTAACTCTGCAAACACACACAAGAGACACCCACATAAAACCACACTCCGAAACCAACTCACGTTTGAATTCAGTCATGGCCATTCATTTAAACTATCAAAAAATTATGTTTCCTTGCAGGACAAGGATTGTCCCGACTTTCAATCATTTTTTATATTTTGGGGGGAGTGGGGGGCCCCCAAAGCTCGTGGGCAACCCTGTTTTTCTGGGGGGAGGGGGGGGGGGGGGGGGTGCTACGCCAGTGCCTGTTATGTCTGACAAAAACAATTCTAGCTATCAACCGCACATAATCTTTAAGGTCAAAAGATCACTTTCAGTTTTTCTTCCATGAGTAATTTACACTGCCACAGAAAGATTAATGACTTGTTTATTCGGTGGGAAAATGTTCTCAGACCAGCTTGACATTATTTATAAGTGAAGATATGAAAAGTGACAATGACGATAAAAGCCACTGGCTCGGTGGATGCCATTCTGTCTCTACACCAGTTTTTCCCAAGTGGTGCGTCAGGACTTGGGACCAATTGATGGGTTGAGGACAGTTCCTAATGGGTTACGGACCCCAACAAAAGAGTGAGTAGAAGTGAGGGGGAGGTCACAAGACACAAACAACAGTAGCCTACTGCAAGACCATTGAGTGCCAATGGGTGTGTTGTTTACAGCAAGAAAGCCACTCATGACACTTTTCTCCTTTGGTGGCACTACACCAAACCAATGTTGGTGTCAATGATGTACAACAACAGTAATCTCTTAATTATCCTTTTGTGTCACTGTCAAAAGATGACCTTTAAAGAGCAACTGCCCTTAAATGACTTATCATTAAGAAAACAGCCTATATGGCATCGATATAGGCTGTTAGCATTTCTTAATTAACCAAATCTAAAATGAGGCCAAATCAGGTAAACAGAAGGACCTGTTGTTTGGAAAGGTCAAAATAACATTAAGAGGAGTTGTGCCTTCATGGGGCTGGTCTAGCGGCCAGATAGTGTCACCTGCAGGACATACAGTGTCTTGCGAAAGCATTCACCCCCCTTGACATTTTTCCTATTTTGTTGCCTTACAACCTGGAATTTAAATGGATTTTTTGGGGGGTTCGTATCATTTGATTTACACAACATGCCTACCACTTTGAAGATGCAAAATATTTTTATTTGTGAAACAAACAAGAAATATGACAAAAAAAACAGAAAACTTGAGCATGCATAACTATTTACCCCCCCAAAGTCAATACTTTGTAGAGCCACCTTTCAAAGCAATTACAGCTACAAGTCTCTTTGGGTTAATGTCTCTATAAGCTTGGCACATCTAGCCACTGGCTTTTTTTTGGCCACTCTTCCGTAAAGCCCAGCTCTGTGGAGTGTATGGCTGAAAGTGGTCCTATGGACAGATACTCCCTTGCTTAGTGGTGTTGCAGACTCTGGGGCCTTTCAGAACAGGTGTATATATACTGAGAACATGTGACAGATCATGTGACACTTAAATAAAGTCCACCTGTGTGAAATCTAACTAATTATGTGACTTCTGAAGGTAATTGGTTGCACCAGATCTTATTTAGGGGCTTCATAGCAAAGGGGGTGAATACATATGCACACACCACTTTTCCGTTATTTTTTTTTTAGAATTTTTTTTAACAAGTTATTTTTTTCATTTCACTTCACCAATTTGGACTATTTTGTGTATGTCCATTACATGAAATCCAAATAAAAATCAATTTAAATTACAGGTTGTAATGCAACAAAATAGGAAAAACGCCAAGAGGGATGAATACTTTTGTAAGGCACTGTACAAGATACAGTTGAAGTCGGGAGTTTACATACACCTTAGCCAAATACATTAAAACTCAGTTTTTCACAATTCCTGGCATTTAATCCTAGAAATAATTCCCTGTCTTAGGTCAGTTAGGATCACCATTTTATTTTAAGAATGTGAAATGTCAGAATAATAGTAGAGAAAATGATTTATTTCAGCTTTTATTTATTTCATCACATTCCCAGTGGGTCAGAAGTTTACATACATTCAATTAGGCCACTCCAATACCTTGACTTTGTTGTCCTTAAGCCATTTTGCCACAACTTTGGAAGTATGCTTGGGGTCATTGTCCATTTGGAAGACCCATTTGCGACCAAGCTTTAACTTCCTGACATCTTGAGATGTTGCTTCAATATATCCACATAATTTTCCTTCCTCATGATGCCATCTATTTTGTGAAGTGCACCAGTCCCTCCTGCAGCAAAGCACCCCCACAGCATGATGCTACCACCCTCGTGCTTCACGGTTGGGATGGTGTTCTTAGGCTTGCAAGTGCCCCCTTTTTCCTCCAAACATAACGATGGTCATTATGGCCGAACAGTTCTATTTTTGTTTCATCAGACCAGAGGACATTTCTCCAAAAAGTACGATCTTTGTCCCCATGTGCAGTTGCAAACCGTAGTCTGGCTTTTTTAAGGCGGTTTTGGAGCAGTGGCTTCTCCTTGCTGAGCGGCCTTTCAGGTTATGATGAGTTTTCTCTGGTATCGAGTACTTCAGGATGTAAGAGAATTGTTAAACACTTAGATGGAGAGTTGATTCATAGTTATTTAATATTACAGTACTGGATTCGCATGACAAGCGGTACGGGCGTAGCCTATTGTCATCCGAATGATTTACATAGAAAACCTCTCAGTTTATATAATGCTTTCCGAGCTAATTCCATCCAACAGTTGCCAAACATTATTGAGTGTCACTCATCACCTACAATAGGATCCCCCTACATGGTATCGTGTTGCACCCTAGCCAGGATATTCCATCACGTACTCCTTATAAGATTAGCACAAGTGGCCCCCAAGCTATCTTGGCACGCAGACCTTCTGGCACCCACCAGTGACAGAAATAATTACATGGCATATCCTCATCCTCTCACTTCCATACCGCAAATACTGTATAAAAAGACGTTATATCAGTCGATATAGAACTCGTTTTACTGTGGATATAGATACTTTTGTACCTGTTTCCTCCAGCATCTTCACAATGTCCTTTGCCGTTGTTCTGGGATTGATTTGGACTTTTCACACCAAAGTACATTCATCTCTATTAGACAGAACGCATCTCCTTCCTGAGCGGTATGATGGCTGCCTGGTCCCATGGTGTTTATACTTGCGTACTATTGTTTGTACAGATGAACGTGGTACCTTCAGGCATTTGGAAATTGCTCCCAAGGATGAACCAGACTTGTGGAGGTCTACAATTTTTTTTCTGAGGTCTTGGCTGATTTCTTTTGATTTTCCCATGATGTCAAGCAAAGATGCACTGAGTTTGAAGGTAGGCCTTGAAATACATCCACAGGTACACCTCCAATTGACTCAAATTATGTCAATTAGCCTATCAGAAGCTTCTAAAGCCATGACATCATTTTCTGGAATTTTCCAAGCTGTTGTCGTATATGATGAATGGTGGCCATTATTGCTGATGAACAAAAGAGTTCGCTATGCTGCATCGTGTTAGAGGCTTTTATTAAAATCACGAATTTACAGCATAGATACAGACTCGCGATGTCCGGAGAACGGCTCCCAGATTGCTATGGCCGTTCTAACTCTCCCGCGCCTAACCCCCTTATTTATAAACAATGAAACTACCTCCTCTGGCCAATCACCAGTCTCCCCTTTATATAGCCTTCCAAGAGTTGAATAGCTCCCTCTACTGTCCAATCCCCATATCTTACAAACCCCTTCCTGTCTGTCATATGTCATTATACTAAACATTGCCTTCTGATACTAACATAACCAACATTCCATTTCTTCATGAAAAACATTTAACAAAGGCATAATCTTCAGATACGATATTCCCCCCTTTCGAGACGACATAAACGTCTCGAAAACAAACAGAATAAGATTATGACTATTAACCATTTATCTTATTGAGTATCTTTAACATTAAACCAAACACATTCTCCTCCAGAGTGTAAATACCTTTCTATGAAATACCTGTTTATGAAGTGAGAATACATTACTATGACATATGAAGAAATCTCTATGGAGTGTAAGAGCGAAAAACTGTCCAGCAGCCATCCATCCATATCAATCAAGACAGTAAAATTCTCTCACGGTCCCTCTGCCCCAGGCAACCACCGTCGGTACTCCAGATAACCTCATTAACCATGTAAATGCATTTGAAACTATGATGTAATTAAATACCCATGTAAACAAAATCCTATCCATAAATATCCATTGTACGACTGGTCCACCCATCGAATCGTACAATGAATCTCTCCCTTCCTAGACCTTCTGTCCCTAACCCCATCGAAATAAACAAAAGCATCTAAGATCCTCATCTGCATTCAATAACATCAAACATCATTCTACTAAAATCAATACCTAAGAATATGACACAATTATGTATTACACATCAAATATGTCTATATTTCATTGCAGACACTGGAATGTAGTCCACTACACTTCCTCTCCCTGTAGTGTCCTCTTCCAATGGACTTGTTGATGATGGAATCAGCCACACCCTCCTTGTTTCATCTCCTCCAGTCATATTGTCCCTTCATATTGTCTTTGTTTGAGTATTCCAATCTCCACATGTTCTCCCAAATGCTTCTGGAATGACAAGAAAATAAACGACCAAACAGTATCCTTTGCAAAACAACCACTTTCAAATTAAACCTCCATTTCACCTAAGAATTTAAAAAATGATACATAAATGATGTATGAATCACATTAACCTATCCCCCCCTTGATTCATAAATCATACCAACATCACCCTATTATTGAAAAAAATTTGAAAAATAATCAACTCATAAAAAAATGATATTTATCCATCAGTTCCACTTGTCCATCTTTATCCAGATCAGGAACAGTCAACACCGGCATCTGAGTGTTGTCTCCAGGCACCACGTCTCCAACCTATCTCAATCTCATAACTTTCTCAAAAGTCAGTACAAACATCACACAGTGTTATCAAAGCTTAAATTAGAATCTGACCCATCACTGCCCCTACTGGCCTAATTGATCTTGAAACCAAATCTTCTCAAATCTCCCAAACACATCCCTTATAATCATCTATAACCCCAGTGATATTATCTGAACTATCTGGACTCAAAGTATAACTAATATTTATCAATATTATCTTCCCAAATGTTACACCATACCATGAATGAAGTCCCCCCTTCTCCCTTAAACTTATTCTTCAATGATAGGCTTGAAGACTATGACATGTCGCCATGTGTCTGCTAAATGACTAAAATGTAAATGTAATGTCACCCTTTTAACCCTAGAGTTAGCTGTGTCCAATGCTATCCCTCTTATAATGGTAAAACCTCATATGGAAGCTTAAACGTTGACCTGTAACAACATCCTATCCCCCATAGGGTAAGAATATACTCTATCATCACAAACCCACCAAATATGTCTATATTTCCCATAGTCACATTGTCAGTCAAAAGCTAATCTTTTAACCATCAAAGTCCTGCTCTTCTTACTACCTGATATATAAAAAGTTACCTATTATTTGTCATTACTACCCTTAAGGTCATACTTATCCAAAGTTATCATCTAACATCCCAATCTGATCTTCCCATAAACACACCCTTTACCTCATTTATTAGAACAAAAACAACTTTTATCCCTCAATATTTCACCTGAATACTTCAGGTTTCCACTGTTACCTGACTTTACTTTCCATCTAACAATTCCCATGGGGTAATCCATTTACCCAAGAACACTTAAACCCTACTGGTCTGACAACTACATTATTTTATCTGTCAATGACTGTTGCCGATACCACAGCCATGACAAAGCATAACCCTGACCCACACCTGCCAGAGGCCGCGCGACCGTCTAACACGTCTTGGGCTGGCATCCCCAACAGACATCAACCCTCAAGATTCCTCACTGATTCTTACAGAATGAGTTAATCTATCTCTAATTTTCACAACAGAGGAACGAGCAGCACTGATCAGATGCCCCCCCCCTCTGTCATCAAAATCAAAAGACCTCATCCTGCAGCTTCCATGATGAATCTCTCTTCTCCATTTCAGATTAATCTATATTGCTCTCTACTACTATCTGCTCTACTTTTTTAACCCTATTCGTAGTAACCTGAACCCCTGAGTCTCTCTTGCTGCCTCCTTTAATTTCAGAAAAGTTGTTTTCATCCTTCCTACATTTGCTATTACCATCGTATCATTAATCCCTTCCCAAAGTTACCATTAACGTTGTTGATTTAGTTGATGAATTAAAACCCTTAATTCCCTCTAGTGGGAAACTACCAACATCCTATTCGATTATTCCCTGTTGGAGTGACTACTGTAATAAACTTATCCTTAACTCCCTCTGTGACTGTGGAAAGTTTTACAGACTTCAAATCTTCCATTATAAGCATCACCTTACAAATTACATAGCCCTTTAACCAATAATTCTTAACCGGAACAAATTTCTATGCTTTCACTAGATAAGTACACATATTCTCCCTGATCTTTATCTGTAACCTTACGCAAAATAATCCCTTATTTGAGTAGGTGCAACAGCTCCTACTTCTGATCCTGCTAACAATACTTATCCTCCCTAATTATCTCTCTCTCTCTCTCTCTGTGAAAGAAACGTCATCATCCTAAATGGCATATTATAATTATTATTCTCCTAACCCTCATAACAGTATTTTCCCCCTATAATTGATGCTGGACCCTTAATCAAATGCGCTATATTTATGGCTTTAATAACTATCAATGTTGAAAGAGTTAAATTACTTCTACCTGTTGTTTTAATAGACTCACATGTTGATGTCATTATTGTTACTACCTCATCCCTAGTTTTCCCCTAAGCTCTGAACTCTTTCCTTGTACTTCCATCCATCACCACTAGTGTCACTTTTTCCCCCTTTCAGTTCTACCTCTAAACTTTAAACCTTCTGATTATACAAAAGGTACCCACAATTACCTTGATCTTCCTATTCTAAAGTGTCATTCATTACGGTTCTCTCTCACTACTAACTTTGAAACTTAGCTTACTGTCTCAGAGTCCCTTCAACCTAGCCTAGCCCTAACTTATTTTAATCTAATCTTTTCTCTCATAACATTTAAAACCTTTTCCCCTGACTTATTGACAAAATCTCTTACCACCAAATTTTTGGAATATGTGATTGGGAAAGTTCCCCACCTGCTTCTGACTCATTACACACAGACTTGGCAAAACCAACTAAACACCTTTAGCCTAACCTCAAATCTCTTTGTGTCAGGATGTAACCCAGAATAACAGTCACTCTATTAAGTTTATTTTCCCAGACAGATTGTCTAACAGGTAATCTAATACATTATCATCCTTCCTATGATATTATCTTTTAAGCAAATGATTCCCAAAAAAACCCTACTTCGTAAAATATTCTACCAGACAGTCAGTCGTCTAGTGTGCATCTTATTGTACGCTTCAATTCTCTTCCCAACACTACAATAACAGTATCTTCTAATATTAGTACTTTAAGAGTAAGTACTACCTCAAATCCCTATCCTAATTAGTTATCAATTAGTGAGATGTTTAACCTCTTTAGGCTGAACACAGATAGGTTTTCCCCTATTCACTATCACTTCTAATGGCCAGTGGTTTCAACTGTTAGCTATTTTCTCTTCTTCTCTAATCGATGCTCTCAGCAATGCACCCCTTCCGGATATTCTAGGCACTCTAGAATATTTAGTGTTCACCTGAAGCACAGGTGATCTTCACTTGCTCCTTGATCTTCCTCTGTTTCTTCTTCTCCAATTCTGTGTCTGTCCAGAAACTGACAGTCGATATGGAACATCTGGTCCCCCCTTGGCTGGTACAATTGCCTTTGATATTGTTCAGTTAAAGCTGTAACAGTGATTGTTGATTTGATTCACTCTGATTCTTCATAACCAACACTTCTTTTCTTCTTCTCCACCACCAGTTATAAGTTGTATTTGATAGAGTTTTCTTCGTCCGGTTCTTCTCGTTGTGGACCTATCAGTATTCTTCAAAAGGTTATCTTCTAAGTTCTGTCCTTGAAATATCATCTTCTTACCAGTGGCCTTTCCTTTGGCCTCACTGTATTATTCTTCTCCTTCAATTCTTGGGATTAAAAATGTTCTCCGCAGGTTTTCTCCTTATCTCTTCTGTATCTTCAGCGTCTCGAGCTGTTACTTCTTCTAAACTATTCGCTTTATCCAGGCATGATAAGCATCGGTCTATACCTCCATTTCTTCTTTGCTAGTCATTGTAGGATAAAATCCTCTTGAACATACAACACCCTTAATCTCCAAATCTTCATCAGAACTCGAATCTCTTGTCTCCTTCTTCGTTCAACTTTCATCAGAGATCAAGTCTCCAGTATCCTTCTTTCCTCTCTTGCCACTTCCTTCTGATCACAGAGTCACCTCCACCCATGACCTCTCATCATCATCATCCTCTTCTCCTTAAGTTCCCAGACATCCCGATTTTCCTTCCTTCTTCTGGATTCATCTTCATCGTTGTTTCTGCTCATATTCGTCTTCATCTCTGATGCCATAATCACCCTGCTGGATGATGTCTTTCTGCTGAATCCATATGTGAGAAAGGTGTACTAACTTCTGCCATTAGTCTCTCCTAACACTACTCTAACCCTACTTTGATTACTTTGATTAAAAAATGACTATTTTAATCAATTTTCCCCTATATCAAGCCCTTTTAAATTCCTTTATTGTGAACTATATTATTCTAGACTGTATATCCTAAGGCTTACCCCCTTAAATTATTAATATAACCCTAACAACTCCAAATAAATCCTGAATAATTAAACCCAATTTTTATTCCTATATCCTATGTCACCAACTTATCCATTAGTGTTGAGTATATTACCACAACCCATCAAATGCAAGTAAATGCAAGTTAGTAATCTTCAGACTAAAATACCCATAAACAAAGCCTTCTAACCTTACAACCCTTCAATACTCCAATTCCCATAACCCCTTGCTCTATTAGCTCTAATTATCATAAATTTACAGAAGAATCCTCAATCCATCCTGGATTCCCAACACATCTGTAATTAAACCCCAGTGATGCACATAGCCTCCAAAATGCAATTTTTAATGAAATAGTATTTGCCAAGTCTCTGTAAAATCGTCATAACATCACATATCTTGTTAGGGAAAGATCTTGTAACCATAATCAGTACCAAAACCTTTTTGACTTGATCCTCTGCCACGTGACGTGATCACTTCCTGTATCTCCTCGCTCCCCCTCTCTCCTTTGCTCTCGTCTGTCGTCTAGTCCTATTGCTCCTCTCATATGACAGAAGAACATACACAGAAAAAGACTTTAGTAGTTAATGCAATCACTGAGTATTTCCAACCGTTCAATATTCATTCGTTCTACATTCTTCACTCTAAGACTTTAACTCAGAATTAAATAGATCGCTCAAAAACCTTTTTTTATTTTAATCCGTTATTTAATTATTTAATTCAATCTATTATAATCCGTTATCCTATATTTAATGTATAAATTCAATAGGCTACAAAACAAGTTTCATCTTTAACCAATCGCAGTTTAAACTAGAATCATCGTGTTAAAATCTCTTTATGCGTATTTGTTCCGTCGTCTGTGTTCCTCTGTCTCCCCCTGCAGTTTAACCAATGTGTTGTTTTGCAGAAATCCACGCATGCGCAAATATCATTTTAACCTCATGCTTGAGTTTCAGCATCCCCTCGTGGTGCCGTCTAGTGCCGTAAAACAAAACGTTCCCTAATCTCGTGCCATAAACTCCAACTCCCCCGTTCTGTAGTGTAGTGTCACAAAATTAAATGCATGCCCATACATTTATTACATAAATCGCTCCAAAACATTTCATTTAATTTTAATCGTCTTTTAATTTAATTAATTATACTCCGTCAACATATATTTGATTTATAACTTTACTACATCTCGCCAAATAGTTTCACGTTCGACCAACAGCCGTTTAACACCTAAGAGATTTTTCCCCAAAATCTCTCTTATTCTGTGACTATTGTCCCTTGGGGGGGGGACCTATGACCCTTACCCATAATGCCGTGCTTTGTAGGCTTAGCACATAACCACATGTTGTAGTTTTTAGCCCCGTAAAATCACGCATGCGCAAATATCATTCAAAAATACCTTTTCACCGTGAAAGAATGATTCTCTACTCTCTCTCCCCAACCAGAAAAAATAACAGCCAGCTGTAATTTCCCATTTCCCCCTTATAGTCAAACAACATTTAACAGCGCTCACAAGACATACAACCTGACTTACAGACAGTGACAAGTTTAAGAGACTTTAATCCATCGCAATGGAATCTCTAAGGATACATTAGCATGTAGCACACAACACAATTAGCCTTTAGCCTCTAGCCACGATGTACCATGTAGCATGAAACACACTCCCATTTAGCCTTGTAGCCTTAGCCTCTAGCTAACGGCAGCCTACAACATGTAACAAACCCTGCACTGCCCTATCAATTTTAACATATTTATCCTACCGTTTTTGCTACCGGGACTAATGACCATTACACCGAGAAATCAGACCCAATCAAACGCCCCGTCGGACGAGAGTCAAATCATAATTACAATCAGATAAACCCCATGAATCCGAGCTCTCTTTAAGAAAAGAAACCCACCGTCCACCCATTCTATCGTGTAAACGGATTTGTCGGCCCGACATCTAAAATGGCCCCCCCTGGAGGTCTTAAGTGGTACAGTGCCCTAAAGAATGCGCATATCTGCCTTAATCGTCACTTCAATACTTAAATCCTACCGTTTCATGCTCTAAAAACTCCCAATTATCTGCCGTTTCCCCTGGGATAAATTTTAGCAGACTCTAGTCGACCAGCAACAACGCCACCTGAGGCCAGGTTATAATGGAACATCTCTTCAATGTACACAAGTCATATCCAATCTAACAAACTCCGAAGCGGTAAGAACACTCACCCTTTTTTCGGCCATGCTTCAGAGAGAGTTAGGCCGGCGGTTGACTGAAACAAGGAAGAGACGCAAAACCAGCCCCACGTTGGGCGCCATTATGTCGTATATGATGAATGGTGGCCATTATTGCTGATGAACAAAAGAGTTCGCTATGCTGCATCGTGTTAGAGGCTTTTATTAAAATCACGAATTTACAGCATAGATACAGACTCGCGATGTCCGGAGAACGGCTCCCAGATTGCTATGGCCGTTCTAACTCTCCCGCGCCTAACCCCCTTATTTATAAACAATGAAACTACCTCCTCTGGCCAATCACCAGTCTCCCCTTTATATAGCCTTCCAAGAGTTGAATAGCTCCCTCTACTGTCCAATCCCCATATCTTACAAACCCCTTCCTGTCTGTCATATGTCATTATACTAAACATTGCCTTCTGATACTAACATAACCAACATTCCATTTCTTCATGAAAAACATTTAACAAAGGCATAATCTTCAGATACGATACTGTTTAAAGGCACAGTCAACTTTGTGTATGTAAACTTCTGACCCACTGGAATTGTGATACACTGAATTATAAGTGAATAGAAAACAATTGTTGCAAAAATTACTTGTGTCATGCACAAAGTAGATGTCCTAACCGACTTGCCAAAACTATTGTTTGTTAACAAGAAATTTGTGGAGTGGTTGAAAAACGAGTTTTAATGACTCCAACCTAAGTGTATGTAAACTTCCGACTTCAACTGTAGATACTACGCCAAACAGTACCTTTCCTGTAACTCCCAGTAAAGGATACCACTAATATTTGGTTAAATCACATTATCTGGTGTAACAATCTGTACCTAAATTGGAGTAGGACGCAAATTACTCTGCCTCTGTCCTTAGCCTAGTTGTTGTAACATGTCAGGATGTTCATTTCTAGCATAAACTACCCACTGGGCACACCACGTCATTTCAACGTGGATAATTGGGTAATATTTGGTTGAGACGTTGATCAATGGGATTACAACCTATATTCACCCACTCGAAAAGACAGACAAAAGTTAGTTGAATTTATTTGATATTGAGATACAAATGGCAGCATTGGACCTTTAAGAGGAGTGTGAATTTCCAATACGTTATCACTATGCTTCAACAATCTAAAAGCACAACCAAATTCCAATGGAAAAACAATGTCTGATTTTTGGTTTAGTTGTCACCCAAATGTCTATCACTGTGCTTTCAACCATTTAAAAGCACATAAAAGTTCAAATGGGAATACAATGTCAGATATTTTGTTTATTTATACAACACAATGTGTCATCACTGTGCTTCAACTCACAGCAGAACCAAATACCTTGGATTACATTAAAAGTACATGTTGCAAATGATTAATGCCGTTCTAGATTCTGTGCAGATTTTTACAGCAATTGTGAAGATTTCCACAGACCTGAGACAACCTATGCATGCTATCTTGAACATGCACGCTTTATATGATTACATATTAATATGACATTTATAGTTACAGTAACCTCAATGTGTCCATGGATGTGTTACTCATTTTAAGGTTGGATGTTACATTAGTTTGTAAGATAGCCTTAACTTTAGGCTATTTACTGTATTACAAAAGTGATATTGAATTGTGTTTGGTTGTCAACGCAATCAAATATTAACATTTGAAGATTTATCTTCTTTTTGGATAGCTCCGTCTGTGCCACTGACTTAGTCTACAAATTAATAATTTATATGTTGGATTCATGTCTCCATCTCAACCAAAACTCCAAGTTAAAGAATAGGCCTAAATCAAATCAAACTTTATTTGAAGTGCATTTAAAGTTTTCATTGGATTTAACTTTGATTTTTTATTGAGATGGAGACGTGAATCCAACGTATCAATTATTAATTTGTAGACAAACTGGAATTAAAGCCAGACTAAGTCAGTGGCACAGATGGAACTATCCAAGCAGAAGGTACAGTGGGGAAAAAAAGTATTTAGTCAGCCACCAATTGTGCAAGTTCTCCCATTTAAAAAGATGAGAGAGGCCTGTAATTTTCATCATAGGTACACGTCAACTATGACAGACAAATTGAGAAAAAATAATCCAGAAAATCACAATGTAAAAATTTATATGAATTTATTTGCAAATTATGGTGGAAAATAAGTATTTGGTCACCTACAAACAAGCAAGATTTCTGGCTCTCACAGACCTGTAACTTCTTCTTTAAGAGGCTCCTCTGTCCTCCACTCGTTACCTGTATTAATGGCACCTGTTTGAACTTGTTATCAGTATAAAAGACACCTGTCCACAACCTCAAACAGTCACACTCCAAACTCCACTATGGCCAAGACCAAAGAGCTGTCAAAGGACACCCGAAACAGAATTGTAGACCTGCACCAGGCTGGGAAGACTGAATATGCAATAGGTAAGCAGCTTGGTTTGAAGAAATCAACTGTGGGAGCATTTATTAGGAAATGGAAGACATACAAGACCACTGATAATCTCCCTCGATCTGGGGCTCCACGCAAGATCTCACCCCGTGGGGTCAAAATGATCACAAGAACGGTGAGCAAAAATCCCAGAACCACACGGGGGGACCTAGTGAATGACCTGCAGAGAGCTGGGACCAAAGTAACAAAGCCTACCATCAGTAACACACTACGCCGCCAGGGACTCAAATCCTGCAGTGCCAGATGTGTCCCCCTGCTTAAGCCAGTAATTGTCCAGGCCCATCTGAAGTTTGCTAGTGTGCATTTGGATGATCCAGAAGAGGATTGGGAGAATGTCATATGGTCAGATGAAACCAAAATATAACTTTTTGGTTCGTCGTGTTTGGAGGACAAAGAATACTGAGTTGCATCCAAAGAACACCATACCTACTGTGAAGCATAGGGGCGGAAACATCATGCTTTGGGGCTGTTTTTCTGCAAAGGGACCAGGACGACTGATCCGTGTAAAGGAAAGAATGAATGGGGCCATGTATCGTGAGATTTTGAGTGAAAACCTCCTTCCATCAGCAAGGGCATTGAAGATGAAACGTGGCTGGGTCTTTCAGCATGACAATGATCCCAAACACACCGCCCAGGCAACGAAGGAGTGGCTTCGTAAGAAGCATTTCAAGGTCCTGGAGTGGCCTAGCCAGTCTCCAGATCTCAACCCCATAGAAAATCTTTGGAGGGAGTTGAAAGTCCGTGTTGCCCAGCGACAGCCCCAAAACATCACTGCTCTAGAGGAGATCTGCATGGAGGAATGGGCCAAAATACCAGCAACAGTGTGTGAAAACCTTGTGAAGACATACATAAAACGTTTGACCTGTGTCATTGCCAACAAAGGTTATATAACAAAGTATTGAGAAACTTTTGTTATTGACCAAATACTTATTTTCCACCATATTTTGCAAATAAATTCATTAAAATTCCTACAATGTGATTTTCTGGATTTTTTTTTCTCATTTTGTATGTCATAGTTGATGTGTACCTATGATGAAAATTACAGGCCTCTCTCATCTTTTTAAGTGGGAGAACTTGCACAATTGGTGGCTGACTAAATACTTTTTTCCCCCACTGTACATCTCCTTCAAATGTTGATATTTGGTTGCGTTGACAACCAAACACAATGCATTATAGGTAGGCAATGCATGCTCTAGAGTGCCCTTCAAGCCAATCAGAAACGAATATTAAACAATGCATTGGTATAACACTAAATATCATTTCATTTGAAATCAACCAGAGCTTGAAACCCTAGGCCAATTGTTTTGTCTATTTTTAGTTGACTTCTGGGTTGGAATGAAACAATAGCTGTTGATGACTTTGTAAATGCGATGTAGGCCTAAATAGCATCATTGATGATGAGTGATAAAGTATGGTCACATTTCATTTGCTCTGTTAAACCTACCCTTTGGAATGACTTCTATAGCAACAGTGAATGTATCTCTCTCTACATCGGTTGGCTACATTGGTGACCAGGATGGGATCCTTTCAATACACACCTATGGGGCCTGGGCATACACATGCTCCTAGAGAGAGGGGGGAATACTGAAGCATGTCTTGATGAGTTCTACTGTTTCAATCAGAATCTCAGGCTTTTGGCACTTCTCTCTCTATATACATTGATTGGTAGGTTACACTATATTCAGATATTTTAAATACTGCCTGAGACACCTTTGCTATTTTGCACATTATGGACAATATGGCTGACACTCAGTCATAGTTAGTAGTAGAATAATGGATTGGCAAGAATTTGGCGCCATCAACTTTTAGGTTAGTAGGAACGTTAGGCTAATAATTTAAACCCACTAAATATATTCACATTCACTGAACATTTAGTATTTGAAACTCAAACATTCATTTCCCAACTGCTTTTTCTATAATCCTGCAGACTCCTTATAATTTTCCATACCTTAAATTATAATGCATCCAACATTATGAATGCCCACCATGGTATTGGGAAGCTGCTGACATTTGAGAACTCATCTGGTTTAGAAATCAAACTCTAGTCATCTTATTGCAGAGCACAATTTAAGCTATACATTTTGCCCAGCTGTTTTTAGAGAAGATTGTATTGCACGGTATGCTATATGTGTAGGATATGCTGTGTTGGCTAATATATATATGCAGTAGAGGTCTTCACGGATCCACCTGTACCCGAATACCCGAGACCCGATCCAGGACACGAGTGGGTATGGATCCAGAATTCTAAATAATATCACGGGTCTGGGTCAGATCTGACATGATTGTCACGGGTTTCAGGTATGTGTAATTTTAACTGACTTGTCCGGAAGGGCCTGTACAGATCCGAACATGACTGCTGCAGTAGGGAGAGAAATGTTATAATTTATGCTGCTGCTCTTGCTTTTCACAAGAGGAGTGTGGCGCATGTAGCTTGTTGTTGTTGTTGTTGGACAATCATGAGTCATCAAAGTGGCAATAGGCTACAGTCTCTGTAGCTCAGCTGGTAGAGCACGGCGCTTGTAACGCCAAGGTAGTGGGTTCGATCCCCGGGACCACCCATACACAAAAAAAAAAAATGTATGCACGCATGACTGTAATTCGCTTTGGATAAAAGCGTCTGCTAAATGGCATATTTTTATTTATATTTATAGAGTCTTCATGTGTGGCAAAAGTTAGGAGATATCTAATCAATGGAAGATGTAATTAAAATAATGGAATTAAAAGTTAAAGGAGAAGGATAGGCTACATCGACCAAGAGCCAACAGGTAGGCTGCTCCTTAATATTCTGAATTGAGTTGTTGTAGTTATTTATAACTGTAGGATGAGCAAGCGCATGCACTGCAGCCTCAATTAGCCTAGCTAGCTAACTTAACTAGCTTCTCCCGGTTTGATGCAGTCAAGACCGGTACTACTTAATCATATTTGATGATAAATAACCTAGCTATGGCTGCTATTAGTCTACTATATTGTGAGTCGGCTAGGTTGTTTGCTGTCTCTCATCTCTCCCTCCCTGCTCCCTGTCTCACTCGCTGATAGTATTGCCCCTCATAGCCCTCGCCCACCTGCTAGAGAGGCACCTCTCTCTCCCTCCTATCACGCTTTATCAGTTCCGGTTAATAAAGTAGCTTAAAAAATGCCTTTTCTGCTGCTTCCATCACTTGGATCGGTCCGGTTCTGGATTCAACCAGGTCTATATGGAACGGGTCTAGTTGTCCTCGGGTCCGTTTGGAACGGGTCTCTATATTTAAAAAATGTATTTATGCATATTGGGTCTGGATGGGAAAGCCTCAGGTCCATTTCGGAACTTGGATCCGTGAAGACCTCTAATATGCAGCTGTCGTTTTTAAACCTCCATTCTAGCAAACATGACACACAGTTGGCGACGGGCGTCAAGTGTAAAAAGAGGGATACGCACTCCAGTAGTTCAGAGATGGAACCTGACGTAAGTGAGGATGAAGTACCTGCGGTGAGGATCGCCGCGTTGGTTGGAGAGTTTGGTGAAACGGAGAACATATTGTCTGTCCTGCTGAGTTTTGATGCAGAGTCTTTTTTTGCATATCGCCCCAACAGATCCACAAATGATGCAATCTCTGTTGCACTCCACACAGCCCTTTCACACCTGGACAAAAGGAACACCTACGTGAGAATGCTATTCATTGACTACAGCTCAGTGTTCAACACCATAGTGCCCACAAAGCTCTTCACTAAGCTAAAGACCCTGGGACTAAACACCTCCCTCTGCAACTGGATCCTGGACTTCCTGACGGGCCGCCCCCAGGCGGTAAGGGTAGGTAACAACACATCTGCCAAGCTGATCCTCAACACAGGGGCCCCTCAGGGGTGCGTGCTCAGTCCCCTCCTGTACTCCCTGTTCACCCATGACTGCATGGCCAAGCATGACTCCATCACCATCATTAAGTTTGCCGACGACACAACAGTGGTAGGCCTGATCACCGACAACGATGAGACAGCCTATAGGGAGGAGGTCAGGATAACAACCTCTCCCTCAACGTGACCAAGACAAAGAAAATGATTGTGGACTACAGGAAAAGCTAGACCGAGCACACCCCCATTCTCATCGACGGGGCTGTAGTGGAGCAGGTTGAGAGCTTCAAGTTCCTTGGTGTCCACATCACCAACACACTATCATGGTCCAAACACCCCAAGACAGTCATGAAGATGGCATGACAAAGCCTATTCCCCCTCAGGAGACTGAAAGGATTTGGCTTGGGTCCTCAGATCCTCAAAAAGTTATACAGCTGCACCATCGAGAGCATCCTGACTGGTTGCATCACCGCCTGGTATGGCACTGCTCGGCCTCCGACCGCAAGGCACTACAGAGGGCAGTGCGTACGGCCCAGTACATCACTGGGGCCAAGCTTCCTGCCATCCAGGACCTCTATACCAGGCGGTGTCAGAGGAAGGCCCTAAAAAGACTTCAGCCACCCTAGTCATGGACTGTTCTCTCTGCTACCGCACAGCAAGCGATACCGGAGCGCCAAGTCTAGGTCCAAAAGGCTTCTTAACAGCTTCTACCCCCAAGCCATAAGACTCCTGAACAGCTAATCAAATGGCTACCCGGACTATTTGCATTGTCCCCTACCCTCCCCACTCCCTCTTTTTACGCTGCTGCTACTCTCTGTTTATTATCTATGCATAGTCACAATTACCTCAATTACCTCCACTAACCTGTGCCCCCCGCACATTGACTCTGTACCGGTACCCCCTGTATATAGCCTCGCTACTGTTATTTTACTGCTCCTCTTTAATTCTTTGTTATTCTTCTTCTTTTGTATTTTTACTTATCTATTTTTTACTTAGCATTTTTCTTAAAACTGCATTGTTGGTTAAGGGCTTGTAAATAAGCATTTCACTGTAAGGTCTACCTACACCTGTTGTATTCGGCACATGTGACAAATACAATTTGATTTGATTTATCTGAGAAAGTTGTGTGTGTAATCTGTGGGGGTGCCCATGTAGATCGGAGGTGTCTGGTGAGAGAAAGGCAGGTTGAGGTTGCCAGGGTCAGAGTAGTACAGAAAGTGTTGTATGCTGAAGTAGTGAAGAGAGTGGTAGAGGAAGATGGGTTCAGGGTGAAGGATCCTGAGAGGATTCCTGTGTGTAGGCAGAGACCAAAAGAGTGATGGGAAGAATATGTGCTTCAGTAAGGTGAGTTTCTTAGCATTCATAGCCATGGTTGTGAACTGTACTGCAGAAATTGAATGTAAGTCACAGAAAATATAGGTTGTGGTGGCAGCTGCAGAGAAGTACTTGAGATTGCATTGTACTGGAGAAGCATTGCAGGGGGTGTTGAGTGTTAGTGTTCTGTCCTCCCAGACCATTGGCCGGGAGTAGGATTAGATAGGGTTAAATAGTGGAATGGGGTGGTGTTTTTCTTTATTGAGGGCTAATATTTGGCAGGGTAATTTTCCTTTTTCCCAATTTCGTATTACCAGAATTTAATGTAGGTAGGCTGTGAATGGCCTCACACTCCAGTACAGTACGTGGCGGTGTATGCACCTAATTGTTGGATGCGATCCGCCAGCCCAATCTCAAAGAAGAAGATGACACACTTCTTTCTACACAGTATCTACATGCTTTCCTTTGGGTTCCTATGCAAAATGTCTGATTGAATGTTTCTTTAAGCCTGCAGTTAGTTACTTGAAATTAGACATATAGGGGGGTTTCATGGACAGAGTTTAATTTAAATCAGGACTAGGCTAATTCTACTTAAATTAATCCATATGTAAAAAATGGCTTTCTAAGACGTTGTTTAATTAGTTCTCGACTAGGGAGTCCCAGACTAAGGTAAGTAAGGACTAAACAGTTAGTCTTTGTGAAGCCTTATTAGATTAACAATGTGCACTTGGTGCTGACCTGAGGATGCTTCAAAAACAAGGGATGGGACACTAATACATAAGCATTGTGTGGAATTGGAGGAAGTCACCTAAATCAAACAATGGACGGAGGTAAAAGAAAACATTAAAAGAATTTCAGTGACTTAAAAAAACAACTCTTGAAGCAAATTATGTCAAACCACCCAATTATCGAGAACAAACATCATGATTGATCAACAGAATACGAAAATAATGCCTCGATAGCAATTTTTTATGAATTCAACTCAAGCTGATATGGCTGACTTGCTTAAACAAATGTGGTTTCTACTGACAATTGATATGTACAAACTATGGCATAAGGGGACGACGAGCGGATAAGAGGCAATCCATAGTTTTGATTAAGACATTAATGAGCGAGCTAGGACGGACATACTGTAGTCAATATAACTATTTGTTCAGCACTTTTGAAAAGTACAGCGACAGTATCCAGAACATGGGCCGTTCTTACAGTATTATCCCTGTACAAGTCAGAACCGTAGGATAAATAAAGGGGGCATGTAAGCAGACAATGAAAGCTCTTACAATATTCAATGTTGACATTCCCCTAAAACAGGCTATAGGCTACATGTGCACCATCAAGTCAGAACAGTAGGCTCAGTTATGAGGGAGGAAACTGACCAAATTATTAGGGTGAGGCACATGGGCTACTAATGGCTTACTACACAACATACATTTAGTATTACTTTCTTAGCCACAGTATACATATCTCCCTGGCATATTACATCATTTACGCAGCAGCATACAATACGTTTTTGGACTCACCTTGTTGTGCAGAACAGATAGGTGGCGCAGTGGACCTTCTTGTGGGCTCTAGAAAGAGGCCCAAAATCCTGACATGGAATTCCGAGTTGGATGACCGTAAAAAAAATATTTGTCTTGAACTCACTGAAGTTTGAGATTTCCCAGTTCCGAGTTTCCAGTTGTTTTGAACGCGGCAGAAGTCATGCTGGATTGACAGCATGGCCAATGTATTCAAATATTTCTGTCTCATGGCGTTACCCCCTTTTTCGTGATATCCAATTGGTAGTTACGATCTTGTCTGATCGCTGCAACTCCCCTACGGACTCGGCGAAGTTCGAGAGCCAAGCCGCACTGCTTCTTGACACACTGCTCGCTTAACCCGGAAGCCAGCCGCACCAATGTGTCAGAGGAAACACTGTCGAACTGACACCAGTCAGCTTGCAGGATCCCGGCCCGCCACAAGGAGTCGCTAGAGCACGATGAGGCAAGGACATCCCGGCCGGCCAAACCCTCCCCTAACTCGGATGACGCTGGGCCAATTGTGCACCGCCTCATGGGTCTCCCGGTCACAGCCAGCTGTAACACAGCCTGGGATCCAACCCGGGGCTGCAGTGGCGCCTTAGTACTCATTGTTGAATTTGCGATTTCAAACTTGTTGTGTAACGTTTATGTCCAATGGCTGATGAGCACCGATACGTTTTATCTATAATTTCTCTTCATATGACAAGGATTGAAAAGGATTTGCCAGTAGATTGCCGTCTTGATGCATAATTATGACTGCTTTTCTAGCTTGCTAGCTAAGATTTTGAAAGTGTGATGTTGACATGATCAGTCCAATCAAAGCTACTGTAGATATAACGTGATTTGGCGTCATTTTATCTGTGGCCAATGACCTTGAGCCTTCTTGGATGGGCACTTCTAATGTAAATCTATGGCAGCAGCCAATGGGCTTGAATTTTTCGAGCCCTACCTGTAGATTTTGCAGTGACGTTGTGTCCTCATGAGTGACAGAACACTGAGCCAATCACAGCGCAACTAAAGAACATTACCAACCCCTACGTATTTCCTCTGGCTGCCCCACCACACAGAAAGCAGTGAGCTAGGCTGAAACACCTGCATTTTGGAGCTGCCTTACTCAAGAAAGCAAAAAAGAGACCAAGTTTGAATGCGGCTTTATTATTATTTTTACATTGTTTGCAAACTGATATGTGACACGTATTAATGCCAAAATAATAACATGCAAAACAGGGAAAATTAAATAAAATGCTGTGTCGCCACTGCACTTTCCATTATTTAATCTATCAATAACATTGCTGTATTAGCTAAGGTCTTCTTCAAGGTTTTATGGCAGACTACCCACCTGCTGTACTGCAGCCTAGGCTGGTGTGGATATTTTCCCCTTAGAAATACCAAAATAATTATGTAATTCTTCCAGAAAAATAGGGTGTGGCGTGGCGCACGTCCCTACGTGCGTCGTCCAAAACGTCGATGATCCTGGTTTTGGGGAGGTACTGGAAAGGGTTGTTTACCTCTTTGGAAGCTGTACGATGTCCATTTTGTGAAACCCGGTCATTCGAATAGAGCTTCGTCCCCGGAAAATAAGATTCAAAGAAAATAAATATTAAGCATACCAGTCGAACGCTAACCAGTTATTATCCGAAAGGAAAGGAAATCTTATCATATGTCCGCTATCCAGAACCTCCAAACTTTCGGTAAGACATTTCAACCATCTCAGCTAACGACGTGTGAATGTAAGTGGGGGAATGGCGGTTGGTAACGTTACAACAAAATATTACGTTTGGTTTTAATAATAAATTGTTAATAAATGTCTAAAACATCTGGTTAGTTATATCGAGAACATTCCCTCCCGATTACAAATAAGTTAATAGCATGCCAGGTTTTTTTTGTAGTTAACGTTGACCAGCAAGACCGGCAACACCTATCAGACTTCAACCAGGCCGAAGTTAATTTCCTTGGCTAACGTTAGGTCACAACACGGATTTGTAGCCGATATATCAAACTAGTCTGTATTATGGACACAATAATCAATGTACATTACCGATTCCGGTTAACAAGTGGTTACTGCCGGTTGTCTTTCTGTCCAATTTCCATGTAGTAATTTGCTGACAAGCATCTGAGGAGCGTTTTGCTTAGGCCTGATTTGCTGACTAGGCCTAGGCCTGATTTGCTGACTAGGCGTCCGCCAAAATATAATATAATAATATGCCATTTAGCAGACGCTTTTATCCAAAGCGACTTACAGTTATGCGTGCATAAATTTTTGTGTATGGGTGGTCCCGGGGATCGAACCCACTACCTTGGCGTTACAAGCGCCGTGCTCAACCAGCTGAGCTACAGAGGACCACATCGCGCGCATGTTGATGTTGGCCATCCACATCAGACGCGATCAGGACACGCAGGTTGAAATATCAAAACGAACTCTGAACCAACTATATTTATTTGGGGACAGGTCGAAAAGCATTAAACATTTGTGTCAATTCAGCTAGCTTGTAATTCGTCCAGGGATATAAACATATAAAGTCCAAAAAAGAAGAAGCCTGAAAGAGGAGAGATTACTAGCAACTAACTTGGTTTACCGTTTTATATGTGGATTCATTGTTGGAGTAGAGGACCTTGTACATTTCAGGTAAAAAAAACAACCTAATGTTTATATCCCAGGACAAATTAGCTAGCAACAGCAAGCTAGCTAGCTAAATTGCCATAAAATAATATAAATAATATGCCATTTAGCAGACGCTTTTATCCAAAGCGACTTACAGTCATGCGTGCATACATTTTTGTGTATGGGTGGTCCCGGGGATCGAACCCACTACCTTGGCGTTACAAGCGCTGTGCTCTACCAGCTGAGCTACAGAGGACCACACATAACTGTCCCCAAGTTAATCAAATCACATTTTATTTGTCACATGCGCTGAATACAACAGGTACAGTGAAATGCTTACTTACAAGCCCTTAACCAACAATGAGGTTTTAAGAAAGAATACCAAAAATAATACGAAATAAAAATAATATGAAATAAAAGTAACAAATAATTAAAGGACATAATATAGTTGGTTCACAGTTCGTTTTGATATTTCAACCTGTGTGTCCTGATCGTGTCTGGTGTGGGAGGGAAAGATCAACATGCGCGTGATGACGCACGCGTGCTGTCTGGTCAGCATGTAAGACTCATGGATAGGACATTACATCACCAGTTCATCGGCCTGGATCTTTTGTTATCTAGGTCAAACAAAACAGTGCCATCTTAGCTATCGCTTAATGTTGCTTCCTTGTAATTTTGTTTTGAACTTTATTTGTGTCTTAAGTATTTGTTTTTAAATAGTATTGTTCTTCCCACAGACCCCTTTGCTGATGCAACTAAGGGTAATGACAGGCTCCCATCTGGGACTGACGACTACATCCACATAAGAATCCAGCAGCGTAACGGCAGGAAGACTCTGACCACGGTCCAGGGCATAGCCATCGACTATGATAAGAAGAAGCTAGTCAAGGCCTTTAAGAAGGTATGTTATGGCAGGGAGTTGAGACAGACACTAGCTGGTATACTAAGAAAGGTCCATGTTTTGTTCTACAGGCCTTTTGACTAGTTCTGCTTTGTCAACAGAAATTTGCCTGCAATGGGACAGTGATTGAGCACCCAGAGTATGGTGAAGTGATTCAGCTGCAAGGTGACCAGCGCAAGAATATCTGCACATTTCTAATTGAGGTAGGTTTGACTCCTGTCCCTGCTATAGCACATTGCACCCAGCATATACTCCACACTTGTGTGTACTAAGTGGTCATCTGTCATGGCCCCTACAGAAGGCTCCCATAGAAAAGCGCCTGTTTGTAAACAGTCCAGCTGCTATGGTAGTAAATGTTTTGTGACTGGAGTGCAAAGTTCCTTTGTGTAATGTCTCTTCTCCCCTCATCCCACTTCCAGATTGGCCTGGCTAAAGAGGAGCAGCTCAAGGTCCACGGATTCTAGGAGCTCTCAGCAGCCTCCTCTTCCCTGGTCCTGATACTTTTGGCCATGTAGTGTATGTGGACACCCCTTCAAATTAGTGGATTCGGCTATTTCGGCCACACTCGTTGCTGACAGGTGTATAAAATCGAGCACACACCATTCAATCTCCATAGACAAACACTGTCAGTAGAATGGTCCGTACTGAAGAGCTCAGTGACTTTCAACGTGGCACCGTCATAGGATGCCACCTTTCCAACAAGTCAGTTCGTCAAATTTCTGCCCTGCTGGAGCTGCCCCGGTCAACTGTAAGTGCTGTTATTGTGAAGTGGAAACGTCTAGGAGCAACAACGGCTCAGCCACGAAGTGGTAGGCCACACAAGCTCACAGAAGGGGACCGCCAAGTGCTGAAGCGCGTAGCGTGTAAAGATCGTCTGTCCTCGGTTGCAACACTCACTACTGAGTTCCAAACTGCGTCTGGAAGCAACGTCAGCACAATAACTGTTCGTCGGGAGCTTCATGAAATGGGTTTCCATGGCCGAGCAGCCGCACACACGCCTCAGATCACCATGCGCAATGCGAAGCGTCGGCTGGAATGGTGTAAAGCTCACCGCCATTGGACACTGGAGCAGTGGAAAGGTGTTCTCTGGAGTGATGAATCACGCTTCACCATCTGGCAGTCCGACGGACGAATCTGGGTTTGGCGGATGCCAGGAGAACGCTACCTGCCCGAATGCATAGTGCCAACTGTAAAGTTTGGTGGAGAAGGAATAATGGTCTGGGGCTGTTTTTCATGGTTCGGGCTAGGCCCCTTAGTTCCAGTGAAGGGAACTCTAAACGCTACAGCATACAATGACATTCTAGATGATTCTGTGCTTCCAACTTTGTGGCAACAGTTTGGGGAAGGCCCTTTCCTGTTTCAGCATGACAATGCCCCAGTGCACAAAGCGAGGTCCATACAGGAATGGTTTGTCGAGATCGGTGTGGAAGAACTTGACTGGCCTGCACAGAGCCCTGACCTCAACCCCATCGAACACCTTTGGGATGAATTGGAACGCCGACTGCGAGCCAGGCCCAACCGACCAACATCAGTGCCCGACCTCACGAATGCTCTTGTGGCTGAATGGAAGCAAGTCCCCGCAGCAATGTTCCAACATCTAGTGGAAAGCCTTCCCAGAAGAGTGGAGGCTGTCATAGCAGCAAAGGGGGGACCAACTCCATATTAATGCCCATGCTTTTGTAATGAGATGTTCGACAAGCAGGTGTCCACATACTTTTGGTCATGTACACAGAACAAAAATATAGATAACAATAACAATTTCAAAGCTTTTGCTACGTTAAAGTTCATATAAGTAAATTAGCCAATTGAAATGAATTAATTAAGCCCTAATCTATTGATTTCACATGACTGGGCAGGGCCGCAGCAATGGGTTGGTTCTGGGAGGGCATAGGCCTACCCACTTGGGAGCGAGGCCCATCCAATCAGAATGAGTTTTTCCTAACAAAAGGGCTTTATTATTGACCGAACCTCCTCCTCACCCCCTCACTAACAGGGATGTAAACATATTTGTTGCTAAAATTTGAGAGAAATAAGCTTTTTCTGCGTTTGGAAAAATTCTGGGATATGTTATTCCAGCTCATGAAACATGGAACCAACACTTTACATGTTGTGTTTATATTTTTGTTCAGTATAGTTTATAAGGACTGTGCCAAGACCTTCGTCTTTTTAAATGTTTTTCCACATTATATTTTGTCTGTATCCTACAACTCTGTTACACCTCCTTCCCACTGGGCACACACTGGTTCAATCAACGTTTCCACGTCATTTCAATGAAATTACGTTGAATAGACGTCTGTGCCCAGTGGATTCCTTCCTTCACTTATCTGCTTTCCCGCCTTCCCACTACTGTTTGCTGAAAGGATGGGATAGAATTCCCATCCTTTGGTCCTCTGTAGCTCAATTGGTAGAGCATGGCGCTTGTAACGCCAGGGTAGTGGGTTCGATCCCCGGGACCACCCATACGTAAAAATGTATGCGCACATGACTGTAAGTCGCTTTGGATAAAAGCGTCTGCTAAATGGCATATTATATTATTATTATATATTATATCAAGTCATTTCTAAATCAGTGGTCACCGGTCACAAAGGAACAAGAGCATGAGGCTGGTCACAAGATGATGCTTAAGAGGAAAATGAGAAGGTAAACTGCAAGGTGTTCAGTGATAGGTCCCAATATAGGCCTACCTGGTTTTAAAGGCTATCGATCATCTCCAAGTGTCCACCCATGTCTTTACGGTCACCAAGGGAGCTTCTCTCCAGATGTTCCTTGATCTGTAACTCAAGCTGTGCGTTGGCTGCCTCTAGTGAGTGCACCTGAGCCACACAGACACCCACAAATCAACATAGAGCCTCACACATTCATACAACACACATCCTAGGTAGGCTTCTCACTGTTTTA
This sequence comes from Coregonus lavaretus, assembly GCF_964263955.1. Lineage (NCBI taxonomy): Eukaryota > Metazoa > Chordata > Actinopteri > Salmoniformes > Salmonidae > Coregonus > Coregonus lavaretus. Next base: position 37,203,151 of record NC_139989.1, on the reverse strand, counting down.
GCCACTAAGAGAGAAATCACACCAGAGCAACTGAGTGTACTTGAAAGCAGCGGGTGGCTGTTCTATCGCATCTGACCAGAATATCAGCCGATTCTACACCTAATATACCCTAAAGAACTACCATTCACTTTCTCCTAACAGTGAAAAAAGAAAACCCTACATTTGTGAAGTGAAAAGGTATCTCATTTACCTTCTCAATGTAGGACGCAAAGCGACCATTAAGATCTTGCATGTTCTCGTTGACGCACAGGGAGCCTGAGAAGTTTGTTGCGCTCACCGGGTCACTTGATGCATAAAGTATTGAGATGCGGGTCTCATATCCTCCTGCGCCACCGCAAACACTGTTCCAGCGTCCTCCTCTGTGGTCATGGGAGAGCTGCTTAGCGCCACTGTCACGCAACAACTGCATTGATGCTGCCATGACTGCTGTCAACATACTCCAACCTGCGGTCTGATGGGATGCTATGAAGGGCTTTTTTGAACTGCAAGTGTAGGTGTGATAAAACCCTGCCCACTACAAGATCTACCAAAAAACATTTGTGGGCATGTCTAGGGTGGAATTATCTTTTCTGTCTTTCAAATGTAAATTGGATGGTGCCGAAGGCACAATCGCTGTCAAAAAGGTCTGAGACAAATACCTTGTAAAACTGTTCTTCTTTCAGGATGTGGACCAATAAATCTTAATTTTTAAGTTGCCTACAGTGAAAAATACATTAACCGGTTAAGTCAAATTTAAATAACGCAACATCAAAAGTCACATTTTCAGTGGTAAATTGAATAAAACATTAGGCTCTTTATTCTTTATTATAAACTGGGTGGTTCGAGCCCTGAATTCTGATTGGCTGACAGCTGTGGTATAGCCGACTGTATACCAATTACGTTGGTAACCAGTTTGTAATAGCAATAAGGCACCTCAGGGGTTTGTGGTATATGGCCAATATACCACGGCTAAGGGCTGTGTCCAGGCACTCCGCTTTGCGTCGTCAATAAGAACAGCTCTTAGCCGTGGTATATTGGCCATATACCACACCTCCTGAGGCCTTATTGCTTATTTAGGACACTATCCTAAAGTCACCAGAATAATATTCCTTTCCAAAATGTTGACACATTGCTTAAAGAAAATGTTTGGTTGAAATGTAATAATTTTCACCCAAAATGACAGGTACTTTTGACATGTTATGTCTGACAAAAACTGTTTTTGCTAAATTCTAGCTATCAACAGCATATCATCTTGGAATTCAATGAAGTTCAAAAGATCACTTTCAGCTTTTCTTCCATAATGAGAGTAATTTACACTGCCACAGAAAGATGAATGACTTGTTTATTGGGCGGGAACATTTTATCAGACTTATCAGACCAGCTTGACATTATTTATAAGTGAAGATATGAAAAGTGACAATGACAATAAAAGCCACTGGCTCGGTGGATGCCATTCTGTCTCTACACCAGTTTTTCCCAAGTGGTGCGTCAGGACTTGGGACCTATTGGTGGGTTGAGGACAGTTCCTTTTTTTTCTTGGTGGGGGTTAAAAGACAACTTTAGGAGGCACTACACGGATGAACAGTGGGCTAACTGCAAAATCATTGAGTGCCAATGGGTGTGTTGTTTACAGCAAGAAAGCCACTCATGACACATTTTTCTCCTTTGGTGGCACTACACCAAACCAATGTTGGTGTCAATGATGTACAACAACGGTAATCTCTTAATGATCCACTGTCATAAGATGACCTTTAAGGGAGAGGTTAGCAGTAAGGCCTGATTTCCTGTTGTTTTGAAAGGGCAAAATAACAGTAAAGGCCCAGTGCAGTCAAATACATGATTTCCCTGTGTTTTATATATATTTCTACATTATGAGGTTGGAATAATACTGTGAAATTTGACAAATTTGGATAATGCCCTTTTAGCAAAAGAGCTGTTTGAAAAGGCCGCCTGAAATCTTGGTGGGATGCAAAATTGTTACCCAGAAATTATTTGATATTGAGATACAAATGGCAGCATTGGACTTTTAAAATTTCCAATACGTTATCACTATGCTTCCACAATCTAAAAGCACAACCAAATTCCAATGGAAAAACAGTGTCTGATTTTTGGTTTAGTTGTCACCCAAATGTCTATCACTGTGCTTTCAACCATTTAAAAGCACATCAAAGTTCAAATGGGAATACAATGTCAGATATTTTGTTTATTTATACAACACAATGTGTCATCACTGTGCTTCAACTCACAGCAGAACCAAATACCTTGGATTTCATTAAAAGTACATGTTGCAAATGATTAATGCCGTTCTAGATTTGGCACAGATTATTACAGCAATTGTGGAGATCTCCACAGACCTGAGACAACCTATGCATGCTATCTTGAACATGCACGCTTTATATGATTACATATTAATAAGACATTTATAGTTACAGTAACCTCAATGTGTCCATGGATGTGTTACTCATTTTAAGGTTGGATGTTACATTAGTTTGTAAGATAGCCTTAACTTTAGGCTATTTACTGTATTACAAAAGTGATATCGAATTGTGTTTGGTTGTCAACGCAATCAAATATTAACATTTGAAGATTTATCTTCTTTTTGGATAGCTCCGTCTGTGCCACTGACTTAGTCTACAAATTAATAATTTATATGTTGGATTCATGTCTCCATCTCAACCAAAAATCCAAGTTAAAGAATAGGCCTTAATCAAATCAAACTTTATTTGAAGTTCATTTAAAGTTTTCATTTGATTTTCAACTTTTATTTTTTATTGAGATGGAGACGTGAATCCAACGTATCAATTATTAATTTGTAGACAAACTGGAATTAAAGCCAGACTAAGTCAGTGGCACAGATGGAACTATCCAAGCAGAAGGTACATCTCCTTCAAATGTTGATATTTGGTTGCGTTGACAACCAAACACAATGCATTATAGGTAAGTAATGCATGCTCTAGAATGCCCTTCAAGCCAATCAGAAACGAGTATTAAACAATGCCTTGGTGTAACACAATATCATTTCATTTGAAATCAACCAGAGCTTGAAACCCTAGGCCAATTGTTTTGTCTATTTTTAGTTGACTTCTGGGTTGGAATGAAACAATAGCTGTTGATGACTTTGTAAATGCGATGGAGGCCTAAATAGCTTCATTGATGATGAGTGATAAAGTATGGTCACATTTCATTTGCTCTGTTAAACCTACCCTTTGGAATGACTTCCATAGCAACAGTGAATCTATTTCATTTTGAAGTGGAGATCTCTCAACAATCATTCTCACGATAGCTCATTGGTAAAAGTCAATGACAAACATCATAGGTGGGCTTGGTTTAACCCTGGATGGGAGTCTGAAGGGTAGCTGTAGACAGATACATTCTCCAGTAGGAGGTGCTGCCCAGCCTATTGTTTTTTTTTTCTGATAGTGTATATAACGTTAAAGATCTGACATAGTTTTAAAAGTACAAATTCAACATATTTTATACAAGGTTTGTCTGTTGAAATTTGGTTACCATAATGACATAATCCTGTGGTTTAAATTATGGTTTGCAACTGCACATGGGGAGAAAGATCGTACTTTTTGGAGAAATGTCCTCTGGTCTGATGAAACAAAAATATAACTGTTTGGTCATAGTGACCATCTTTATGTTTGGTGGAAAAAGGGGGTTGCTTGCAAGCCGAAGAACACCATCCCAACCGTGAAGCACGGGGGTGGCAGCATCATGCTGTGGGGGTGCTTTGCTGCAGGAGGGACTGGTGCACTTCACAAAATAGATGGCATCATGAGGAAGGAAAATTATGTGGATATATTGAAGAAACATCTCAAGACATCAGTCAGGAAGTTAAAGCTTGGTCGCAAATGGGTCTTCCAAATGGACAATGACCCCAAGCATACTTCCAAAGTTGTGGCAAAATGGCTTAAAGACAACAAAGTCAAGGTATTGGAGTGGCAATCACAAAGCCCTGACCTCAATCCTATAGAAAATGTGTGGGCAGAACTGAAAAAGCGTGTGCGAGCAAGGAGGCCTACAAACCTGACTCAGTTACACCAGCTCTGTCAGGAGGAATGGGCCTAAATTCACCCAATATATTGTAGGAAACTTGTGGAAGGCTACCCGAAACGTTTGACCCAAGTTAAACAATTTAAAGGCAATACTACCGAATACTAATTGAGTGTATGTAAACTTCTGACCCACTGGGAATGTGATGAAAGAAATAAAAGCTGAAAGAAATAATTCTCTCTACTATTATTCTGACATTTCACATTCTTAAAATAAAGTGGTGATCCTAACTGACCTAAAACAGGGAATTTTTACTAGGATTAAATGTCAGGAATTGTGAAAAACTGAGTTTAAATGTAGTTCGCAAAGGTGTATGTAAACTTCCGACTTCAACTGTACATTGATTGGTAGGTTACACTATATTTAGATATTTTAAATACTGCCTGAGACACCTTTGCTATTTTGGACATTATGGACAATATGGCTGACACTCAGTCATAGTTAGTAGTAGAATAATGGATTGGCAAGAATTTGGCACCATGAACTTTTAGGTTAGTAGGAAAGTTAGGCAAATAATTTAAACCCACTAAATATATTCACATTCACTGAACATTTAGTATTTGAAACTCAAACATTCATTTCCCAACTGCTTTTTCTATAATCCTGCAGACTCCATATCATTTTCCATACCTTAAATTATAATGCATCCAACATTATGAATGCCCACCATGGTATTGGGCAGTTGCTGACATTTGAGAACTCATCTGCTTTAGAAATCAAACTCTAGTCATCTTATTGCAGAGCACAATTTAAGCTATACATTTTGCCCAGCTGTTTTTAGAGAAGAGTGTATTGCACGGTATGCTATATGTGTAGGATATGCTGTGTTGGCTAATATGCATATGCAGTAGAGGTCTTCACGGATCCACCTGTACCCGAATACCCGAGACCCGATCCGGGACACGAGTGGGTATGGATCCAGAATTCTAAATAATGTCACGGGTCTGGGTCAGATCTGACATGATTGTCACGGGTTTCAGGTATGTGTAATTTTAACTGACTTGTCCGGAAGGGCCTGTACAGATCCGAACATGACTGCTGCAGTAGAGAGAGAAATGCTATAATTTATGCTGCTGCTCTTGCTTTTCACAAGAGGAGTGTGGCGCATGTAGCTTGTTGTTGTGGTTGTTGGCCAATCATAAGTCATCAAAGTGGCAATAGGCTACAGTCATAGAGTCTTCATGTGGCAAAAGTTAGGAAATATCTAATCAATGGAAGATGGAATTAAAATCATGGAGTTAAAAGAAAAAGGATAGGCTACATCGACCAAGAGCCAACAGGTAGGCTGCTACTTAATATTCTGAATCGAGTTGTTGTTATTTGTAACTGTAGGATGAGCAAGCGCATGCACTGCAGCCTCAATTAGCCTAGCTAGCTAACTTAACTAGCTTCTCCCGGTTTGATGCAGTCAAGACAGGTACTACTTAATCATATTTCATGATAAATAACCTAGCTATGGCTGCTATTAGTCTACTATATTGTGAGTCGGCTAGGTTGTTTGCTGCCTCTCATCTCTCCCTCCCTGCTCCCTGTCTCACTCGCTGACAGTATTGCTCCTCATAGCCCCTCCCCCGCCTGCTAGAGAGGCACCTCTCTCTCCCTCCTCTCGTGCTTTATCAGTTCCGGTTAATAAAGTAGCTTAAAAAATGCCTTTTCTGCTGCTTTCCTCACTTGGATCGGTCCGGTTCTGGATTCAACCAGGTCTATACGGAACGGGTCTAGTTGTCCTCAGGTCAGTTTGGAACGGGTCTCTATATTTAAAAAAATGTATTTATGCATATCGGGTCCGGGTGGGAAAGCCTCAGGTCCATTTCGGAACTTGGATCCGTGAAGACCTCTAATATGCAGCTGTTGTTTTTAAACCTCCATTCTAGCAAACATGACACACAGTTGGCGACGGGCGTCAAGTGTAAAAAGAGGGATACGCACTCCAGTAGTTCAGAGATGAAACCTGACATAAGTGAGGATGAAGTACCTGCGGTGAGGATCGCCGCATTCGTGCCTTGTCCCGATGATGACAAGGAGGATTCTGGACCAGTGGGAGTGAGATTTGTGGAGAGAATGGATCCTTGTATTCTGGCTGATCCAGAAGGTTGGGGACTGTTGAGTTAGTGAAAGTAACGCAAAGTGGACTCCTGATGATTTATTGTGTTTCTTCTGGCCAGAGAGAGCGGGTGCTCCGGACCACGCGACTATGGACTAGAACTGTGACTTGCTTTGCCCTCCGGAGCAGAGTGCCGTTGAAAGGAGTGATAACGGGGGAGGCATTAAGTGTTGAGGAGGATCAGCTGAAATGGAAGATTCCTGGTGTCTGTGACACCCACCGTTTGGTGCGACGCAGACCCGTTGGAGAGTGTGGTGAAATGGAGAAGACATTGTCTGTCCTGCTGAGTTTTGATGCAGAGTCTTTGCCCGACAAGGTCAAGTTGGGATGTATTAGTTATCCCGTGAGAGCTTTTGTTCGGAAAATATTATGGTGTTTTAGGTGCCAAGCTTATGGTCATGTTGCAGTAGTGTGTAGGAGGGAGATTCCTAGATGTGAGAAGTGTGCAGGAGGGCATGAAACAAGGAATGTGTAGTATCTTTGAAAGGCTGGTCATCGCTCACACCAACACCATTATATCAGAAACCCTAGACCCACTCCAATGTGCATACCGCCCCAACAGATCCACAAATGATGCAATCTCTGTTGCACTCCACACCTGGACAAAAGGAACACCTACGTGAGAATGCTATTCATTGACTACAGCTCAGTGTTCAACACCATAGTGCCCTCAAAGCTCTTCACTAAGCTAAGGACCCTGTGACTAAACACCTCCCTCTGCAACTGGATCCTGGACTTCCTGACGGGCCGCCCCAGGTGGTAGGGGTAGGTAACAACACATCTGCCACGCTGATCCTCAACACGGGGGCCCCTCAGGGGTGCGTGCTCAGTCCCCTCCTGTACTCCCTGTTCACCCATGACTGCATGGCCAAGCACGACTCCATCACCATCATTAAGTTTGCCGACGACACAACAGTGGTAGGCCTGATCACCGACAACAATGAGACAGCCTATAGGGAGGAGGTCAGGATAACAACCTCTCCCTCAACGTGACCAAGACAAAGGAAATTATTGTGGACTACAGGAAAAGGAGGACCGAGCACACCCACATTCTCATCGACGGGGCTGTAGTGGAGCAGGTTGAGAGCTTCAAGTTCCTTGGTGTCCACATCACCAACACACTATCATGGTCCAAACACCCCAAGACAGTCGTGAAGAGGGCACGACAAAGCCTATTCCCCCTCAGGAGACTGAAAAGATTTGGCATGGGTCCTCAGATCCTTAAAAAGTTATACAGCTGCACCATCGAGAGCATCCTGACTGGTTGCATCACCGCCTGGTATGGCAACTGCTCGGCCTCCGACCGCAAGGCACTACAAAGGGCAGTGCGTACAGCCCAGTACATCACTGTGGCCAAGCTTCCTGCCATCCAGGACCTCTATACCAGGCGGTGTCAGAGGAAGGCCCTAAAAAGACTCCAGCAACCCTAGTCATGGACTGTTCTCTCTGCTACCGCACGGCAAGCGGTACCGGAGCGACAAGTCTAGGTCCAAAAGGCTTCTTAACAGCTTCTACCCCCAAGCCATAAGACTCCTGAACAGCTAATCAAATGGCTACCCGGACTATTTGCATTGTCCCCTACCCTCCCCACTCCCTCTTTTTACGCTGCTGCTACTCTCTGTTTATTATCTATGCATAGTCACAATTACCTCAATTACCTCCACTAACCTGTGCCCCCCGCACATTGACTCTGTACCGGTACCCCCTGTATATAGCCTCGCTACTGTTATTTTACTGCTCCTCTTTAATTCTTTGTTATTCTTCTTCTTTTGTATTTTTACTTATCTATTTTTTACTTAGCATTTTTCTTAAAACTGCATTGTTGGTTAAGGGCTGGTAAATAAGCATTTCACTGTAAGGTCTACCTACACCTGTTGTATTCGGCACATGTGACAAATACAATTTGATTTGATTTATCTGAGAAAGTTGTGTGTGTAAGCTGTGGGGGTGCCCATGTAGATCGGAGGTGTCTGGTGAGAGAAAGGCAGGTTGAGGTTGCCAGGGTCAGAGTAGTACAGAAAGTGTTGTATGCTGAAGTAGTGAAGAGAGTGGTAGAGGAAGATGGGTTCAGGGTGAAGGATCCTGAGAGGATTCCTGTGTGTAGGCAGAGACCAAAAGAGTGATGGGAAGAATATGTGCTTCAGTAAGGTGAGTTTCTTAGCATTCATAGCCATGGTTGTGAACTGTACTGCCGAAATGGAATGTAAGTCACAGAAAATATAGGTTGTGGTGGCAGCTGCATAAGTACTCGAGATTGCGTTGTACTGCAGAAGCATTGCAGGGGGTGTTGAGTGTTAGTGTTCTGTCCTCCCAGACCATTGGCCGGGAGTAGGATTAGATAGGGTTAAATAGTGGAATGGGGTGGTGTTTTTCTTTAGTGAGGGCTAATATTTGGCAGGGTAATTTTCCTTTTTCCCAATTTTGTATTACCAGAATTTAATGTAGGTAGGCTGTGAATGGCCTCACACTCCAGTACAGTACGTGGCGGTGTATGCACCTAATTGTTGGATGCGATCCGCCAGCCCAATCTCAAAGAAGAAGATGACACACTTCTTTCTACACAGTATCTACATGCTTTTATTGGGGTTCCTATGCAAAATGTCTGATTGAATGTTTCTTTAAGCCTGTAGTTAGTTACTTGAAATTAGACATATAGGGGGGTTTCATGGACAGAGTTTAATTTAAATCAGGACTAGGCTAATTCTACTTAAATTAATCCATATGTAAAAAATTGCTTTCTAAGACGTTGTTTAATTAGTTCTCGACTAGGGAGTCCCAGACTAAGGTAAGTAAGGACTAACCAGTTAGTCTTTGTGAAGCCTTATTAGATTAACAATGTGCACTTGGTGCTGACCTGAGGATGCTTCAAAAACAAGGGATGGGACACTAATACATAAGCATTGTGTGGAATTGGAGGAAGTCACCTAAATCAAACAATGGACGGAGGTAAAAGAAAACATTAAAAGAATTTCAGTGACTTAAAAAAACAACTCTTGAAGCAAATTATGTCAAACCACCCAATTATCGAGAACAAACATCATGATTGATCAACAGAATACGAAAATAATGCCTCGATAGCAATTTTTTATGAATTCAACTCAAGCTGATATGGTTGACTTGCTTAAACAAATGTGGTTTCTACTGACAATTGATATGTACAAACTATGGCATAAGGGGACGACGAGCGGATAAGAGGCAATCCATAGTTTTGATTAAGACATTAATGAGCGAGCTAGGACGGACATACTGTAGTCAATATAACTATTTGTTCAGCACTTTTGAAAAGTACAGCGACAGTATCCAGAACATGGGCCGTTCTTACAGTATTCTCCCTGTACAAGTCAGAACCGTAGGATAAATAAAGGGGGCATGTAAGCAGACAATGAAAGCTCTTACAATATTCAATGTTGACATTCCCCTAAAACAGGCTATAGGCTACATGTGCACCATCAAGTCAGAACAGTAGGCTCAGTTATGAGGGAGGAAACGGACCAAATTATTCGGGGGAGGCACATGGGCTACTAACGGCTTACTACACAACATACATTTAGTATTATTATTATTATTATTATTATTATTATTAGCCACAGTATACATATCTCCCTGGCATATTACATCATTTACGCAGCAGCATACAATACGTTTTTGGACTCACCTTGTTGTGCAGAACAGATAGGTGGAGCGGTGGACCTTCTTGTGGGCTCTAGAAAGAGGCCCAAAATCCTGACATGGAATTCCGAGTTGGATGACCGTTAAAAAAAAGACATATAGGGGGGTTTCATGGACAGAGTTTAATTTAAATCAGGACTAGGCTAATTCTACTTAAATTAATCCATATGTAAAAAATTGCTTTCTAAGACGTTGTTTAATTAGTTCTCGACTAGGGAGTCCCAGACTAAGGTAAGTAAGGACTAACCAGTTAGTCTTTGTGAAGCCTTATTAGATTAACAATGTGCACTTGGTGCTGACCTGAGGATGCTTCAAAAACAAGGGATGGGACACTAATACATAAGCATTGTGTGGAATTGGAGGAAGTCACCTAAATCAAACAATGGACGGAGGTAAAAGAAAACATTAAAAGAATTTCAGTGACTTAAAAAAACAACTCTTGAAGCAAATTATGTCAAACCACCCAATTATCGAGAACAAACATCATGATTGATCAACAGAATACGAAAATAATGCCTCGATAGCAATTTTTTATGAATTCAACTCAAGCTGATATGGTTGACTTGCTTAAACAAATGTGGTTTCTACTGACAATTGATATGTACAAACTATGGCATAAGGGGACGACGAGCGGATAAGAGGCAATCCATAGTTTTGATTAAGACATTAATGAGCGAGCTAGGACGGACATACTGTAGTCAATATAACTATTTGTTCAGCACTTTTGAAAAGTACAGCGACAGTATCCAGAACATGGGCCGTTCTTACAGTATTCTCCCTGTACAAGTCAGAACCGTAGGATAAATAAAGGGGGCATGTAAGCAGACAATGAAAGCTCTTACAATATTCAATGTTGACATTCCCCTAAAACAGGCTATAGGCTACATGTGCACCATCAAGTCAGAACAGTAGGCTCAGTTATGAGGTAGGAAACTGACCAAATTATTAGGGTGAGGCACATGGGCTACTAACGGCTTACTACACAACATACATTTAGTATTATTATTATTATTATTATTATTAGCCACAGTATACATATCTCCCTGGCATATTACATCATTTACGCAGCAGCATACAATACGTTTTTGGACTCACCTTGTTGTGCAGAACAGATAGGTGGCGCGGTGGACCTTCTTGTGGGCTCTAGAAAGAGGCCCAAAATCCTGACATGGAATTCCGAGTTGGATGACCGTAAAAAAAATATTTGTCTTGAACTCACTGAAGTTTGAGATTTCCCAGTTCCGAGTTTCCAGTTGTTTTGAACACGGCAGAAGTCATGCTGGATTGACAGCATGGCCAATGTATTCAAACATTTCTGTCTCATGGCGTTACCCCCCTTTTTCGTGATATCCAATTGGTAGTTACGATCTTATCTCATCGCTGCAACTCCCCTACGGACTTGGCGAAGGTCGAGAGCCAAGCCGCACTGCTTCTTGACACACTGCTCACTTAACCCGGAAGCCAGCCGCACCAATGTGTCAGAGGAAACACTGTCGAACTGACACCAGTCAGCTTGCAGGATCCCGGCCCGCCACAAGGAGTCGCTAGAGCACGATGAGGCAAGGACATCCCGGCCGGCCAAACCCTCCCCTAACTCGGATGACGCTGGGCCAATTGTGCACCGCCTCATGGGTCTCCCGGTCACAGCCAGCTGTAACACAGCCTGGGATCCAACCCGGGGCTGCAGTGGTGCCTTAGTACTCATTGTTGAATTTGCGATTTCCAACTTGTTGTGTAATGTTTATGTCCAATTGCCGATGAGCACCGATACGTTTTATCTATAATTTCTCTTCATATGACAAGGATTGAAAAGGATTTGCCAGTAGATTGCCGACTTGATGCATAATGATGACTGCTTTTCTAGCTTGCTAGCTAAGATTTTGAAAGTGTGATGTTGACATGATCAGTCCAATCAAAGCTACTGTAGATATAACGTGATTTGACGTCATTTTATCTGTGGCCAATGACCTTGAGCCTTCTTGGATGGGCACTTCTAATGTAAGTCTATGGCAGCAGCCAATGGGCTTGAATTTTTCGAGCCCTACCTGTAGATTTTGCAGCGACGTTGTGTCACCATGAGTGACAGAACACTGAGCCAATCACAGCGCAACTAAAGAACATTACCAACCCCTACTCTCCGTATTTTCCGCTGGCTGCCCCACCACCACAGAAAGCAGTGAGCTAGGCTGAAACACCTGCATTTTGGAGCTGCCTTACTCAAGAAAGCAAAAAAGAGACCAAGTTTGAATGCGGCTTTATTTTATTTTTTTACATTGTTTGCAAACTGATATGTGACACGTATTAATGCCAAAATAATAACATGCAAAACAGGGAAAATAAAATAAAATGCTGTGTCGCCACTGCACTTACCATTGTTTCATCTACGAATAACATTGCTTTATTAGCTAAGGTCTTCTTCAAGGTTTTATGGCAGACTACCCACCTGTTGTACTGGGTATTGAAGAAGCTAAGGTCTTCACATTTAATTTAGATATGTGCTATATTTTTTTATGTAGCCTAGGCTGCAGGTGTGGATATTTTCCCCTTAGAAATACCAAAATAATTATGTCATTCTTCCAGAAAAATAGGGTGTGGCGTAGATCACGTCCCTACGTGCGTCGTCCAAAACGTCGCTGATCCTGGTTTTGGGGAGATGCTGGAAAGGGTTGTTTACCTCTTTGCAAGCTGAAGGATGTCCATTTTGTGAAGCCCGGTCATTCGAATAGAGCTTCTTCCCCGGAAAAGAAGATTAAAAGAAAAACAAATATTAAGTATACCAGTCGATCGCTAACCAGTTATTATCCGAAAGGAAAGGAAATCTTATCATATGTCCGCTATCCAGAACCTCCAAACTTTCGGTAAGACATTTCAACCATCTCAGCTAACGACGTGTGTTGGTAACGAATGGCGGTTGGTAACGTTAACAAGCATTTGCAAACGTTACAACTAAATATTACGTTTGGTTTTAATAATAAATTGTTAATAAATGTCTAAAACATCTGGTTAGCTATATCGAGAACATTCCCACCCGATTACAAATAAGTTAATAGCATGTCAGGTTTTTTTTGTAGTTAACGTTGACCAGCAAGACCGGCAACACCTATCAGACTTCAACCAGGCCGAAGTTAATTTCCTTGGCTAACGTTAGGTCACAACACGGATTTTTAGCTGATATAACAAACTAGTCTGTATTATGGACACAATAATCAATGTACATGACCGATTCCGGTTAGCAAGTGGTTACTGCCGGTTTGTCTTTCTGGCCAATTTCCATGTAGTAATTAGCTGACCAGCATCTGATGAGCGTTTTGCTTAGGCCTGATTTGCTGACTAGGCCGTGCGTCCGCGTGCGCCATCGCGCGCATGTTGATTTTGGGCATCCACACCAGACGCGATCAGGACACGCAGGTTGAAATATCAAAACGAACTCTGAACCAACTATATTTATTTGGGGACAGGTCGAAAAACATTAAACATTTATGTCAATTCAGATAGCTTGTAATTTGTCCAGGGATATAAACATATATAAAGTACAAAGAAGAAGAAGCCTGAAAGAGGAGAGATTACTAGCAACTAACTCGGTTTACCGTTTTATAATTATTGGAGTAGAGGACCTTGTGCATTTCAGGTAAAATAACAACCTAATGTTTATATCCCAGGACAAATTAGCTAGCAACAGCAAGCTAGCTAGCTAAATTGCCATTACTGTCCCCAAGTCAGCTAAATTGCCATAAATGTCCCCAAGTTAATCAAATCACATTTTATTTGTCACATGCGCTGAATACAACAGGTGTAGACCTTACAGTGAAATGCTTACTTACAAGCCCTTAACCAACAATGCAGTTTTAAGAAAGAATACCAAAAATAATACGAAATAAAAGTAACAAATAATTAAAGGACATACTATAGTTGGTTCAGAGTTCGTTTTGATATTTCAATCTGTGTGTCCTGATCGTGTCTGGTGTGGGAGGGAAAGATCAACATGCGCGCGATGACGCACGCGTGCTGTCTGGTCATCCTGTAAGACTCATGGATAGGACATTACATCACCAGTTCATCGGCCTGCATCTTTTGTTATCTAGGTCAAACAAAACAGTGCCATCTTAGCTATGGCTTTATGTTGCTTCATTTTGTTTTGAACTTTATTTGTGTCTTAAGTAAAGTGATTTGTTTTTAAATAGTATTGTTCTTCCCACAGACCCCTTTGCTGATGCAACTAAGGGTAATGACAGGCTCCCATCTGGGACTGACGACTACATCCACATAAGAATCCAGCAGCGTAACGGCAGGAAGACTCTGACCACGGTCCAGGGCATAGCCATCGACTATGATAAGAAGAAGCTAGTCAAGGCCTTTAAGAAGGTATGTTATGGCAGGGAGTTGAGACACAGACACTAGCTGGTATACTAAGAAAGGTCCATGTTTTGTTCTACAGGCCTTTTGACTAGTTCTGCTTTGTCAACAGAAATCTGCCTGCAATGGGACAGTGATTGAGCACCCAGAGTATGGTGAAGTGATTCAGCTGCAAGGTGACCAGCGCAAGAATATCTGCACATTTCTAATTGAGGTAGGTTTGACTCTTGTCCCTGCTATAGCACATTGCACCCAACATATACTCAACACTTGTGTGTACTAAGTGGTCATCTGTCATGGCCCCTGTTTGTAAACAGTCCACCTGCGACGGTAGTAAATGCTCTGTGACTGGAGTGCAAAGTTCCTTTGTGTAATGTCTCTTCTCTCCTCATCCCACTTCCAGATTGGCCTTGCGAAAGAGGAGCAGCTCAAGGTCCACGGATTCTAGGAGCTCTCAGCAGCCTCCTCTTCCCTGGTCCTGATACTTTTGGCCATCACTCTGTCATGCTGATTGAGTTAGAATAACAGACTGGAAGCTTTAAAAGGAGCGTGGTGCTTGAAATCATTGTTCTTCCTCTGTTAATCATGGTTACCTGCAAGGAAACACGTGCCGTCATCATTGCTTTGCACAAAAAGGGCATCACAGGCAAGGATATTGCTGCTAGTAAGATTGCACCTAAATCAACCATTTATCGGATCATCAAGAACTTCACGGAGAGAGGTTCAATTGTTGTGAAGAAGGCATCAGGGCGCCCAAGAAAGTCCAGCAAGCGCCAGGACCGTCTCCTAAAGTTGATTCAGCTGCGGGATCGGGGCACCACCAGTGCAGAGCTTGCTCAGGAATGGCAGCAGGCAGGTGTGAGTGCATCTGCACGCACAGTGAGGCGAAGACTTTTGGATGATGGCCTGGTGTCAAGAAGGGTAGCAAAGAAGCCACTTCTCTCCAGGAAAAACATCAAGGACAGACTGATATTCTGCAAAAGGTACAGGGATTGGACTGCTGAGGACTGGGGTAAAGTCATTTTCTCTGATGAATCCCCTTTCCGATTGTTCGGGGCATCCGGAAAAAAGCTTGTCCAGAGAAGACAAGGTGAGCGCTACCATCTGTCCTGTGTCATGCCAACAGTAAAGCATCCTGAGACCATTCATGTGTGGGGTTGCTTCTCAGCCAAGGGAGTGGGGTCACTAACAATTTTGCCTAAGAACACAGCCAAGAATAAAGAATGGTACCAACACATCCTCCGAGAGCAACTTCTCCCAACCATCCAAGAACAGTTTGGTGACGAACAATGCCTTTTCCAGCATGATGGAGCACCTTGCCATAAGGCAAAAGTGATAACTAAGTGGCTTGGGGAAAAAAATATTGAAATTCTGGGTCAATGGCCAGGAAACTCCCCAGACCTTAATCCCATTGAGAACTTGTGGTCAATCCTCAAGAGGTGGGTGGACAAACAAAAACCCACAAATTCTGACAAACTCCAAGCATTGATTATGCAAGAATGGGCTGCCATCAGTCAGGATGTGGCTCAGAAGTTAATTGACAGCATGCCAGGGCGGATTGCAGAGGTCTTGAAAAAGAAGGGTCAACACTGCAAATATTGACTCTTTGCATAAACATAATGTAATTGTCAATAAAAGCCTTTGACACTTATGGAATGCTTGTAATTATACTTCAGTATACCATAGTAACATCTGACAAGAATATCTAAAAACAATGAAGCACCAACTTTCTGAAGACCAATACTTGTGTCATTCTCAAAACTTTTGACCACGACTGTATATGGACACCCCTTCAAATTAGTAGATTCGACTATTTCGGCCACACCCGTTGCTGACAGGTGTATAAAATCGAGCACACAGCCATGCAATCTCCATAGACAAACATTGCCAGTAGAATGGTCCGTACTGAAGAGCTCAGTGACTTTCAACGTGGCAACGTCATAGGATGCCACCTTTCCAACAAGTCAGTTCGACAAATTTCTGCCCTGTTGGAGCTGCCCCGGTCAACTGTAAGTGCTGTTATTGTGAAGTGGAAACGTCTAGGAGCAACAACGGCTCAGCCGCGAAGTGGTAGGCCACACAAGCTCACAGAAGGGGACTGCCAAGTGCTGAAGCGCGTAGCGTGTAAAGTTTGTCTGTCCTCGGTTGCAACACTCACTACTGAGTTCCAAACTGCGTCTGGAAGCAACGTCAGCACAATAACTGTTCGTCGGGATCTTCATGAAATGGGTTTCCATGGCCGAGCAGCCGCACACACGCCTCAGATCACCATGCGCAATGCGAAGCGTCGGCTGGAATGGTGTAAAGCTCACCGCCATTGGACACTGGAGCAGTGGAAACGTGTTCTCTGGAGTGATGAATCATGCTTCACCATCTGGCAGTCCGACGGACGAATCTGGGTTTGGCGGATGCCAGGAGAACGCTACCTGCCCGAATGCATAGTGCCAAATGTAAAGTTTGGTGGAGAAGGAATAATGGTCTGGGGCTGTTTTTCATGGTTCGGGCTAGGCCCCTTAGTTCCAGTTAAGGGAACTCTAAACGCTACAGCATACAATGACATTCTAGATGATTCTGTGCTTCCAACCTTGTGGCAACAGTTTGGGGAAGGCCCTTTCCTGTTTCAGCATGACTGCCCCTGTGCACAAAGCGAGGTCCATACAGGAATGGTTTGTCGAGATCGGTGTGGAAGAACTTGACTGGCCTACACAGAGCCCTGACCTCAACCCCATCGAACACCTTTGGGATGAATTGGAACGCAGACTGCTAGCCAGGCCCAATTGACCAACATCAGTGCCTGACCTCACGAATGCTCTTGTGGCTGAATAGAAGCAAGTCCCCGCAGCAATGTTCCAACATCTAGTGGAAAGCCTTCCCAGAAGAGTGGAGGCTGTCATAGCAGCAAAGGGGGGACCAACTACATATTAATGCCCATGCTTTTGTAATGAGATGTTCGACAAGCAGGTGTCCACATACTTTTGGTCATTTACACAGAACAAAAATATAGATGCAACAATTTCAAAGATTTTACTACGTTACAGTTCATATAAGGAAATCAGCCAATTGAAATGAATTAATTAGGCCCTAATCTATTGATTTCACATGACTGGGCAGGGCCGCAGCAATGGGTTGGTTCTGGGAGGGCATAGGCCTACCCACTTGGGAGCCAGGCCCAGCCAATCAGAATGAGTTTTTCCTAACAAAGGGCTTTCTTACAAACCGAACCTCCTCCTCACCCCCTCACTAACAAGAATGTAAACAAATTTGTGGGCAATATTTGAGAGAAATAAGCTTTTTGTGCATTTGGAAAAATTCTGGGATATTTTATTCCAGCTCATGAAACATGGAACCAACACTTTACATGTTGTGTTTATATTTTTGTTCAGTATAGTTTATAAGGACTGTGCCAAGACCTTCGTCTTTTTAAATGTTTTTCCACATTAGATTTTGTCTGTATCCTACAACTCTGTTACACCTCCTTCCCACTGGGCACACACTGGTTCAATCAACGTTTCCATGTCATTTCAATGAAATTACGTTGAATAGACGTCTGTGCCCAGTGGGTTCCTTCCTTCACTTATCTGCTTTCCCGCCTTCCCACTACTGTTTGCTGAAAGGATGGGATGGAATTCCACTTCGGTGCCTATATCTATCAAGTCATTTCTAAATCAGTGGTCACCGGTCACAAAGGAACAAGAGCATGAGGCTGGTCACAAGATTATGCTTAAGAGGAAAATGAGAAGGTAAACTGCAAGGTGTTCAGGGATAGGTCCCAATATAGGCCTACCTGGTTTTAAAGGCTATCGATCATCTCCAAGTGTCCACCCATGTCTTTACGGTCACCAAGGGAGCTTCTCTCCAGATGTTCCGTGATCTGTAGCTCAAGCTGTGCGTTGGCTGCCTCTAGTGAGTGCACCTGAGCCACACAGACACCCACAAATCAACATAGAGCCTCACACATTCATACAACACACATCCTAGGTAGGATTCTCACTGTTTTAGCCACTAAAGAGAAATCAAACCAGAGCAACTGAGTGTACTTGAAGATCTTGCATGTTCTCCTTCTCGTTGACGCACAGGGAGCCTGAGAAGTTTGTTGCGCTCACCGGGTCACTTGATGCATAAAGTGTTGAGATGCGGGTCCCATATCCTCCCGCACCACTGCAAACACTGTTCCAGCGTCCCCCTCTGTGGTCATGGGAGAGCTGCTTAGCGTCACTGTCACGCAACAACTTTATTGATGCTGCCATATACTGTCAACACCACTCCAACCTATGGTCTGATGGGATGCTATGAAGGGCTTTTTTGAACTGCAAGTGTAGGTGTGATAAAACCCTGCCCACTACAAGATCTACCAAAAAACATTTGTGGGCATGTCTATGGTGGAATTATCTTTTCTGTCTTTCAAATGTAAATTGGATGGTGCCGAAGGCACGATCGATCACTGTCAAAAAGGTCCGAGACAAAATACCTTGTAAAACTGTTCTTCTTTCAGGATGTGGACCAATAAATCTTAATTTTTAAGTTTCCTACAGTGAAAAATACATTAACCGGTTAAGTGAAATCTAAATAACGCAACATCAAAAGTCACATTTTAAGTGGTAAATTGAATTTAACATTTTATTCTTTATTATAAACTGGGTGGTTCTAGCCCTGAATTCTGATTGGCGGACAGCTGTGGTATATTCGACTGTATACCATGGGTATGACAAAACATTTATTTTCACTGCTCCAATTACGTTGGTAACCAGTTTATAATAGCAATAAGGCACCTCAGGGGTTTGTGGTATATGGCCAATATACCACGGCTAAGGGCTGTGTCCAGGCACTCCGCTTTGCGTCGTCCATAAGAACAGCTCTTAGCCGTGGTATATTGGCCATATACCACACCTCCTGAGGCCTTATTGCTTATTTAGGACACTATCCTAAAGTCACCAGAATAATATTCCTTTCCAAAATGTTGACACATTGCTTAAAGCTATTTTTTTGTTGAAAGGTAATCATTTCCACCCAAAATGACAGGTACTTTTGACATGTTATGTCTGACAAAAACTGTTTTTGCTAAATTCTAGCTATCAACAGCATATCATCTTGGAATTTAATGAAGTTCAAAAGATCACTTTCAGCGTTTCTTCCATAATGAGAGTAATTTACACTGCCACAGAAAGATGAATGACTTGTTTATTCGGTGGGAAAATGTTCTCAGACCAGCTTGACATTATTTATAAGTTAAGATATGAAAAGTGACAATGACGATAAAAGCCACTGGCTCGGTGGATGCCATTCTGTCTCTACACCAGTTTTTCCCAAGTGGTGCGTCAGGACTTGGGACCTATTGGTGGGTTGAGGACAGTTCCTTTTTTTTCTTGGTGGGGGTTAAAAGACAACTTTAGGAGGCACTACACGGATGAACAGTGGGCTAACTGCAAAATCATTGAGTGCCAATGGGTGTGTTGTTTACAGCAAGAAAGCCACTCATGACACATTTTTCTCCTTTGGTGGCACTACACCAAACCAATGTTGGTGTCAATGATGTACAACAACAGTAATCTCTTAATGATCCACTGTCATAAGAAGACCTTTAAGGGAGAGGTTAGCAGTAAGGCCTGATTTCCTGTTGTTTTGAAAGGGCAAAATAGCATTAAAGGCCCAGTGCAGTCAAATACATTATTTTCCTGTATTTTATATATATTTCTACATTATGAGGTTGGAATAATACTGTGAAATTTGACAAATTTGGATATTGCCCTTTTAGCATTTTGGTGGGATGCAAAATTGTTACCCAGAAATGATTTGATATTGAGATACAGATGGCAGCATTGGACCTTTAAGAGGAGTTGTGCCTGCATGGGGCTGGTCTAGAGGCCAGGTAGTGTCACCTGCAGCGCATAAACATTACCCTGTGAGCATGGGAACAAAACCTGGTCCCACTGTCTCTCTTTCTCATCTGATTCTTTCTCTGTTAAAAAACATAGAGGACTCATGTTGAGATGGCAAACAAGTCCTATTACTGTTTAGGGCTATGACATAGTGTAGTATTATTACAGTTGGCAGCATCTGTATGCTTTTAGATTCACCTATTATGTTCAATTTTATAAAGAAAGTAGTCAAGTCAAGTGATGGATTTCATAACAGAGATGAGTTAGGCTTTTCTGTGCATGTTAGTGACAGTGTGTTTACCAATTAATTGTTCTATTGGCATAATGAGATCAGAGTAAAGTACTGTAAATACCTAACACTCCCAAAGTGATCTGTCAATCTTCAACATTTGAACACACATGCGATGAAGATTCTGCTTTAATTATATGTAAATCTACTCGGTTCAGAAAGCATCAAGGTATGAAAAGAAAGGCACCTTGCAAGAGACAGACAAGTTGATGCACAGGATCAGTGTTAAATGTTTATAACCACCCATGGCAGAAAGGTTAATCTGTGACTTTTTGCATCAAATGTCACATGTCCCACTAATTTCCCAAACACAGCCAAAAGGTTAGGTTGAGTTGTGACATGTTGTGTTGTGCTTATTACTGTTCTGACAAGGTGCTACATTAAGGACTGTTGAAAAGGTGTGGCTTGTACAGTTCACTCTGGGTCAGGCAGCCATACCATCAGTGAATTTACACTAGGCTTTGGCCTGGCTGCAATATCAATCCTACCCACAGGACTATGTGAGTTATACAAAAGGTCCTTGAGGTCATCCCAGCTGATGACAACACTGTTATAAACTACCAGACGGTGTAGTGAAGTTGGTATTTGTCAGATGAGCCAAGTTTACCCATGATGCACCTCCAGAGAATGGCGAGGTAAAGGTAATGTTCCCTGATCAGACGTTGCATGCATCAACCAATGGTTGCGTGCCACGTCATCGACTGGCAATAGATTGATGTAACGTGGTTAGCTGATACGTAAAATACTTATCCAGGCGTTGTAAGATCTGGCATGCGTCAGCAATGTCTGAGCACAGGCCAAAATCTTTGGGTGTGCTATACAGTCGTGGTCAAAAGTTTTGAGAATGACACAAGTATTGTTCTTCACAAAGTTTGCTGCTTCAGTGTTTTTAGATATTTTTGTCAGATGTTACTATGGTATACTGAAGTATAATTACAAGCATTCCGTAAGTGTCAAAGGCTTTTATTGACAATTGCATTAAGTTTATGCAAAGAGTCAATATTTGCAGTGTTGACCCTTCTTTTTCAAGACTTCAATCCGCCCTGGCATGCTGTCAATTAACTTCTGGGCCACATCCTGACTGATGGCAGCCCATTCTTGCATAATCAATGCTTGGAGTTTGTCAGAATCTGTGGGTTTGTTTGTCCACCCGCCTCTTGAGGATTGACCACAAGTTCTCAATTGGATTAAGGTCTGGTGAGTTTCCTGGCCATGGACCCAAAATTTGATGTTTTGTTCCCCGAGCCACTTAGTTATCACTTATGCCTTATGGCAAGGTGCTCCATCATGCTGAAAAAGGCATTGTTCGTCACCAAACTGTTATTGGATGGTTGGGAGAAGTTGTTATTGCTCTCGGAGGATGTGTTGGTACTATTCTTTATTCATGGCTGTGTTCTTAGGCAAAATTGTGAGTGAGCCCTTGGCTGAGAAGCAACCCCACACATGAATGGTTTCAGGATGCTTTACTGTTGGCTTGACACAGGACTGATGGTAGCGGCAGGTAGCTTAGTGGTTAAGAGCGTAGTGCCAGTAACCGAAAGGTCGCTGGTTCTAATCCCTGAGCCGACTAGGTGAAAAATCTGTCGATGTGCCCTTGAGCAAGGCATTTAACCCTAATTGCTCCTGTAAGTCGCTCTGGATAAGAGCGTCTGCTAAATAATGTAAATGTAAATGTAAATTTAGCGCTCACCTACTCCGGACAAGCTTTTTTCCGGATGCCCCAAACAATCGGAAAGGAGATTCATCAGAGAAAATGACTTTACCCCAGTCCTCAGCAGTCCAATCCCTGTACCTTTTGCAGAATATCAGTCTGTCCCTGATGTTTTTCCTGGAGAGAAGTGGCTTCCTCGCTGCCCTTCTTGACACCAGGCCATCCTCCAAAAGTCTTTGCCTCACTGTGCGTGCAGATGCACTCACACCTGCCTGCTGCCGTTCCGGAGCAAGCTCTGCACTGCTGGTGCCCCGATCCCGCAGCTGAATCAACTTTAGGAGACGGTCCTGGCTCTTGCTGGACTTTCTTGGGTGCCTGAAGCCTTCTTCACAACAATTGAACCTCTCTCCTTGAAGTTCTTGATGATCCGATAAATGGTTGATTTAGGTACAATCTTACTAGCAGCAATATCCTTGCCTGTGAAGCCCTTTTAGTGCAAAGCAATGATGACGGCACGTGTTTCCTTGCAGGTAACCATGGTTAACAGAAGAAGAACAATGATTTCAAGCACCACCCTCCTTTTAAAGCTTCCAGTCTGTTATTCTAACTCAATCAGCATGACAGAATGATCTCCAGCCTTGTCCTCGTCAACAATCTCACCTGTGTTAACGAGAGAATCACTGACATGATGTCAGCTGGTCCTTTTGTGGCAGGGCTGAAATGCAGTGGAAATGGTTTTTGGGGGATTAAGTTCATTTTCATGGCAAAGAGGGACTTTGCAATTAATTGCAATTCATCTGATCACTCTTCATAACATTCTGGAGTATATGCAAATTGCCATCATAAAAACTGAGGCAGCAAACTTTGTGAAAATTAATATTTGTGTCATTCTCAAAACGTTTGACCACGACTGTACAGCCGGGAGCGGTGAATGTTGTAACTAATTAAACGACAGAAGAAGAAAAAGATCGGTCTCTGGCAAGGGAGGAGCTGGTTTTTAAATATTGTGTATATTTATTTATTGTGAACACATTTCCATTTGTTGCCAATGTCAATTAATTTTTTCAACATACTTTTATTTTTGCTAGCTGGACAGGCAGACACTGCCAAGTGCTAAACAGTAAACCAATCAAAAATGGTGTACTATCCAACAGGGGTGTAGTGCTGCTGGAGCACAGAGGAGCGGCATTCCTCATTTTTTTCAATTTGAGAATTATTTCTGACAAATTCTAAATAAATGATATTTAATTACCATTAAAATTCCATGAAAAACGATAGAATGACAAACCAAATAAATATGTATACAGTTGAAGTCGGAGGTTTACATACACCATAGCCAAATACATTTAAACTCAGTTTTTCACAATTCCTGACATTTAATCCTAGTAAAAATTCCCTGTCTTAGGTCAGTTAGGATCACCACTTTATTTTAAGAATGAGAAATGTCAGAATAATAGTAGAGAGAATGATTTATTTCAGCTTTTATTTCTTTCATCACATTCCCAGTGGGTCAGAAGTTTACATACACTCAATTAGTATTTGGTAGCATTGCCTTTACATTTTATAACTTGGGTGAAACGTTTTGGGTGGCTTCCACAAGCTTCCCACAATAAGTTGGGTGAATTTTGGCCCATTCCTCCTGACAGAGCCTGTGTAACGGAGTCAGGTTTGTAGGCCTCCTTGCTCGCAAACGCTTTTTCAGTTCTGCCCACAAATGTTCTATAGGATTGAGGTCAGGGCTTTGTGATGGCCACTCCAATACCTTGACTTTGTTGTCCTTAAGCCATTTTGCCACAACTTTGGAAGTATGCTTGGGGTCATTGTCCATTTGGAAGACCCATTTGCGACCAAGCTTTAACTTCCTGACTGATGTCTTGAGATGTTGCTTCAATATATCCACATAATTTTCCTTCCTCGTGATGCCATCTATTTTGTGACGTGCACTAGTCCCTACTGCAGCAAAGCACCCCAACAGCATGATGCTGCCACCCTCGTGCTTCACGGTTGGGATGGTGTTCTTCGGCTTGCAAGCCGCCCCCTTTTCCTCCAAACATAATGATGGTCTTTATGGCCAAACAGTTCTATTTTTGTTTCATCAGACCAGAGGACCTTTCTCCAAAAAGTACGATCTTTGTCCCCATGTGCAGTTGCAAACCGTAGTCTGGCTTTTTTATGGCGGTTTTGGAGCAGTGGCTTCTTCCTTGCTGAGCGGCCTTTCAGGTTATGTTGATATAGAACTAATTTTACTGTGGATATAGATACTTTTGTATCTGTTTCCTCCAGCATCTTCACAAGGTCCTTTGCTGTTGTTCTGGGATTGATTTGCACTTTTAGCAATAAAGTACGTTCATCTCTAGGAGACAGAACGCGTCTCCTTCCTGAGCGGTATGACGGCTGCGTGGTCCCATGGTGTTTATACTTGCATACTATTGTTTGTACAGATGAATGTGGTACCTTCAGGCGTTTGGAAATTGCTCCCAAGGATGAACCAGACTTGTGGATGTCTACAATTATTTTTCTGAGGTCTTGGCTGACTTCTTTGGATTTTCCCATGATGTCAAGCAAAGAGGCACTGAGTTTTAAGGTAGGCCTTGAAATACATCCACAGGTACACCTCCAATTGACTCAAATGATGTCAATCAGCCTATCAGAAGCTTCTAAAGCCATTACATAATTTTCTGGAATTTTTCAAGCGTTTTAAAGGCACCGTCAATTTAGTGTATGTAAACTTCTGACCCACTGGAACTGTGATACCGTGAATTATAAGTGAAATAATCTGTAAACAATTGTTGGAAGAATTACTTGCACAAAGTAGATGTCCTAACCGACTTGCCAAAACTATAGTTTGTTAACAAGAAATGTGTGGAGTGATTGAAGTCTAGAAGTATAAAATGGTGGTTTCATCCTTGTCTTCTCTCTGGCGCAGGCGAGAATGTGTGCACTACGGAAGCCTGTCTGAGACTTGACCACTTTGGCCAATCAGAACGTTGAAAAAAAAATCGAATTTACTTTGGGTCTGCCTTGATAAAATTAAACTCTATGGACTCCTCTTGGTCATTGAAACTCAGAATGATATGTGATCACTTGGTTACAGTGACACCCTTCTGCCAAGGACAACCAAACCAGAGAGGCCACCGCAAAGCCCAAGGAGCCTGACCCTCTCTGGAAGTTGCTGTATCTATGCTTGGAATATTTAGCCTACATTGGCTATTGTTTGAGACGTAGGCCCCATTCTATCTTGGTATGTCAGGGTGGGCAATTGGAATTGTGAATTGGGCCAAGTTGGAGGTCATGTATTTAGATGATAGTTTATTGAGATGCATGAATAAACAACACCAAAAGCTTGATTTAAAATGAATGTCCTGCATTTCTACGTAGTAATGATTTATATTCACTATTGGTCAATTGATTTGATAGCATGTTTAATCCATGCAAATAAATTCTATGAATAGTTCACCTCTCTGTTTTCTTTTATTCTGTAATAGTGTCACGATCGTTATGGGAAGAAGCGGACCAAGGCGCAGCGTGAGAAGCGTACATCTTTATTACTTGTACACACAACGAACCAAAACAATAAACGATACGTGAAGTCCTAGGTTAAATACACAAACCTTCCGGAACAAGATCCCACAATTAACTGTGCCAAACAGGCTGCCTAAGTATGGTTCCCAATCAGAGACAACGAGAATCAGCTGCCTCTGATTGGGAACCACCCTGGCCAACATAGATCTACACGAACTAGAACAAAACATAGAAAATACAACATAGACAATCCACACCCTGGCTCAACATATAAGAGTCCCCAGAGCCAGGGCGTGACAGTACCCCCCCCCCCCCCCAAAGGCGCGGACTGCGACCGCGCCAACTAAACCCAACAGGGGAGGGGCCGGGTGTGCATTCCGCCTCGGAGGCGGATCCGGCTCCGGGCGTGACCACCACTCTCTCGCTACCCCCCCGTAGCGCCCCTGGTCTAGTCTGGCCCCGCTGGCCGGAGCTGGACTGGACACCGGTGGAGCGGATTGCTCAGGCTCCGGTGTGGAGCAGCTGACCGGTGCCTGACCAGGCACCGGAGGAACAGGCACGGGCTGTGCCGGACTGACGACGCGCACCACTGGCTTGGTGCGGGGAGCAGGAACAGGCCGGACCGGGCTGGCGACGCGTACCACTGGCTTGGTGCGGGGAGCAGGAACGGGCCGGACCGGGCTGACGACGCGCACCACTGGCTTGGTGCGGGGAGCAGGAACAGGCCGGACCGGGATGACAACACGCACCACTGGCTTGGTGCGGGGAGCAGGAATGGGCCGGACCGGGCTGACGACGCGCACCACTGGCTTGGTGCGGGGAGCAGGAACAGGCCGGACCGGGCTGGCGACGCGCACCACTGGCTTGGTGCGGGGAGCAGGAACGGGCCGGACTGACGACGCGCACCACAGGCTTGGTGCGGGGAGCAGGAACGGGCCGGACCGGGCTGGCGACGCGCACCACTGGCTTGGTGCGGGGAGCAGGAACGGGCCGGACCGGGCTGACGACGCGCACCACTGGCTTGGTGCGGGGAGCAGGAACAGGCCGGACCGGGCTGTGGAGACGGACTGGAGGTCTGGAGCGAAGAGCTGACACAACCCGTCCTGGCTGAATGCCTATTTCTACACAATCTGTGTGAGGCATCAGCACAGGACGTACAGGGCTGTGCACTCGTACTGGCACTATAGCACGTGGCACTGGCACAGGATATCCGGGACCGAGGAGGGGTACTGGAGGCCACGAGCGTTGAGCCGGCACACTCCGTCCTGGCTGCATGCCCACCTTAGCACGACACGTGCGTGGTGCTAGCACAGGACGTACAGGACTGTGCCGGACCACTCGCGGCACAGTACGCAGCTCCGCATAACTCGGAACCTGCCCAGTCTCACGCTGCCTAGCCTGAGTACGGGGAGTTGGCTCTGCTCTACCTCTAGGCTCCGCCAACCTCCCTTCCAGCCCCCCAAACCAGGTGGCCTCCTCTCCTAATCCGCCGATATGTCCTGTAGCTGCCTCCAGCAGCCCCGTCGTCCATGCCGTGTGCCCCCCCCAAAAAAAAATTATTAGGGTTGCCTCTCGCCTGTCCGACGACGGCACGGTTGGCGCCGAACCTCCTCTCTCGCCAGGGCCTTAACTTTTGCCCATGGCCCTCTGCCCGCGAACATGTCCTCCCAAGACCACCATTCGCCCACCTGGGATATCGCCAACTTCTCCAGTTCCTTTCCCGGTGTCTGCTCCTGAACACGCTGCTTGGTCCTTCTTTGGTGGGATCTTCTGTCACGATCGTTATGGGAAGAAGCGGACCAAGGCGCAGCATGAGAAGCGTACATCTTTATTACTTGTACACACAACGAACCAAAACAATAAACGATACGTGAAGTCCTAGGTTAAATACACAAACCTTCCGGAACAAGATCCCACTATTAACTGTGCCAAACAGGCTGCCTAAGTATGGTTCCCAATCAGAGACAACGAGAATCAGCTGCCTCTGATTGGGAACCACCCTGGCCAACATAGATCTACACGAACTAGAACAAAACATAGAAAATACAACATAGACAATCCACACCCTGGCTCAACATATAAGAGTCCCCAGAGCCAGGGCGTGACAAATAGGGTATATTGTCACCATGTGTTCAAGCTAATCAAATCAAAGTTTATTTATGATACAGCGTGTAAGCTACGCAATAAAATGCCTACAAATGCTTAGTCGCAATAAAGCTCTCCTCGCAAACATTGCAATGATATTAAGCTATATGTATTTGTATTTACATTAGGCTATAGCCCTCAAACTCAACTCTGGACCTCAAAGCCAGTTCCACTGCATTTTTTTATTCTTCCCCTCTAATCAGGGATGGATTTAGACATGGGTGCAATTCATTATCAGGTAGAACAGAAAAACAGCTGGCTCCGGACCTCATAGGGTAAGAGTTGAATACCACTGGGCTATAGCCTACAAATAGCTATACCACATAGTCATAGGCAATGATCATAATGTCCTTCAGACAAGGAGGTGACTGAAAATGTTGTGTTGTTTGATGCAAGAAACTACTTTACAAAATAAAATGCTACTTACCTTATTCAAGAGCGTCTCAAAATACAACAATGCCCCTTTAAGACATAAAAAAAGCTCTTTACCTGACTTGCTTGTCAAAGACGGCTAGAAATGCACACATTTTGTGCTCTTGTAGGAAGTAACCACTCCCCCATTGTTGAATAGAAATTAGCTATAACTGGGCTAATAACTCACTAACTAGCAAAGAATATGAACAAATGTGCACTGGTGGCTACATGCAGCTCTAGCTTAGATCTCAAAACAAGCGCATCTACTCACAATGTCTCGCAAGATCACATAATGATTAATTTGCGTTTTACATAACAGAACCCAATATAATACCAAAGCATAGTCGGCCTATAACGTTACTGTTACACCAAAAATACCTCCTAATTTCTAATGAGATTTTAGGATGGTTAGCTGAAGCTGAATATTTTTTATTTCATTATAATGCGCCAAAACTCAACAGAGCGCACCAAAAGGCAGGCTATATGCTTTGATTTAAACAAAATACCAGGCTAAAAGTTTGTTAACGCCATCTGCTCTAATTCACTCACAAAACAGTAATTCAAGAAGATCTAAATGCAAATTCCCATGAAACTGATTGCGATCAATCAAATGATTGGCATGGAGATGCAGTTTGGACATTTCACGGGTAAAACGTGAAGAATGATCATTCACAGTTGACAGTGATGATGACCTATTTTGAAATTAGGTAGCCTAACTTGGTGTTTGAGGGTATTAAAAAAAGAAAAATGTATTGAGATAATATGTGTGGGCATAGGTAGACGTTGCAATTGGAAGAGGCATTTTCGATAATGATAGGCTATTCAGTTGACTACATCTGTCGGTACAAACTTTGATTGAGGAAATTATATTGTCATAAAAAAAAGAACACTACACCACTGCTATCCAGGTCTGTCAATCACGTTCTCCGTACCTAAGGTACTAAACACAGCTGGTGACAGCTCGAGAGAGATCTCTGTCTGACTCACTGCTATCAGGTAAAGTATTTTTTATATTTGTAATCTATTTAGTTATAGAGCTTGATACCATCAAGCTTTAAAATAACTCCCAACTTGACTTAGAACGCAAAAACTTTAGCAATGTAGCTAGCTACAACAAGTAGACCTGTTGCTAGCCAGCAAGAGCATATAGCTTTATCACTACTACCATGTCATTCCGGGACAGGGAGCTTTAGCTATCATTATTCCAAGTAATAATTTAAAACTACAAAAATCTACTAAGCTATATGGACGCATTTTAAGAAGGTCATACCCAGGATCATTTTGCTATTTGAGTTTGAATTTTAAGACCACTTGGAGTATAAAATAATATTTATAAAAAATGAATTTGATGAAAAGTTATTTTTGGCCTTATTGCTATTAGCCCATACAAACACATTGAATAAGATATTCACTACAGGGAACAACAGATAGTCCCCCCCCTGAGAGATATAAGTAAGATCAGGAAACTATTTTTATTTAATTTTGTAATGTATTTAACCCCTTATTTTTGTCACTAAACGGTCTCCATGTACTTCCATAAATTTTTTCAACTGGTACCGGGGGACCTTCAGATGAGTCTTATGAGGCATGTGGGTGTCCTAGAGCAAGACAACTGACATGTACATGTTCGTGTGACTCACCTTTCCACAGAGGGGTCACATTAGTGTGTAGCCCAAACTGTTCGGACGTTACAGACAGAAGTTGGCAGATTGGCTGTACCAACTTCAGACTAGTCCCAAAACGCTTGTGGGGGTAGAGTAAACCGTTCGGACGCTACAGACGATTTTGTGAGAAGACCAATTTTCGGGATGTCTCATGGTCTGACAAACACCGCCCTAGCTCTGTCACCTTTCACCGCAGATGCGGAAGTGCGATATAGGCGGATGCGGTGGATTGAGACCAGTGGAGGTTCCTCAGAGGAGGAAGGGGAGGACCATCCTCCTCAGTGAATTTCATAAACATTTAAATTGGGGCTGTACTCCTCTGGGTACATTGACTTCAATACAAAACCTAGGAGGATCATGGTTTTCACCCCCTTCCATAGACTTACACAGTAATTATGACAACTTCTGTGTTGTCCACCCAATCAAAGGATCAGAGGATTAATCTAGTACTGAAAGCATAAACTACAGCTAGCTAGCACTGCAGTATATAAAATGTGGTGAGTAGTTGACTCAAAGAGAGAGAAAGACAATAGTTGAACAGTTTTGAACAAATTAATTTCTTCCAAAATGAAGGAGAAGCAAGAGAGAAATAGAGAGAGAGAGATTTCTTCATTTTATTTCACTTTCAGTTTCACTTACTTAGCTAGCAAATGCAGCTAGCTAGTTTAGCCTACTGAAACACCCTGCTCAAACAGAGGGATGCTATGTTAGCTAGGTGGCTATGACTTTCCAACACAACACTGGAACTCTTCCAAGTCAAGGTAAGCTTTTGGTATTACTAATTTATTGCCACTGGGGCCCGCCGGTGTAACTGCTTACTGACTGTACACTAATGTTTCTAATGTTACTGCACCAATGTTACTGATTGTAGCGGGTTTACTAACGCGCTAGTTCTATTAGCTATGCTAACTATAACGTTACTTTAGCTAATATGGTGACAACGGTGTAGGCTGTGTGTAGCGGTTTGGCTTGGAAAGGTTTTTTCGCCTGGTCACATACAGCTGATGTGTTGTGCATTGAAGTCCACAAGCGAAGGGAAGAGAAGGAATACAACATGGCTGTTATGAGAGTGAACTCTGTTTACACGTGATCAGGGGTGTATTCATTCCGCCGATTCTGTTGAAAAACGTTTCTTAAACGGAAGCAAATGGAACAAAACGGGGATAAACATTCCTGAATTTGTCCAATAGAAACTCTCGTTTGCAACTGTTGGACTAATGATTACACCCTATATCAGCTAGATGCAGGCAAGAGTGTGCAGGGTGGTATTGAATGTCACTGTCTGCACCTACGTTGTAAACTTTCATTCATAGGCTAGGTTGTAGCAACCTCATGATGGGTATAGGAAAAATTAGAGTATCATGTAGTAGCCTAAACCTATCGCTGTTACATTGAACTGGTTGAATGGAATATGAATGAGAGTCATCCAATATGCTGTAATAGAAATAAGGCCATGGTCATGAAAAAAAAATGTGTCCTCCCTCATCTTAAACGGCACTGACTGAGACGCATCTAATGCAAAAGAACATATCTCTAGCTTAAACTGACAGATTTTTATGGGAATGTTTTATTATTATGCTAATTAGATTTCAGTGGACATAAATCAGATCGGACCGGGTCTGGATCCGACAAGGTCTATACCGAACGGTTCTAGTTGTCCACGGGTCCGTTCGACACAGGTCTCTATATTTTAAAAGTTGTGAGGGCGGGACATTTTCTGTTGACAGTAATCCTTGCAATGCTTCTGCCGTTAAGTCTTGGAGGCCCAAAAACTTCTCGGCTGCAGATATAATGATGTCCAGCTTTTAGGACTTCTTGGACACTTGTGCAGTGCAAATAATAACTGTGGCTAAAAATGCTACAAAATCCAATCTTCTTCACAATAAGTGTATCCAGCACTTGATTGATGTAAAATATTTGCAACTGGTTGCGATGCATCCACCGCTATATCTTCTTCAGAACTGTGGCCTCTTACCCCTTCAAATCAAATCAAATTTTATTTGCCACATGCGCCGAATACAACAGGTGTAGACATTACCGTGAAATGCTTACTTACAGCCCTTAACCAACAATGCATTAATTATTTTTATAATAAAAAGGTAAAATAAAACAACAACAACAAAAAAGTGTTGAGAAAAAAAGAGCAGAAGTAAAATAAAATAACAGTAGGGAGGCTATACAGTGGAGAAAAAAAGCATTTAGTCAGCCACCAATTGTGCAAGTTCTCCCACTTAAAAAGATGAGAGAGGCCTGTAATTTTCATCATAGGTACACGTCAACTATGACAGACAAATTGAGTAAGAAAAATCCAGATAATCACATTGTAGGATTTTTAATGAATTTATTTGCAAATTATGGTGGAAAATAAGTTTTTGGTCACCTACAAACAAGCAAGATTTCTGGCTCTCACAGACCTGTAACTTCTTCTTTAAAGGGCTCCTCTGTCCTCCACTCGTTACCTGTATTAATGGCACCTGTTTGAACTTGTTATCAGTATAAAAGACACCTGTCCACAACCTCAAACAGTCACACTCCAAACTTCACTATGGCCAAGACCAAAGAGCTGTCAAAGGACCCCAGAAACAAAATTGTAGACCTGCACCAGGCTGGGAAGACTGAATCTGCAATAGGTAAGCAGCTTGGTTTGAAGAAATCAACTGTGGGAGCAATTATTAGGAAATGGAAGACATACAAGACCACTGATAATCTCCCTCGATCTGGGGCTCCACGCAAGATCTCACCCCGTGGGGTCAAAATGATCACAAGAACGGTGAGCAAAAATCCCAGAACCACACGGGGGGACCTAGTGAATGACCTGCAGAGAGCTGGGACCAAAGTAACAAAGCCTACCATCAGTAACACACTACGCCGCCAGGGACTCAAATCCTGCAGTGCAAGACGTGTCCCCCTGCTTAAGCCAGTACATGTCCAGGCCCGTCTGAAGTTTGCTAGAGTGCATTTGGATGATCCAGAAGAGGATTGGGAGAATGTCATATGGTCAGATGAAACCAAAATAGAACTTTTTGGTAAAAACTCAACTCGTCGTGTTTGGAGGACAAAGAATGCTGAGTTGCATCCAAAGAACACCATACCTACTGTGAAGCATGGGGGTGGAAACATCATGCTTTGGGGCTGTTTTTCTGCAAAGGGACCAGGACGACTGATCTGTGTAAAGGAAAAAATGAATGGGGCCATGTATCATGAGATTTTGAGTGAAAACCTCCTTCCATCAGCTAGGGCATTGAAGATGAAACGTGGCTGGGTCTTTCAGCATGACAATGATCCCAAACACACCGCCCGGGCAACGAAGGAGTGGCTTCGTAAGAAGCATTTCAAGGTCCTGGAGTAGCCTAGCCAGTCTCCAGATCTCAACCCCATAGAAAATCTTTGGAGGGAGTTGAAAGTCCGTGTTGCCCAGCGACAGCCCCAAAACATCACTGCTCTAGAGGAGATCTGCATGGAGGAATGGGCCAAAATACCAGCAACAGTGTGTGAAAACCTTGTGAAGACTTACAGAAAACGTTTGACCTGTGTCATTGCCAACAAAGGGTATATAACAAAGTATTAAGAAACGTTTGTTATTGACCAAATACTTATTTTCCACCATAATTTGCAAATAAATTCATAAAAAATCCTACAATGTGATTTTCTGGGAAAAAAATTCAAACTTACAATTGATTTGTCAGAGGACAAACCATCCACATAGACGAACTGATATCTTTCTGACAGATAAGATCTAAACCAGTCAATAACTTGTCCGTGTAGACCAATTTGGGTTTCCAATCTCTCCAAAAGAACGTGGTGATCGATGGTGTCAAAAGCAGCACTAAGGTCTAGGAGCACGAGGACAGATGCAGAGCCTTGGTCTGACGCCATTAAAAGGTCATTTACCACCTTCACGTGTGCAGTCTCATGGTATGATGGAGTCTAAAACCAGACTGAAGCGTTTCGTATACATTATTTGTCTTCAGGAAGGCAGTGAGTTGCTGTGCAACAGCTTTTTTGAAAAAATGTGAGAGGTATGGGAGATTCGATATAGGACGATAGTTTTTTACATTTTCTGGGTCAAGGTTAGGCTTTTACAAGAAAGGCTTTATTACTGCCACTTTTAGTGAGTTTGGTACACATCCAGAGGATAGGGAGTCATTTATTACATTCAACATAGGATGGCCAAGCACAGGAAGTAGCTCTTTCAGTAGTTTAGTTGGAATAGGGTCCAGTATGCAGCTTGAAGGTTTAGAGGCCATGACTATTTTCATGAATGTGTCAAGAGATACAGGATTAAAAGACTTGAGTGTCTCCATTGATCCTAGGTCCTGGCAGTTCTGTGCAGACTCAGGACAACTGAGCTTCGGAGAAATATGCAGATTCAAAGAGGAGTCCGTAATTTGCTTTCTAATGATCATGATCTTTTCGTCAACGAAGTTCATGACTCCTGAAGTGAACGCCATTCTCTCTTGGGGACTGCTGGTTTTTAGTTAGCCATCTGAACTCCCTTCCTCATTTCCAGTCTGTGTCCCTCGCCTCCGTCAATCTTTTATTGATGTGAAGCCTTATTAGATTAACAATGTGCACTTGGTTCTGACCTGAGGATGCTTCAAAAACAAGGGATGGGACACTAATACATAAGCATTGTGTGGAATTGGAGCAAGTCACCTAAATCAAACAATGGACGGAGGTAAAATAAAACATAAAAATAATTTTAGTGACTTTGAAAAAACCCTCTTGAAGTGAATTGTGTCAAACCACCCAATTATCGAGAAAAAACAGCATGATTCATCAACAGAAAACAATAATAATAATGTCAGGACTACCATTTGTAATGATTTCAACTCAAATGAAAAAGTTAACAAAAGAACGCTACAACAACATCAGGTAAGATACTGTATTTATTGTTGGCCCACTTTTACAAGTCACTTTGAAACACAACACAGTGGGGCGTAAATGTATTTGTGAGACAGAAATGTAAGACACAATATCATACATAATTACTAATATAATTTATATACTGTCTTGTCTTTCTAAGGTCCTGTGAAAAACATAAAAATCTACTTAAAGAAGACAAATGTTGTTGCTCGTGGGGAGCGTTTCAAGACTGGTAAGACCAGAGACAGATGAGCTGGGGTACTTGTTGACCAGGATCATTGATAGCCAGCTACCCCTGGAAGAGATCCCTGATGATCACCATTTGGACAGTTCAGATGGGGGACCGTTCCAATCCTCATTTGGTAGGACACATTCATTCAACATATGCCATCCCTGGACTGCAGGGAATATGTAACGTCAGTCATCTCTTGCACTCCCATAATAAAAATTATGTAATGAATGCAACTCTTGAAGAAATAATGTTATCTTATGCAGCAATGTAATCATTTTTTAGAGGCAGATGATCACCATAGCTTGGAAGGAATAAGACAAGATGAAGGTTAGCCCACTACATCTACAGCAGCCAGAAGGGAAGATTGTGTCACTAACCCGGGCTGGAGGACAAAGACAAAGAGGCTGAGCATGAATGAGAAACTAGCACTAAATACATTAGTTTCATGAGCGCAAACTAATGTATTTAACAGAAGAGCATGCTTCATTAGCCATGCAAACATTAGCCATGAAATTTACATTTACAGTAGCAGGCTAGGCTAGTCAAACTGTAACACTGGCTAGCTTTCAATAAATTGGCTAAATATGGTCAACGGAGATACCTCTTCATACGATCAAGATAATTCGGATTGTTTGCTGCATATTTCAAGTGCACTCCAAAACAGATATTTTCCTTATTTCAGTCTTTGGGAGCTCATCACACACGGCCCGTTCTATCCGGGTGTCACGATCGTTGAGAGACGGGTCAGACCAAGGTGCAGCGTGGTATGCGTACATGTTTATTAAACTGATAAACACTCAACAAAATCAACGAAACCGTGAAGTCCTATGGGCTATACCCAAAACAAGCCAAACAGGAACACAAACAAGATCCCACACTAAGGTAGGCAACCAGGCTACTTAAGTATGATCCCCAATCAAAGACAACGAGCGACAGCTGCCTCTGATTGGGAATCACACCCGGCCAAACATAGAAATATAAACCTAGACCTAAACATAGATATACACATAGAAACTCACGCCCTGACCTAACCAACTAAAGACAACCGGGCGTGACACCGGGATCATTGGGACATCCCTACCCCATTGAAGTTGACATTTTAAATGGTTAGGGTTAGGTAAGGGTTATGATTAGGGTAAGGGTAGGGGTTGAGTGTAGACGGGGTCGGGCGATTGGGGACTATGTGGCCACATTTTTCAGATGGAAGACGCAGGCCAAGATGTCGACACAAGTCCAGAGGATAGAATAGACGCCGGAGGGAGCAATGAAGAGGTCATTGTGGACTGTGAGGCTGAGGATAGAGTAGACGCCGGAAGGGAAAGGAGGGGGAAAATTGAGTCCTTTGAGAAGGCAAGAAATAGATATTGGTCAGGAGAAATGCAGTATTATCATAAGGAGACGTATACTTGGATGAATGGAGGGAAAAAGAGAGGCAGAGGAGGTCTAAGAGAGAGAGGGAGGAAGAATGTGAGTTTGATTTGGTAAAAAATGGCGGGAAAAAGGGAGAAGGTTTGTTAAAGAAGAGTGATAGGAAATGTAAGCAAAGTGAGCTGAAGACAGGAGTAGAAATTGAAGAGGGTGAAGTATCGGAGGTGGTAGGTGTGGTGAAGTGCTCGGAGCCAGAGGCTTGCGCAGAGGGTCAGGATAAAGCTGAATCTGTGACAGTAGGAGTGAAGTTTGTGGAAAAAGTGGATCCTTGCCTTTTGGCTGATCCATTTGTGGTTTCAAGATGGGTGAAAAAAGCATTGGGTATAGTGGAATCGGTGAGGGTAACCAGAAGTGGTCTAGTGAATTGTTTGTGTTTCTGTTGGGCAGAGGGAGAAGGCGCTCAGAGTTAAACAAATGGGGGAAAGAATTGTGAATTGTTTTGCTCTTAAGAAAAGGGTGCCATTGAGAGGAGTGATTACTGGGGTAGCAGTAAATGTAAAAGTGGATCAACTGAAGGAGAAGATGCCCGGTGTGTGTGATGCTCGTCGTTTGGTGCGACGGTGCGACGTAAACAGGGTTGCGAGAGTAAGGAAACAGAAGAGTCATTGTCTGTTCTTTTGAGTTTTGAAGTTGAGTCTTTGCCAGATAAAGTGAAGTTAGGATATATAAGTTATATAAGATATATAAGTGCAAGCTTATGTGCCGAGTACATTACGATGTTACAGGTGTCAAACTTATGGGCATGTGGCAGCAGTATGTAGGAGGGAGATTCCAAGGTGTGAGAAGTGTGCAGAAGGGCATGAGACTAAGGAGTGTGAAGCAGTGGGGAAAGTGGTAGTATGTGCTAATTGTAGGGGTGGCCATGGGGCTGGGGATCAGACATGTCCAGTGCGAGAGAAGCAGGTTGAGGTTTCCAGGGTAGGATATTTATTTGCTTTGTTTTATTTTATTTTTCAAGAAAAGATAAGGGAGTTGTACTCCAGTCTAGTAGGTGGCGGTAATGCAATAAATTGGATGCCAACCGCCGTTAAACCTCAAGAAGAAGAAGAAGAAGAAGAAGAGGAAGAGGAAGAGGAAGAGGAAGAGGAAGAGGAAGAGTTGCGCGTAGGGACGTCCCAAGAAACCTGGATATCACTGACCCATCACACACAGACAGAAGCTCGACTTTTCAAGTGAGGCTTAGATAGAAGCAGGTCATTGGCTGCCTTCATCACGAGGTATGTATGGGAGTTTTGATTGGTTCCAAGTTTACCAGTTCAGCAAATTTGCCTGAGCAGTGCTGAAATTGACTTTTTATGAGAAAATGTGCATGAATTAAAGGTTCCAACACATTTTATAGTCGTCATAACAATGTTTTACTGTCATATACAAAAATAAAACAGTAAGTCCCTCCTGTAGCTCAGTTGGTAGAGCATGGCGCTTGCAACGCCAGGGTTGTGGGATCGATACCCACGGGGGGCCAGTATGAAAAAAATGTATGAAAAATGTATGCACTCACTAACTGTAAGTCGCTCTGGATAAGAGCGTCTGCAAAATGACAAAACAAAAAAAGGGGGATCGATCAACTTCACGTTTATCGGCTTCCGCCCAGCACCTAAGATGAAATGAGAAGGCTTTAGTTAGTCAGTAAAAACAAAAGTATCAGAGTTTTCAATATATTTCCTAAAATGGAATAATGGACCACTGACCATTGTTTCCTCTACGAATAACATTGCTTTATTAACTAATGTCTTCACATTTAATTTAGATATTGGTGCTATAGTTTGTTTATGTGTTGGTATTTTCCCTTCTGAAGTACTGAATTCCAAGATAATTACGTCAACTTTCCAGGAAACTAGGGTGTGGCGTGGGGTGGCGCACGGCCGTACGTGCGGGGAGGTGCTATAAAGGGTTGTTTTCCACTTTGCAAGCTAAACAATCTCCATTTTGTGAGAGCATTTCAGCCGACTAAAGCGTCGTCCCCGTGAAAAGGAAGATTCAAAGAACAATTAAAAACACAAATTAAGCCAACCAGTCGATCGCTAACCAGTTATTATCCGAAAGGAAAGGAAATCTTATCGTATGTCCGCTATCCAGAACCTCCAAACTTTCGGTAAGACATTTCAACCATCTCAGCTACGGCGGGGTCGAAAAAGTGGGGGAAGGGTGATTGCTAACGTTAGCTAGCATTTGCAAACATCTTGACGACGTTCCAACTAAATATAACGTTTTGATTTTAATATGTTCTTGAAACATATGGCTAGTTATATCGAGATCATTCCCTTCCTAATGGAAATGTTATATTAAGGTTAACGTTAACCAACATCCATCAGACTTCAACTAGGCCGAAGTTCATTTCCTTGTTTAGGCCCCAACTGATTTGTAGCCGGTATAACAAACTAGTCTATTGTGGAAACATTAATCAATGTACAATACCGATTCCGGAGAATAACTAGTTTGTGTGTTTCTGGCACGGTAACTATAAACAATGGACCGAATATAAATCTAGCTATTTGCCCCAATTTGTTTGAAATACGACTGCCGGGAAGGCCTTTGGGGGAAACGTAAACTATATTTTAAGGTAAATGGCCAGATCCCATAATATAGCCCCGCTAAAATGTGTGCTTCTCCAACATTCATGACTTCCCAAATTTCTGCATGTTTTGCCGGAATGATTGGGTATCTGGACTGGGGCATTTTGCTTTCTCCCATGTCACTAATCTCAATATTATGGATAAATTAAGGTCTGCGCAGATTAGCCACCCAATCTTGGTGGGACTTTTTGTCATTGACTTTTTTATTTTAATTTCCTATGTAAATTGCTGACCAGCATCTGCGCAGGGTTTTGCTTGTGCCTGAGCCTCGTGGATAAGACGTTACGTCACCAGTTCATCGGCCTGGATCTTTTGTTAGCTAGGGCAAACAAAACACTGCCATTTTAGCTATCACTTTAGGTTGCTTGCTTGTATTTTTTAGATATGTATGTTTTGAATTATATTGTGTGATTTGTCTTTAAATGGTATTGTTCCCGTGTAGCTCAGTTGGTAGGGCATGGCACTTGCAACGCCAGGGTTGTGGGTTTGATTCCCACGGGGGCCAGCTCT
Organism: Coregonus lavaretus; assembly: GCF_964263955.1. Lineage (NCBI taxonomy): Eukaryota > Metazoa > Chordata > Actinopteri > Salmoniformes > Salmonidae > Coregonus > Coregonus lavaretus. Next base: position 37,163,820 of record NC_139989.1, on the reverse strand, counting down.
GGATAAGAGCGTCTGCTAAATGACTAAAATGTTAATCCCACAGACCCCTTTGCTGATGCAACTAAGGGTAATGACAGGCTCCCATCTGGGACTGACGACTACATCCACATAAGAATCCAGCAGCGTAACGGCAGGAAGACTCTGACCACGGTCCAGGGCATAGCCATCGACTATGATAAGAAGAAGCTAGTCAAGGCCTTTAAGAAGGTATGTTATGGCAGGGAGTTGAGACACAGACACTAGCTGGTATACTAAGAAAGATCCATGTTTTGTTCTACAGGCCTTTTGACTAGTTCTGCTTTGTCAACAGAAATTTGCCTGCAATGGGACAGTGATTGAGCACCCAGAGTATGGTGAAGTGATTCAGCTGCAAGGTGACCAGCGCAAGAATATCTGCACATTTCTAATTGAGGTAGGTTTGACTCCTGTCCCTGCTATAGCACATTGCACCCAACATATACTCCACACTTGTGTGTACTAAGTGGTCATCTGTCATGGCCCCTACAGAAGGCTCCCATAGAAAAGCGCCTGTTTGTGAACAGTCCAGCTGCGATGGTAATAAATGTTTTGTGACTGGAGTGCAAAGTTCCTTTGTGTAATTTCGCTTCGCTTCCCCCATTTCCAGATTGGCCTGGCTAAAGAGGAACAGCTCAAGGTCCACGGATTCTAGAAGCTCTCAGCAGCCCCCTCTCCCCTGGTCCTGATACTCCCTCCCCCCTTGCTGCAATCACCGCAGCCGCTTTAAGCTAATGATGAATACCTCTGAATTGACTCTTTACTACCAGTTTAACTTCCCCTCATACGGGAGCAGTCCAGTACAAACATGGACAAACGGTTCGACAGATGCGGGATGAGTGGTTTTGTCATTACATTTTTTTCGTTTGCCATGTGACGGGCACAATTCCATGTAACTATTTTTGTTTTGTACAAGTTTCAATAAAATGATCAACCGCCAGAAGCGGAATCCTGTTGTGGTGGTGCGGGATTTGGGGGTATTAGGGTGGTTCAGTTTGGGGAGAAGCCCTCAACTGCAGTTCCAATGTGTTGTGGGGCTGCCTGCTTCAAGGTTAGAGTGCGGCTGAAGTTCTAACCGTCGAAGCCCCGTCTACAAGATTGTGCTTCTTCCTTTAAAAAAAGTCAATGATTATATGCAGGATTTTGTAAAGCTGTAATACTACTTAGATTTTAGTTTAACTGGAATTTTAAAGTACTAATCTGCCTGGTTCTGATGACTGGTGTTATGGATGTGATTAGTTTAAAGCCATGGTAGTATTGACGCTGAGCTACTGACCTGAAAATGGAGTGGGGGAAGAACTGTTTTTAAAATTCCAAATTTTATTCAATAAATATTAAATTGATATCTCGTTTCATGGGGTACAATTATTTTATCTTAATAGCGGTGTTTGCACAATACATGCAAAATGAAGGGACCATACCAATATCTTGATTTACTTGTGACAATTTGGTCAATATTGATGATAAAAAGCCAACTGAAACTGCTTATTCTACAGGACCTGGTGTATTGCTGTAGAGACTAGGGCAGTACATTGAAGAGTGTCTTTTCATACTAGTGCTGATGGCCGTTTTTACTTTCAATGATTGTGATGACCTTTGAATGCACTGACTGTCTCTGGATAAGAGCTTCTGCTAAATGTAAAATAGAAAAGCAGTATGGGCTGGAAGTGAACTGCCACAGGTTCAGCCAGCATCTTGACCTAGGTTGGGAGAACAATCTGGCTGTTCATGCAGGCTCAGGTCTTGTCCCCAGCTCCTATTTTGGCTTGTGTCAGTTGGAAATACTCTAGTGCTGCATGGAATTATTTTATCTCTGGCTGTGCAGATACCATCACTTCATTTGATGCTATCTAACAAGTCTACAATCTACCCAATCTGTCTCTACCTTGCACCACATGGGGAATTCCTATGATAGAGTACCAGCCAAGCCAGTTATTCTATTGGTTATCACTGCTTTAAATCAACCATTTGTTTTGTGCATCTGTTTTCTCATAGTACTTTCATGTCTTTATTTCATTTTTTACAATGGGAAGACCCAAGGGAGACATTTTGGACCAGGTGTTTTTCATGATTTAGGCCTTTAATGTTTTATGTGTAAAGAAAACAGTTGTCACATTGAGAAAAAATCCTAGTGGAGTAGTATCAAACACTGCACACAATTTGGTAAATAGTCAACGCTATATTTCTGTCTTTATGTGAGGCAGTTTGACGCAGCTCAAATAAACCAAACCAAGGTACTGTTAAACTATGCATTCTCACTAGGGGGCACTATAACTGCAGAGTTTCAATCTTTTTTTAAATATACTTTTATCAATGCACACACAGGGACATTGTTTTCTCTTGTCTTGAGAGTGTGTGGTGTTTGATGGACACAGTGTCTGTATAAGGGTGAGTCTGACATGCTGCCAAGCTTTAATGTGAGTCAACTTGGTTATTCATTTTCATGAGAAAACTGAAGGGCAAAACTCAGTGGTTAACCATAGGTTTTTGTAGCCTTCTCTATCAGCCTCAGTACTCTGTGTTACAAATTGTTTTGAGTTGCTGTAATTTCCCAATTTCCCCTATCCATATCTCTGCTTTGGGTTTCGCATTTTCTACATTTAGTCAAATAGCAGACTCCAGGGCCTTTCCAGTGTATTATGCTGCGTTCGTAACCAAGTGGTAGGTGGGAATTCATTCGTTCGAAAGTCATAAATACCAGTTGGATGCATTCACGCGCTTTGAACTAGTTGAGAAACGCAGATTGGCTAATGGCCAACAAGCTGTGTAAATCATAAACTAAAAGTACAGCTATCTCACTTGTAAACAAATTATAGTGTTAAAAAAACATGAATACGTTAATTTTTATAAATAATGTTTTGTTGCATTTGCCAAAAATGCTGTTATCGAGGTCATTTCCTTAGTAGGTGATGTCAGAGGTCAGCATGTGGGAGAAGTGGGAGCTCAGGATGATGTACGAGTTCCCACTAGTAATTGTTGGAGGGTCATTCAAGTAGATTTTTCCCAGTCGTACAGTATGTGGTAAATTCCCACTTCCCACTTGGTTACGAACACAGCGTTGGAGAAGGAAGAGGGCTATTCCACGGTAACAGAGTGACGCCGATACTCACTTTTTCACTTAAAAATGTATAACAAGCAAAAACCATTGATTGTAAAGTTTAACAAACCATACACCTATATGCAGAAGTCTACTTTTAACAATTGCCTCTGATAATTGTACTAAAACACATTTACTTGAGGAACAGTGCAGATGCAAAGTTTGGTAACAGAATGACAGTAAAATCTCCCTCAGTTTTTATGTGACCACCTTTTCCAAGATATGACACAGGAGGCTCTGGTAAATCTTAGCGCTGGCAATCGTGCTATAGCTTGATAGGTTCCGGGTGTGTCAGAAATATTTTTGATACTTTCACAACCGGAATTATGGGCGCAGTAGCTGGCAGTGGTTGTGGGTGTGTCGATGCTTGACACCTCTCTGGCCAATCAGAACGTGCTCCTTGGCTAAATATGTGGTTGCTTCAAGTTGTGTAATTACGGTCTTTTATGTATTGCGTTGTCATCAACTCCAATCCGAATGTTAGTTTGTTAGCCTGCCCCATGCATTGCTTCAATATGGAAATACTGTACATTGTTAAACATAGACGCTAGACGAGGGGAAAAATTCACTTTAACATGCATTGATGGATCAAAATCTAATCTGATAGCATTCACACTGATATAGGGGCTAGGCCTACTGTAAATTGCAGTCTGGACATGAACATGCCAAACATAATCAATAAGCAAGATTGCATTCACTAGGCTATTGATGAGGCCTAAGAAGAGAGTGTGTAATTCTAATAAAATTCTAATAAAATGAAACAACATGTTTTTTAAATAGGCTATGTCCAAATACAGTTACAGGCACCATAATTGCTCCCGTGGGAGTATAATACAGACAAGGCATCTTAGACTATGTAGGGTTTTACACACATCCAAACTTTTCAGAGGAGCTAGACAAAGATCCAATATAAAGAGAAACATCATGGAACCAATTTACAGTTCATATTTGCACTTCTCCAGAAATAGCAGACGAAATTGCATCGCATTCGAGCCATGTATGTTTTCAACATAAACCCACGGACGGTGAATCTTTCGAATACGTTTTTAAAAAATCAATCTGTTTTTTCAAACAACAACAATATTTATGAATAGGATCGGGTCAGAAGCATGATATCATAATTTGAGTCTCTCGTTCCATGAGCATAAGGCAATGTGTGCACACATAGTCTTAAAGGTGTCTGCATACATAGGTTCAGTTTGCTCCTAGCAGAACTCAGCTAGGCGAATACTCCCTAAAGACCTTTGCATGAAAAACAAGAAAAAGGTGGCAATATTACTGTTGTTTGTAGCAGCAACATAGCCAGAAACACTTCCTCAAAAAGTCTGAATTAATCTAAGATAAATCAAGAAATCTGTCATTAATTTTGACGTTTTTGCCTAGGAGGTCTTAGTTGCACAATTTTATATCTAGCTAAGATGTTTGGTGCAGTATTTCTTAAGTTAAAAAATGTTTATGAAAACTATCTCTCTCGTTGAATGACAAGAAACACTTCATTGAAGAATCCCGTCCATAATTCCCACTCCTACTAGGAGTAGTACTGTTGACCAATCACAGATGAAGGGGTGTAGACTTTGGCTACTGAACTTCGACTTGCCTCAATCATTTATTTTTTGTGCACGAATTGCCAGAAAAACCTCTGCCAAACTCCAAAACGAACAAAAATGTCACAAAATGTTTCTATAATACACTGCTCAAAAAAATAAAGGGAACACTTAAACAACACAATGTAACTCCAAGTCAATCACACTTCTGTGAAATCAAACTGTCCACTTAGGAAGCAACACTGATTGACAATACATTTCACATGCTGTTGTGCAAATGGAATAGACAACAGGTGGAAATTATAGGCAATTAGCAAGACACCCCCAATAAAGAAGTGGTTCTGCAGGTGGTGACCACAGACCACTTCTCAGTTCCTGTGCTTCCTGGCTGATGTTTTGGTCACTTTTGAATGCTGGCGGTGCTTTCACTCTAGTGGTAGCATGAGACGGAGTCTACAACCCACACAAGTGGCTCAGGTAGTGCAGCTCATCCAGGATGGCACATCAATGCGAGCTGTGGCAAGAAGGTTTGCTGTGTCTGTCAGCGTAGTGTCCAGAGCATGGAGGCGCTACCAGGAGACAGGCCAGTACACCAGGAGACGTGGAGGAGGCCGTAGGAGGGCAACAACCCAGCAGCAGGACCGCTACCTCCGCCTTTGTGCAAGGAGGAGCAGGAGGAGCACTGCCAGAGCCCTGCAAAATGACCTCCAGCAGGCCACAAATGTGCATGTGTCTGCTCAAACGGTCAGAAACAGACTCCATGAGGGTGGTATGAGGGCCCGACGTCCACAGGTGGGGGTTGTGCTTACAGCCCAACACCGTGCAGGACGTTTGGCATTTGCCAGAGAACACCAAGATTGGCAAATTCGCCACTGGCGCCCTGTGCTTTTCACAGATGAAAGCAGGTTCACACTGAGCACATGTGACAAATCAAATCAAATCAAATTTTATTGGTCACATGCGCCGAATACAACAGGTGCAGACATTACAGTGAAATGCTTACTTACAGCCCTTAACCAACAGTGCATTTATTTTAAACAAAAAAGTAAGAATAAAACAACAACAAAAAAAAGTGTTGAGAAAAAAAAGAGCAGAAGTAAAATAAAGTGACAGTAGGGAGGCTATATATACAGGGGGGTACCGTTGCAGAGTCAATGTGCGGGGGCACCGGCTAGTTGAGGTAGTTGAGGTAATATGTACATGTGGGTAGAGTTAAAGTGACTATGCATAAATACTTAACAGAGTAGCAGCAGCGTAAAAAGGATGGGGTGGGGGGGCAGTGCAAATAGTCTGGGTAGCCATGATTAGCTGTTCAGGAGTCTTATGGCTTGGGGGTAGAAGCTGTTGAGAAGTCTTTTGGACCTAGACTTGGCACTCCGGTACCGCTTGCCGTGCGGTAGCAGAGAGAACAGTCTATGACTAGGGTGGCTGGAGTCTTTGACAATTTTGAGGGCCTTCCTCTGACACCGCCTGGTATAGAGGTCCTGGATGGCAGGAAGCTTTGCCCCAGTGATGTACTGGGTCGTACGCACTACCCTCTGTAGTGCCTTGCGGTCGGAGGCCAAGCAGTTGCCATACCAGGCGGTGATGCAACCAGTCAGGATGCTCTCGATGGTGCAGCTGTAGAATTTTTTGAGGATCTGAGGACCCATGCCAAATCTTTTTAGTCTCCTGAGGGGGAATAGGCTTTGTCGTGCCCTCTTCACGACTGTCTTGGTGTGTTTGGACCATGATAGTTCGTTGGTGATGTGGACACCAAGGAACTTGAAGCTCTCAACCTGTTCCACTACAGCCCCGTCGATGAGAATGGGGGCGTGCTCAGTCCTATTTTTTTTCCTGTAGTCCACAATCATCTCCTTTGTCTTGGTCACGTTGAGGGAGAGGTTGTTGTCCTGGCACCACACGGCCAGATCTCTGACCTCATCCCTATAGGCTGTCTCATCGTTGTCGGTGATCAGGCCTACCACTGTTGTGTCGTCGGCAAACTTAATGATGGTGTTGGAGTCGTACCTGGCCATGCAGTCATGGGTGAACAGAGAGTACAGGAGGGGACTGAGCACGCACCCCTGAGGGGCCCCCGTGTTGAGGATCAGTGTGGCAGATGTGTTGTTACCTACCCTTACCACCTGGGGGCGGCCCGTCAGGAAGTCCAGGATCCAGTTGCAGAGGGAGGTGTTTAGTCCCAGGATCCTTAGCTTAGTGATGAGCTTAGAGGGCACTATGGTGTTGAATGCTGAGTCTGGAGACGCCGTGGAGAACGTTCTGCTGCCTGCAACATCCTCCAGCATGACCGGTTTGGCGGTGGGTCAGTCATGGTGTGGGGTGGCATTTCTTTGGGGGGCCGCACAGCCCTCCATGTGCTCGCCAGAGGTAGCCTGACTGCCATTAGGTACCGAGATGAGATCCTCAGACCCCTTGTGAGACCATATGCTGGTGCGGTTGGCCCTGGGTTCCTCCTAATGCAAGACAATGCTAGACCTCATGTGGCTGGAGTGTGTCAGCAGTTCCTGCAAGAGGAAGGCATTGATGCTATGGACTGGCCGGCCCGTTCCCCAGACCTGAATCTAATTGAGCACATCTGGGACATCATGTCTCGCTCCATCCACCAATGCCACGTTGCACCACAGACTGTCCAGGAGTTGGCGGATGCTTTAGTCCAGGTCTGGGAGGAGATCCCTCAGGAGACCATCCACCACCTCATCAGGAGCATGCCCAGGCATTGTAGGGAGGTCATACAGGCACGTGGAGGCCACACACACTACTGAGCCTCATTTTGACTTGTTTTAAGGACATTACATCAAAGTTGGATCAGCCTGTAGTGTGTTTTTCCACTTTAATTTTGAGGGTGACTCCAAATCCAGACCTCCATGGGTTGATACATTTGATTTCCATTGATAATTTTTGTGTGATTTTGTTGTCAGCACATTCAACTATGTAAAGAAAAAAGTATTTAATAAGATTATTTCATTCATTCAGATCTAGGATGTGTTGTTTAAGTGTTCCCTTTATTTTTTTGAGCAGTGTATATCCGCAAACTGTTTAGACTGGGAAGCATGCCTCTATGCAAAGCGTATGCCATTAGTAACCCTAACATGTAATCCATATTGCTTAAAAAACTTTTTTAAAGTATGTACAAAAAAGTATGTTCAGCCAAAACCTAATATTAGATCAAGTGAAAGTCCAGACTTAATCCCAATTGAGATCTTGTGGCAGGACTTGAACCGAGCAGTTGATGCTTGAAAACCTACAAATGTCGCTGAGTTAAAGCAGTTCTGCATGCAAGAGTGGGCCAAAATTCCTCCACAGCGATGTGAGAGACTGATCAACAACTACAGGAAGCATTTTGTTGCAGTCATTGCAGCTAAAGGTGGCACAGACAGTTATTGAGTGTAAGGGGGCAAATACTTTTTCACATAGGGGAATTGGGTGTTAAATAACTTTGTTAATTAAATAAATAAAATAATATCAATTTTTTTGGTTATTTGTAAACTCCGGTTCCCTTGATCTAATATTAGGTTTTGGTTGAAGATCTGATAACATTCAGTATAAAAAATATACAAAAATAGAGAAAATCAGAAAGGGGGCAAATACTTTTTCACAGCACTGTATACCTCAGCCTACTTACCCACACACCTAAACCCAATTACTCACACACCCCAACCCTATGCCCTAACCCTAACACCCACATGCCAATACCCTAATATTGATACAATCATGTACAGATACACCCATATCCTAGCTATAAATGCCCTATTTGTTACTCATAGACGCCAGTTTCTTTGCCAATACACCTCATCCCTATTATTTGTCAATCTCAGCCCTGTTACCCACTTTCTTTAGGCCTGTATTCCCCAAGTCACCAACAGTAACCTACAGTTCATTCGGAAAGTATTCAGACCCCTTCCCCTTTTCCACATTTTGTTACGTTACAGCCTTATTCTAAAATGGATTACATTAATACAAATCCTCATCAATCTAAACACAATACCCCATAATGAAAAGGCGAAAATAGGTTTTTAGATTTTTTTGCAAATGTATAAAAAATAAAAAAACGGAAATAACTTATTTACATAAGTATTGCTATGAGATTCTAAATTGAGCTCAGGTGCATCCTGTTTCCATTGATCATCCTTGAGATGTTTCTACAACTCGATTGGAGTCCACCTGTGGTAAATTCAATTGATTGGACATGATTTGGAAAGGCACACACCTGTCTATATAAGGTCCCACAGTTGACAGTGCATGTCAGAGCAACAACCAAGCCATGAGGTCGAAGGAATTGTCCGTAGAGCTCCGAGACAGGATTGTGTCGAGGCACAGATCTGGGGAAGGGTACAAAACATTTCTGCTGCATTGAAGGTCCCCAAGAACACAGTGGCCTCCATCATTCTTAAATGGAAGAAGTTTGGAACCACCAAGACTCTTCCTAGAGCTGGCCGCCCGGCCAAACTGAGCAATCGGGGGAGAAGGGCCTTGGTCAGGGAGGTGACCAAGAACCCAATGGTCACTCTGACAGAGCTCCAGAGTTCCTCTGTGGAGATGGGAGAACCTTCCAGAAGGACAACCATCTCTGCAGCACTCCACCAATCAGGCCTTTATGGTAGAGTGGCCAGACGGAAGCCACTATTCAGTAAAAGGCACATGACAGCCCGCTTGGAGTTTGCCAAAAGGCACCTAAAGGACTCTCAGACCATGAGAAACAAGATTATCTGGTCTGATGAAACCAAGTTTGAACTCATTGGCCTGAATGCCAAGCGTCACGTCTGGAGGAAACCTGGCACCATCCCTACGGTGAAGCATGGTGGTGGCAGCATCATGCTGTGGGGATGTGTTTCAGTGGCAGGGACTGGGAGACTAGTCAGGATCGAGGGAAAGATTAACGGAGCAAAGTACAGAGAGATCCTTGATGAAAACCTGCTCCAGAGTGCTCAGGACCTCAGACAACGACCCTAAGTACACAGCCAAGACAATGCAGGAGTGGCTTCGGGACAAGTCTCTGAATGTCCTTGAGGGGCCCAGTCAGAGCCCGGACTTGAACCCGATCTAACATCTCTGGAGAGACCTGAAAATAGCTGTGCAGCGACGCTCCCCATCCAACCTGACAGAGCTTGAGAGGATCTGCAGAGAAGAATGGGAGAAACTCCCCAAATACAGGTGTGCCAAACTTGTAGCGTCATACCCAAGAAGACTCGAGGCTGTAATCACTACCAAAGGTGCTTCAACAAAGTACTGAGTAAAGGGTCTGAATACTTATGTAAATGTGATATTTCCGTTTTTTTTTTTTTTTTACATTTCTAAAATCCTGTTTTTGCTCTGTCAATGTGGGGTATTGTGTGTAGATTAAAAAATATATATCAATTTTAGAATAAAGCTGGAAAGTAACAACATTTGGAAAAGGTCAAGGGGTCTGAATACTTTCCGAATGTACACCCCAAGCATGTTTTTGTGCACATCTTAGTCCTGTGACCTCTGACCTATACGTTAATAATTTCATAGATAAACTCATGGTACAGTGGTATAACACATGTGCCTCAGCCCCATTCACTATTTCCTACCACAAACTTGTTGCCAGAAAGGATTTGAATGGGCAATAGATGTCCATCCAGACCCATTACCTGTATGAGCCTTGTGTATCCGTACACCCCACTACTCATATAAACCAGGTAAATCCATGGGCATACTCATATAAAAACAGGTCTACCCCAGTGCCCAAGCCTCAACATTCATACAAACCAGGTCTACACCTTTGACTGAGTCCTAATAGTAATGTAAACCAGATCTGCACCTGCAAACCAGGTCTACACCTTTGACTGAGCCCAAATACTCATACCAACCAGGTTTATTCCTGTGGCTATGTCCCAATTGTCAGAACGGCGACAGTGAAATGCGGTAGGCGAAGTCACACGCAGGACACAGAGCTACTGGAAACCGTACTTTAATGAAAGTAGCCAGTGAAAAGAAACTGTCTCCGACATCGGCGAAAACAAACAACCCGCACACTGCCGATGACGCAAACAATAACACACAACACACAATGCTTGACAGAGGGTTAAATAGGGAATACAATACAACATAATGGGGAACAGGTGTACACAATCAGGACACAACAAGTAGAACACCGAAACATAGATCGGTGGCAGCTAGTACTCCGGGGACGACGAACGCCGAAGCCTCCCCGAGCAGGGAGGAGGCGCAGCCTCGGCTGATACCGTGACAGTACCCCCCCCTTGACGCGCGGCTCCAGCCGTGCGCCGACCCCGTAATACCTGGGCAGTTGTAACCTATAGCATACCTCGTTCAATCTCCTCAGGACTTTAAAGGGCCCCACAAACCGCCGACCCAGCTTCCGGCAGGGCAGGCGAAGGGGCAGGTTTCGGGTCGAGAGCCAGACCCGGTCTCCTGGTGCATACACCGGAGCCTCACTGCGGTGGCGATCGGCGCTCGCCTTTTGCCGCCTGATGGCACGCTGCAGATGGACATGCGCAGCATTCCAAGTCTCCTCCGAGCGCCGAAACCACTCGTCCACCGCAGGGGCTTCGATCTGGCTCTGATGCCAAGGTGCCAGAACCGGCTGGTAACCTAACACACACTGGAAAGGCGTCAGGTTAGTAGACGAATGGCGGAGGGAGTTTTGGGCTATCTCTGCCCAGGGAATATATCCCGACCACTCCCCCTGCCGGTCCTGGCAATATGACCTCAGAAACCTACCCACATCCTGGTTAACTCTCTCCACCTGCCCATTACTTTCGGGGTGAAAACCTGAGGTAAGGCTAATCGAGACCCCCAGACGTTCCATAAATGCCCTCCAGACCCTAGAGGTGAACTGGGGACCCCGATCAGACACTATATCCTCAGGCACCCCATAGTGCCGGAAGACGTGTGTAAACAGGGCCTCAGCAGTTTGTAGGGCAGTAGGGAGACCTGGCAGGGGAATGACACGGCAGGCTTTAGAAAACCGATCCACAACGACCAATATCGTAGTGTTCCCCTGGGAGGGGGGAAGGTCCGTAACAAAATCCACCGATAGGTGAGACCACGGCCGTTGTGGAATGGGTAGGGGTTGTAACTTCCCCCTGGGAAGGTGTCTAGGTGCCTTACACTGGGCGCACACCGAACAGGAGGAAACATAAACCCTCACGTCCTTGGCTAAGGTTGGCCACCAGTACTTCTCACTAAGGCAGTGCACTGTCCGACCAATACCCGGATGACCAGAGGAGGGTGACATGTGAGCCCAGTATATCAACCGGTCGCGAACCTCGAGCGGCACGTACCTCCGACCCTCTGGACACTGTGGAGGAGTAGGGTCGGAACGTAACGCCCGCTCGATTTCCGCATCCACCTCCCACACCCCCGGTGCCACTAAACAAGACTCCGGGAGTATGGGAGTGGGCTCAATGGACCTCTCCTCTGTGTCATATAGTCGGGACAGGGCGTCTGCCTTAACGTTCTGGGACCCTGGTATATATGTGAGCTTAAATACAAAGCGGGAAAGAAACATTGACCACCTTGCCTGGCGAGGATTCAACCTCCTCACTGCCCGGATGTACTCCAGGTTACGATGGTCAGTCAGAATGAGAAAAGGGTGTTTAGCCCCCTCAAGCCAATGTCTCCACACCTTCAGGGCTTGAACCACCGCCAGCAGCTCCCTATCCCCCACGTCATAATTGCGCTCCGCTGGACTGAGCTTCTTAGAATAGAAAGCACAGGGTGGAGTTTAGGTGGCATACCCGAGCGCTGAGACAGCACAGCGCCGATCCCAGTCTCGGAAATGTCCACCTCCACCTGAAATGCCAAAGAGGGATCCGGATGCGCCAGCACCGGAGCCGAGGTAAACAGGTCCTTCAAGCGTTTAAACGCCATGTCAGCCTCAGCTGACCACTGCAGGCGCACCGGACCCCCCTTTAGCAGAGAGGTAATGGGAGCTGCTACCTGTCCAAAGCCCCGGATAAACCTCCGGTAGTAATTGGAAAAACCCAAGAAGCGCTGCACCTCCTTTACCGTGGTCGGAGTCTGCCAATTACGCACGGCAGAAACGCGGTCAATCTCCATCTCTACCCCTGACGCGGACAACCGATGTCCCAGGAAGGAGATGGACTCCTGGAAGAACAGACATTTCTCCGCCTTCGCATACAGGTCATGCTCCAACAGTCTACCAAGCACTCGACGCACCAGGGACACATGCTCGGCTCGTGTAGCGGAACATATTAGGATGTCATCAATATATACCACAACACCCTGTCCATGCAAGTCCCGAAAAATCTCGTCCACAAATTATTGGAAGACTGAAGGAGCATTCATTAACCCGCATGGCATGACGAGGTATTCATAGTGACCCGAGGTGGTACTGAATGCTGTCTTCCACTCATCTCCCTCCATAATGCGCACCAGGTTGTACGCGCTCCTGAGATCTAATTTTGTGAAGAATCGCGCCCCGTGTAATGACTCCGTCATACTAGCAATCAGAGGGAGAGGATAGCTGTATTTGAAAGGTGATCTGATTTAGACCACGGCGTAAACCCCCATCCTTCTTCTTCACAAAAAAGAAACTTGAGGAAGCAGGGGAAGTAGACGGCCGTATGTAACCCTGTCTCAAAGATTCGGTGACGTAGGTTTCCATAGCGGCCGTCTCCTCCTGAGATAGAGGATACACGTGACTACGTGGAAGCGCAGCGCCTACCTGGAGGTCTATCGCACAATCCCCCTGTCGATGAGGTGGTAATTGAGTCGCCTTCCTCTTACTGAAGGCGAGAGCCAAATCGGCATACTCAGGTGGAATATGCAAGGCGGGAACTTGGTTCGGGCTTTCCACCGTCGTTGCCCCTACGGAAACGCCTAAACACCGCCCAGTACACTGATCAGACCATCCCTGGAGAGCTCTCTGCTGCCATGAAATGTTGGGGTCATGAGCTTTTAACCAGGGAAGCCCCAACAACACGGGGAACGCAGGAGAATCAATCAAATACAACCGTACTATCTCCTCATGACCCTCCTGCGTTTTCATCCGGAGAGGCACCGTGACCTCCCTAATCAACCCAGACCCCAACGGGCGGCTATCTAGGGCATGAATGGGGAAGGGCACATCAACAGGCACGATAGGAATCCCTAACTTATAGGTGAACTGGCGATCAATGAAATTCCCAGCTGCGCCTGAATCTACTAGCGCCTTATGCTGGGAGTGAGGAGAAACCTCGGGAAACACCACTTTAATACACATATGATCAGCAGAGAGCTCTGGGTGAGTTGGGTGCCTACTCACCGGGAATGACTCATCAGTGCGTCGCCCACTGCCTCGATTCCTAGGAGACCCTCCCCAGCACCGACCAGCAGTGTGTCCTCTGCGGCCACAGGTGGTGCAGGGGACGGCCTCCCTCCTGGTCTCCCTTCTGGTCTCCCTAGCACCAGCACCCCCGAGCTCCATAGGGGTCGGCTCGGAAGTGCTGGGGGATGGAATGGACGGCCCCGAATCCGGACGTCCGCGGGTAGCCAACAGGGTATCCAGGCGAATCGACATGTCCACCAGTTGGTCAAAGCTGAGGTTGGTGTCCCTGCAGGCTAATTCCTGACGCACATCCTCCCTCAGGCTGCATCTGTAGTGGTCGAAGTCCAGCGCGAACTCCTGTGCGCTCCTACTCCCCTGTCTAAGGTGGAATAGACGCTCACCCGCCGCTTTACCCTCTGGAGGATGATCGAATACTGCCCGGAAGCGGCGGGTGAACTCCGCATAGCTGACCGTAGCGGCGTCTATCCCACCCCATTCGGCGTTGGCCCACTCCAGCGCCTTGCCGGACAGACAGGAGATGAGGGCGGACACGCTCTCGTATCCCGAGGGCGCCGGGTGAATGGTTGCTAGGTAGAGTTCAACCTGGAGTAGGAAACCCTGACACCCGGCCGCGGTGCCATCATAAACCCTCGGGAGCGAGAGCCGAATCCCACTGGACTCCGGAGATGGACCGATGGGTATGGCTGATGGTGGTGGCATCGTAGGAGGAGGTGTGGGCAAACCTCCCCTCTCCCATCGCCTCAAAGTGTCCATCACTTCTTGCATGGTGGTACCCAGGTGCTGGATCCTGGCCTCTTGGAGGATTACGCGCTCCTCCAGTGATCCCCTAGGCACAACCGATCCTGCTGACTCCATGGTGGTGTGTTATTCTGTCAGAACGGCGACAGTGAAATGCGGTAGGCGAAGTCACAAGCAGGACACAGAGCTACTGGAAACCGTACTTTAATGAAAGTAGCCAGTGAAAAGAAACTGTCTCCGACATCGGCGAAAACAAACAACCCGCACACTGCTGATGACGCAAACAATAACACACAACACACAATGCACGACAGAGGGTTAAATAGGGAATACAATACAACATAATGGGGAACAGGTGTACACAATCAGGACACAACAAGTCAAACACCGAAACATAGATCGGTGGCAGCTAGTACTCCGGGGACGACGAACGCCGAAGCCTGCCCGAGCAGGGAGGAGGCGCAGCCTCGGCTGATTCCGTGACACCAATACTCTGATAAACCAGGTCTACCCTTGTGACTATTCAGCAAAACTCACATAAACCAGGTATATCACTGTGCAAGAGAATCTAAACAAACCTAATAACATTAAATATTTGTTCAGTTATTACACTAATTCAGTTTATGGGTCTATACGTGGCCAATTCCCCCTGAAAATATAAAAATATGACGTTTTATAGTCAAAATCCCTGATTTAAGCATATCAAAGGCTAATGGTTAATGGTAAAATAATCTGTAAGATCATCTTGATCAAATATATCCATTATCCAGCTCAACTTCAATCTACTGAAAAAAGAAATAATCAGTACTGAACTCTACTCTACTTTTTTTTTTACTTTACTGTACTCTACTGTGCTCTACTGTACTGTGCTGTGCTCTACTGCCAATGTGGTTTGTGACTACTATGATTTCCCATTGTGGCCAATTCAATTGCGGTCATTCTGTTACTGATTTTTCGGTCACTCTGTTACAGATTTGATAATAGAGTGGCGTGTTTTAATCACTTAATAATTAATAAACAAAATTGTTATCAGTAAAAACACTAACTTATTGGTAGGTTACTTCTGTGAACTTTCATAATTCTCCCTAATCAGATAGAAGTTTGAAAATATATTTAACATTTGTGAGTTTTTGGTAACAGAACGACAAGACACTAGGAAATATTTCTTAAACTTACAGAAGGCAAATAATTTCTGCAAAACGAAATATGAATATTGATATTGGCATGGGTTTTACTTCAACATTATTCTGTTTTGATGTATTTCTAATACCGTTTAAGACTTTTTCTAGTAGATGTTTTTTAAGACCCCTTCCATTTTTGAAATCAAAAGCCTTTGCTTATTCCTCATTATTTGGATGGGAAAAGGTTGAAAAACGTATCTATGCCTTAATTTCCCCAAAATATAGAGTCTTAGCTTTCATTTGACACCAAATTTGATATGCTCCCTGTGAACTTCACATGTTGGTGCTCATGGGTCCTTTACATGGAAATGACCAGTAGTATCTGTGAAGCATTTTGGATGTCGCGTTGTCATATTCTTGTGTCAGTATTCCTAGACCTTGTCTACTACTGGTTTGTCCACCGTGGTCTTTTATATGGCCAAGCCAACCATAAAGTTGAGGTTAGGTTTATTACTTCACATGTTGGTGCTTATGGGACCTTTTACATGGAAATTACCAGGAAGAGAAGAGAGCAGATCTCAGTCAGAGATAGCTACACTTTGAAATGGCAGTGATAGGTGAATGCTTCCATACAGCCATTACACAGTACACTCTTAGGAAAAAGGGTTCCAAAAGGGTTCTTTGGCTGTCCGCATAGGAGAACCCTTTGAAGAACCCTTTTTGGTTCCAGGTAGAACACTTTTGGGGTCCATGTAGAACTTTCTGTGGAAAGGGTTTTACATGGAATCCAAAAGGGTTCTACCTGGAACCAAAAAGGGTTCTTCAAAGGGTTCTCCTATGGGGACAGCCGAAGAACCCTTTGAGGTTCTAGAGAGCACCTTTTTTTCTAAGAGTGTAGGTAGTGTAAAGCATAGCACAGAGAATTTTCGACCAACCTTTAATTGGCGATACTTCCTAAATTCCCGACTTGAAAGACAACACATATCTTCTAAACTTCCATGTCTAGTTGCAGGGGGTTTGTTTGAATTTAGAACATGCTCCATTAATAAATTAAATATTTGTTTTGCTCCATGAAGTAATCCAGCAGTGTGTATGCCGCCATCTTGTCTATTTCAAATCTTCTCATTGATCGAGTCAGGTGAGTGTCATCATGATATGCAGCACTTTGGGGTGGACACCCACCTGTCTCAATCAATGAGAGAAGATAAGAAATTCACATATCACCAACTGTCCCTTCCCTTACATTCAATGTGACACCATGTTCTTGAAAATAACAACATTGTAGATGTCCGTGCCTCAAAACAAGTCACCCAGCTCAAGGACCAGCTTGTTTTGCTAGCTCTGGGGTTATTGACTGCTACAAAGTGTTTGTGTGAGCCATTAAGATTGGTTCTAAAAACTGCTGAACCAGGACTCTTTTTGGTGTGGAGAGAGGTAGTTTGTCACAGGAGGGTGACACATACCAGTGATTTGGCTGGTTTCCTAGGGCCACTGCCAGTCATAGGGTGCATGCTGCAATGTTGAGGGTCCGGGGCCCCAACCCCCTGGTCAGAGAGTGCCACGAGTTGGGTGAGCAGGCTCATCTCTAGCTGTAAGGGAGTGGCAGGAAGTCTGAAGGAAGGGGACTAAACTGTTGTGACAATATTCACATTGACGTAGTTTGGTCAGTATCGCCAATATTCAAGCATTAAAAAACATTTACATTTTACTCATTTAGCAGACGCTCTTATCCAGAGCGACTTACAGTAGTGAGTGCATACATTTTCATAACTCACCAAGTGTCTTGCTATTAGTCTTGTTTTGGCACTTTAGATGTCTAATCTGGTCTCTGTCATTTCCAATTTATAGTAGGGTAGCTCTATAATACCTACACTATCAAATCCAGTATGTGGTCACGGTATGCACATACAGTGTATTTGATATGGATTCTGAAGTCCTCCTGATACAGATCCTAGTTCTGATAAATGATCAATTGTTCTGCTAAATGACA
Organism: Coregonus lavaretus; assembly: GCF_964263955.1. Taxonomy (NCBI): domain Eukaryota; kingdom Metazoa; phylum Chordata; class Actinopteri; order Salmoniformes; family Salmonidae; genus Coregonus; species Coregonus lavaretus. Next base: position 37,146,035 of record NC_139989.1, on the reverse strand, counting down.
TTAAGCGTGAAAGGCTGGCTGGGTTTCGAGCTGGGAAGGTAGTCAGCAGTCCCAGTAGCTTTTCATCTGGGTATTATCAGTGTTCGGCACACTGCACAGCCATGGCCGCTGGGTTCAAACCAAAGGTAATTGGCTTGAAAAAGATAAGCCATCTGGTATTTAATTGTCACTGATAAAATGTGTCCTTTTAAGTGGCTTACGCCTGTGATCTCTGCTGTGTGATCCAGAGTGTATCTGATTTAGTTTGAGCTGTGTATCATAGATCTAATATACACTGCTCAAAAAAATAAAGGGAACACTAAAATAACACATCCTAGATCTGAATGAATGAAATAATCTCATTAAATACTTTTTTCTTTACATAGTTGAATGTGCTGACAACAAAATCACACAAAAATTATCAATGGAAATCAAATGTATCAACCCATGGAGGTCTGGATTTGGAGTCACCCTCAAAATTAAAGTGGAAAACCACACTACAGGCTGATCCAACTTTGATGTAATGTCCTTAAAATAAGTCAAAATGAGGCTCAGTAGTGTGTGTGGCCTCCATGTGCCTGTATGACCTCCCTACAACGCCTGGGCATGCTCCTGATGAGGTGGCGGATGGTCTCCTGAGAGATCTCCTCCCAGACCTGGACTAAAGCATCCGCCAACTCCTGGACAGTCTGTGGTGCAACGTGGCGTTGGTGGATGGAGCGAGACATTATGTCCCAGATTTGCTCAATTGGATTCAGATCTGGGGAACGGGCGGGCCAGTCCATAGCATCAATGCCTTCCTCTTGCAGGAACTGCTGACACACTCCAGCCACATGAGGTCTAGCATTGTCTTGCATTAGGAGGAACCCAGGACCAACCGCACCAGCATATGGTCTCACAAGGGGTCTGAGGATCTCATCTCGGTACCTAATGGCAATCAGGCTACCTCTGGCGAGCACATGGAGGGCTGTGCGGCCCCCCAAAGAAATGCCACCCCACACCATGACTGACCCACCGCCAAACCGGTCATGCTGGAGGATGTTGCAGGCAGCAGAACGTTCTCCACGGCGTCTCCAGACTCTGTCACGTCTGTCACATGTGCTCAGTGTGAACCTGTTTTCATCTGTGAAGAGCACAGGGCGCCAGTGGCGAATTTGCCAATCTTGGTGTTCTCTGGCAAATGCCAAACGTCCTGCACGGTGTTGGGCTGTAAGCACAACCCCCACCTGTGGACGTCGGGCCCTCATACCACCCTCATGGAGTCTGTCTCCCGAGTGGCGCAGTGGTCTAAGGCACTGCATCGCAGTGCTAGCTGTGCCACTAGAGATCCTGGTTCGAATCCAGGCTCTGTCATAGCCGGCTGCGACCGGGAGACCCATGGGGCGGCGCACAATTGGCCCAGCGTCGTCCAGGGTAGGGGAGGGAATGGCCGGCAGGGATGTAGCTCAGTTGGTAGAGCATGTTGTTTGCAACGCCAGGGTTGTGGGTTCGATTCCCACGGGGGGCCAGTATGAAAAGTAAAAAAATAATGTATGCACTCACTAACTGTAAGTCGCTCTGGATAAGAGCGTCTGCTAAATGACTAAAATGTAAATGTCTGTTTCTGACCGTTTGAGCAGACACATGCACATTTGTGGCCTGCTGGAGGTCATTTTGCAGGGCTCTGGCAGTGCTCCTCCTGCTCCTCCTTGCACAAAGGCGGAGGTAGCGGTCCTGCTGCTGGGTTGTTGCCCTCCTACGGCCTCCTCCATGTCTCCTGATGTACTGGCCTGTCTCCTGGTAGCGCCTCCATGCTCTGGACACTACGCTGACAGACACAGCAAACCTTCTTGCCACAGCTCGCATTGATGTACCATCCTGGATGAGCTGCACTACCTGAGCCACTTGTGTGGGTTGTAGACTCCGTCTCATGCTACCACTAGAGTGAAAGCACCGCCAGCATTCAAAAGTGACCAAAACATCAGCCAGGAAGCATAGGAACTGAGAAGTGGTCTATGGTCACCACCTGCGAAACCAGTCCTTTATTGGGGGTGTATGCTAATTGCCTATAATTTCCACCTGTTGTCTATTCCATTTGCACAACAGCATGTGAAATTGATTGTCAATCAGTGTTGCTTCCTAAGTGGACTGTTTGATTTCACAGAAGTGTGATTGACTTGGAGTTACATTGTGTTGTTTAAGTGTTCCCTTTATTTTTTTGAGCATTGTATATACTCTGCAAGGAAAGCAGAAATACTGTAGATTATACTATATTAAGAATACAAATAGACCTTGTATACACTAATACCATCATTATGATGATACTGCTGATGAGGATGCATTGATGATGATGGGGATGATAACAACCCAATGGTGCAGCAGCTTCAGATAAGTTAACTCCCTGGTCAACAGGGGTTGGGGTGAAAAACAGATGCTTCTCACCAATTCTGCTCAGCTCCCATTCTTCACGTATCATGATGATATATAGGGATGGGAAAATATATTCTATCCGGACTTAAGACTTTCAAATCGCTTTGAGCCCCTGTACCAGCTGTCCTCTGTCGGGGGCTTGGGTTTTCCCTCCATGGCTGTGGATGACCCTCCAGGTACCTCTCCCTGTCCTAGTCAATCAACGGCCTGTGCACAGCCTGGACCACCGTGGCCCCCCTCCGCTGGGCTGTGCTTTCTGGATCAGAGCTCTGTCCCTTTGGTGGTTGTGGCCTGCACGCAGCTGGTGTCTCAGCAGCCCTCTTCTCAGGTGAGTTCTGTGGCTCTGGCCTTGTAATCTGCTTAGAGACACGGCAGAGGCCGGATTATTCAGGTGATTATGATAGGGAGTACGATGGTGAGGCATATATCTGTACCTGGGGAAAATACTTTGTGTTTTCCTGGGGCAAAAGTTCAGGATATCACCAGGTTACTTCCCGAGGCAGTGAGTCAGTCACCGGGGGCTGATACTGTCATGGTTCATGTGGGGTCAAATGACATTATGAAGGGCAGCCCAGAATAGCTGAAGATGGATTTTAAAGAACTGATTGGGTCTCTACTTGACAACAACAAACAACCCATAATATCTGGCCCTCTGCCCTCCCTAAATCATGGCATTGAATGGTTCAGCAGACCTTTAGCCCTCCATAACTGGCTACGAGACTATTGCAGCTCTGTGGGTGTAACATTTATTGACAATTTTGATACCTTCTGGAAACAAAGCTCATATTATAAGGAGGATGGGATCCACCCAAATCATTTGGGTTCCTGGATCCTTTCACAACATTATAAGGCTGTGTTGAGACATTGACTTATCAAGGACCCAAGTCCAGCTCATTTAATCCCTACCATTGTGTCGCTGAGTGGTCATAATGATTCAGGAAATGTACATTATCCTAGGGGGGCCAGTATGATTTTTTTATTTTTAAACATTTGTTTAAAAAAATGTATGCACTCACTAACTGTAAGTCGCTCTGGATAAGAGCATCTGTTAAATGTTAGTAGCCATATCTAAGAAAACAAAAGTTCCAAAGGCTGGGCCTAATATTGTGTAGAAGAGGTCATACAAGAAGTTCTGTAGTGATTCCTATGTTGTTGATGTGAAGAATATTTGTTGGTCTGTGGTGTGTAATGACGAGCAACCAGACGCTGCACTTGACACATTTATGAAATTGCTTATCCCAGTTACTAATAAGCATGCACCCATTAAGAAAATGACTGTAAAACGGTTAAATCCCTGTGGATTGATGAGGAATTGAAAAATGGTATGGTTGAGGCAAAAGAGATGGCAAATAGGTCTGGCTGTACAACCAATTGGCAAACGTACTGCAAATTGAGAAATCATGTGACTAAACTGAATAAAAAGAAGAAGAAACTACACTATGAAACAAAGATAAATGACATAAAGAATAATAGTAAAAAGCTTTGGAGCACTTTAAATGAAATCTTGGCCAAAAAGGCAAACTCCGCTCCATCATTCATTGAATCAGATGGCTCATTCATCATAAAACCCACTGATATTGGCAACTACTTTAACTATTTTTTAATTGGCAAGATTAGCAAACTTAGGCATGACATGCCAGCAACAAACGCTGACACTACACATCCAAGTATATCTGACCAAATTATGAAAAACAACCATTGTAATTTTGAATTCCGTAAAGTAAGTGTGGAAGAAGTGAAACAATTATTATTATCGATCAACAATGACAAGCCACCGGGGTCTGACAACTTGGATGGAAAATTACTGAGGATAATAGCGGACAATATTGCCACTCCTATTTGCCATATCTTCAATTTAAGCCTACTAGAAAGTGTATGCCCTCAAACCTGGAGGGAAGCAAAATGTATTCCCCTACGTAAGAATAGTAAAGCCACCTTAACTGGCTCAAATAGCCGACCAATCAGCCTGTTACCAACCTTTAGTAAACCTTTGGAAAAAATAGTGTTTGACCAGATAAAATGCTATTTTACAGTAAACAAATTGACAACAGACTTTCAGCACGCTTATAGGGAAGGACACTCAACAAGCACAGCACTTACACAAATGACTGATGATTGGCTGCGAGAAATTGATGATAAAAAGATTGTGGGGGCCATTTTGTTAGACTTTAGTGCGGCTTTTGACATTATTGATCATAGTCTGTTGCTGGAAAAATGTATGTGTTATGGCTTTACACCCCCTGTTATATTGTGAAGAGTTACCTGTCTAACAGAACACAGAGGGTGTTCTTCAATGGAAGCCTCTCCAACAAAATCCTGGTAGAATCAGGAATTCCCCAGTGCAGCTGTCTAGGCCCCTTACTTTTTTCAATCTTTACTAACGACATGCCACTGGCTTTGAGTAAAGCCAGTGTTTATGTATGCAGATGACTCAACACTATACACGTCAGCTACCACAGCAACTGAAATGACAGCAACACTTAACAAAGAGCTGCAGTTAGTTTCAGATTGGGTGGCAAGGAATAAGTTAGTCCTAAATATTTTACTAAACCCTAAACCTCAACTAAATCTTGTAATGAATAATGTGGAAATTGAGCAAGTTGAGGAGACTAAATTGCTTGGAGTAACCTTGGATTGTAAACTGTCATGGTCAAAACATATTGATACAACAGTAGCTAGGATGGGAAGAAGTCTGTCTATAATAAAGCGCTGCTCTGCATTCTTAACAGCACTATCAACAAGGCAGGTCCTACAGGCCATAGTTTTGTCACACCTGGACTACTGTTCAGTCGTGTGGGCAGGTGCCACAAAGAGGGACTTAGGAAAATTGCAGTTGGCTCAGAACAGGGCAGCACGGCTGGCCCTTGGATGTACACAGAGAGCTAGCATGTCAATCTCTCCTGGCTCAAAGTGGATGCGAGATTGACTTCATCACTATTTGTATTTGTGAGAGGTATTGACATGTTGAATTAACCGAGCTGTCTGTTTGAACTACTGGCGCACAGCTCGGACACCCATGCATACCCCACAAGACATGCCACAAGAGGTCTCTTCACTGTCCCCAAGTCCAGAACAGACTATGGGAGGTGCACAGTACTACATAGAGCCATGACTATGAACTCTATTCCACATCAAGTAACTCATGCCAGCAGATACAAATACAAAGCTTTTGCCAGGCGAAAACAGAAGGTAGAGAGTGTGAGAAACACCAGAGGACTCCAGGGACACCGAGACCAGAGTGGTTGTACTCTTTCATGTCTTGCCTTGTTTTCCCCTCTAAGTTCATTTGATTATTTTCTCAAAGAAAAGCATTTGGCATCTCATGCATAATCTTGTCATCGCAATAAAGCTGTTTCTCTGTTGGAAATATTGTGGCCTGGCCAAACTGCCAGCCACATTCAGAATTCCCTAACATCACCGTGCAAAGCCTCTTAGTGCCATGGCAACACAAGAGGCTGTGATTTGGACAGAGTTCAATATGTGGATGTGCTTTGTAGCTCCTCCGTTGATTAATGGGATCATCTCCTGAAAGGTCTTACAAAGTTGTGTAACATTCTCTGTTGCTGGCTGAGTGCTTGAGTCAAAAAGTCTATGCTGGCTATTTTAACTTGATCGTTTTGCAAAGGAAGCACAGACAGGCTGACAGACAGATACATACATGTAAGAGCATGCATATACACACTTTCATGAGTATTAACAACTACTGTGCTATACACACACACCATGAGGCTGAACTGAACTGAGGTTGGGCCAGGACAGGTGTCTGTTCCATTTGTTTCAGGGAATGCCAGACCAGGGGTGATGAGTCCAGACAGGGCCCCATATGTAGCCCTCCTCAGAGATTCCTAATGAACTCCCCAAGGTAACAATTAGGCCCCACTCCTTCACCATCCCCTCCCTCTATCCCCTCCACTGGCCCTACTCCCTTGGGGATGGGTGACAGCAACACCTGGGTTTTGATGGGTGCAAGGTACAGCCAGAAAAATTGGCTCTGACTCTCCTCTCCACTGTCATAGCCTATGGGCAGAGGTGAGCATTTTGACACAAAATGGCTGCCGTGTATCACCCAGCTGGTTGCTACAAATGGATGATGGATGTGGGAAGTTACCCCACAGTGAAAACCAGTGTATCCCCCAGAATAAAGTGCTTTTCACACATGGTGAGAAGAGCTAACCTATGGAAATGCAACCCATTCTCATTGTTATTTATTATTAAGTGTATGTGAGTTCAAGGGGAGGGGGTGGGGGAGGAAAGAGAAGTTGAAGGGCATCAAATATACTCCCATGGGACGCAATTTGAAAAGGACAGGATTTTTCACGGACAGCGAGAGAAACGTATCCAGTCAATCTGTAAGTTCACATGCAGGACATGGTTTGTGCTAGTGCCTGGGATTTTTTTCTGGAGGCTAGCGAGGGCCAATGCCAGGACAGTTCCAAGCTGACAGCTTGGAGTGCAAATACGCCTCCAGAGTTTTTACAGTTTTACAGCTTTTCTGGGTTTGTGACCCATTAATACATTGGCACGGCCATGTATCACTTTGCATTGGAATGCTGGCGAGACAGAATTATGGATTTCTATATACCTCACTAATTGGTTCTAATGGAACGTAATCACAACAACAGTGGTATGACTCACAACTCACCTCTGACACGTAGGGAAAACGACTGTTGTGGTACATATTGTGGTAGAGATTAGGGTACAGCTGAAATCTCTTCAACAGGGATGAATCTGTTGTAATAACAGTATTTCAAAGTTGAAGTCATAAAGGTAAGGGGACTTTAGTGTCACCATTAAAGTTACAGCAGAACTTGCAGTGTCACTAAAGAGGTATTACTTGGAGGCCTAGTTGAGATTGAGGCCTAGTTGAGGCGATGGAGGCCTAGTTGAGATTCTGCTACAGGGTTGAACAGTATGCTAGACAGAAAATTGCATGTTAAAATCATAAGTGGCCATTTTGCGATATAATCTTACAAAAAAGCCCTTATCGAGCCATGTCTTCGAACAAATTACGACAATTTATGACCAAATTAAATGTCTGAGAAGGACATTTTGGGAAATATTTATTATGGGCTAAAGTGGATAAGGTAATTGACCAAGTAGAGGGCTTATGAAGAAAAATCACATCTTGTCTGCAGCAGCTACTCCAATATAGAGGTAGCAGTGCAGATAATGAGGGATTCCGAAACCAAGCGACTAAAATGTATTCTAAACCAACAAAGTACACACAGTGGCAACAGTGTCTTTGATTGTAGAGTTGACGTTATTGTTCAGTTGCGGTGTCTTTGGCCAACATAATGGTCATCCTTGGCCTCCTTTTTAAAGTGTTGCCAAGATAACAAAGTGAGAGCTTCAATATCGCTATCTATGTAGCAAAACGACTTGTTTTGTGACAGAACAATTTGTCTGGCAGGTTTTTCTTTCCTGTGGGACAAATACAGTACAGTATATCTAAGTGTTTCACCATTAGACCTTAAAAAACAGGCTTGTTCACTGCAGCAGTGTAAATTGGTAGACCTGCTAATGCTAATCTGAGTTGAAAGTATTTTTTATTGAAAGTATTATATTATTTAACTCCTCTCTATCTCTCTCTGAAGCAGTTATTAGCCTAAATCTGCTCTGTATGTTGTCTCTTGCCATATTCATCTATGTCTATTAGTTAGGATAATGGTCTGCAAGAACTTTGCACTTAGAGGTAAATTGCCACAAACTATACTTTATTGAAATACTGTGTTCTATAACTACTTCTAAAAGCGAGAAGGATAAACATACTAATTTCCAAGAGACCATAGCAGCACAACAGCATTGCAGAAAGGAAATGAGAAACTAAGAAAATGAGAAACAAATGCACAGGATAGAAAAACATCCATCGTCCTACTTTGAATAAAACAACAAGCTCCATTAGAAAGGAACAAATAAAACACTCACAGCCTCATCTGATCCCTCCTCACTGTTCCCCCCCCCCCCCCCCCCCCCCCACACACACACACACATGGCCCAACCCCCCTGCAGCCAATGAGCTGTTTTAGTAGGAACAAGATAAAACCATCCGAGGCGGGCCACTTCTCTGACACAGAAATTAGCTGCAGGCACCGGGTCTGGAGAGGGCCCAGGCTCCCTGCTACTTTCTCTCTCTCTCATATAACAGGCTCTACACCAGCACCCCCTGCATCAGCCACCACCCTGATGGAGGGTTTAGGCAGTGGTAGTGGTTTCCATACTAATGTTTTTCTTGGTTAAATTATGATAATGGTAACAAAGAGGAAGAATTTAGAGATGCAAGGTTAGGAGGATGGAATGCCAGATGGAATGGCAATGGAGTTGTCCCTGCCTTTTGCATCAGTGTAGTGCAGCAGCAACTTTAGCTGACTGCTACAGAGTGTCTATTTGGAGCAAGAAGCTTCCCAGCTAACAACAAACGTTCCCACAACTTTAGAGAATGTTCTCTTAAGAGTCTCATTAGGTCATTAACTAAAATTAATGAATGTTCCCGTGATGTGCAAGGAATGTTTCCAAGAGACAATTCCCTTAAAACCCTTAGCCTACAATTTCCGCGCCCCCGCAGAAATCTAATTAACATCATGAAAAAATCCCCATCAAAATCCATCTGTTTAAGCTAAAAAAAAGATATGTTTTTTTGCATGGGCTGCATCTCAATCTACCGATGTGGTGGATTGAGATGCAACCCATTCAAAAAAACATGATATCTCCCTTCAGCATCTGCAGAGCTAGAGAGGTGTTTGTCAGACCATGAGACATCCCGAAACTCGATCTTCTCACAAAAATGTCTGTAGCATCACAAACACGATGGTGTTCTCCGTTTTGCTCTAGGACGCCCACAAGCCTCACAAGACTCGTCTGAAGTCGGTAAAGCCTCTTCTGCAATCTTCCGTCTGTAGCGTCTGAATGGTTTAGGATACAAACTAATATAACCCCTCTGTGGACAGCTGAGACTCTCACGAACACGATGGTGTTCTCTGTTTTGCTCACAAGACTTGTCTGAAGGTCCCCGGTACCAGTTAAAAAAATTAATGGAAGTATATATGGATATAGTTTAGTGCCTAAAATAAGGGGAGAAATACACGAAAAAAGAATATGTTTCCTGATCTTTCTTATATCTCTCAGATATAGGACAGACACTTTTTTTTTGACTATCTGTTTTTCCATGTAGTGAATCTGTTATTCAATGCGTTTCTATTGGCTAATAGCAGTAATAGCAAATTCAATGTTTCATCCAATAATTTTTGTAATATATTTTTTTGATACCTTAAGGGGTCTTAAAATTCAAAATCAAATAGCTTAATGATCCTTGGTATGATCATCTTAAAACAATTCCATATGTTAGCTTAGAACCCCCCCCCCCCCCCTCCGACCCGGCTTAGACAGAGCTTACACTCTAGAGGGATAATTATTAATGTCAAATAGAACTTACCCAGAACGTGGTTACCATGTTCTCCGAATTTAAGATATCGATGTTCTAGACACGTTTCATGCTAACGTTGCAAGAACATTCATGTATCAATTTTTCTGAGGGTTAGGAGAATATTCCATCAATGTCCCACCAAACATACACAGAACATGGTTGCCATGTTCTCAGAATATAAGATATCAATGTTATAGACACGTTTCATAGTAATGTTGCAAGAACATTCATGTGTCCAGTTTTCTGAGGGTTAGCAGAATATTCCATCAACGTCCCACCGAACATACACAGAACATGGTTGCCATGTGCTCAGATTATACGATATCAATATTCTAGACACTTTTCATGGTAACTTTGCAAGAACATTCATGTGTCCAGTTTTCTGAGGGTTAGGAGAATATTCCATCAACGTCCCACCGAACATACACAAAATATGGTTGCCATGTTCTCAGAACATAAGATATTAATTTTCTAGACACGTTTCATGGGAACGTTGCAGGAACATTTCTGTGTATCAGTTGTCAGGACGTCGTCTGATGGTCCCAAAGAAACGTTCTCCCCTCAAAAAAGTTACGTTACACATCACACCTTGTTACCCTGATTCATTCATAGCACTTTTTCTGTTGGCAAGGTTAGGAACACTCACACACAGTGCTTTTAACTTACATATTTGATATAGATGATTACATTGTGCATGTTCATTTAAACACTCACCTGAGATTTGAACTCACAGCCTCTTGGTTCACAGCACACCAATCTTCCCGCTACGCCACCATTTCAGTGTCAGGTAATGCTTACTATGACTATTCTCATCATTGATTTGATTGACTTATTTAATCAATTTAAGAGTTTTCTGTATAGTTGTCTAATGTTAGTGGGGCATGTTAACCTGTTTTAATGATACTCCTGAATCACTATGATCAATAAAATATTTTTTTCTTGAGTGTACTTTTAACAGAGCTGAGATTTACTTCAAAGTGCATTCACCCTATTGCTTACACCTATCAAATTGTTTCATCTACATAAGTGCCTAGGGAGGAGGGGTAAGGGTTTCTTATTGGGACAGTGAAAGGGCGTTCATCATTGGTGCTAGTGGCCTGGATTTGAGATCCTCTAGGGCCTACCCTACTCTCACATTCTTAGTCATTATTTGGCAACAGTTACAACACACCTATCTGATCTAACAAAAAAAATAAAATGAGGCACTATCATCCCAATCTCAAATAAGCTATTTAACAATTGGGAGTGAAAAATGGCGACTGTAAGGCAAAAACCTAGTCTGCAAATTTACTGGCACCATTTTAGCTTGGTCTCAAAGCCTTATGCTAGCATAATAATTATGGGGGGATTTCTCTTCTGTTTGTGCTCATATTAAATCTAAACAATAGAGAAACAGGGGATTCTTGATGCAGCAAAGGGACTCCTCTGCACAGTTTAAACCTACAAACCAGTGGCAGTGTCGCCTTTGTCGTGCCGTCCGGGTCTCCATGGACACCGCGAGAGTCACTCATGCAGCACCTTTCTATTATTTCCGTTAAACTAAAGTTCTTAGATTTAATCCCAATTAATTCACCTCTCCTTGAATACATTTTTCAATGAGAGACAGCTATTCCCAGGGAACAGCAACAGCCTCCATCTCATGAAACATAACTAATGTATAGGAGGAGGAGCAGGGGACATTGTATGGGTGTATAACTGGAAATACCATTACATTACACATCAAAGCATCCATTATTTAGGGTCACTTGTATAATATAAAGCAATGATAATAACTTGAATGCTTGTGTTAATCTGAAGAGTTACCATCCCTTGGCCTACACCAGTATAGATATTTAGTGAATGTATTGTCTGTCCATTTGTCTCAATAATAATGTTGTATCTCTTCCTCTCTCCCTCTTCTTCTCTCTCACTCACTCTCTCTCTCTCTCTCTCTCTCTCTCTCTCTCTCTCTCTCTCTCTCTCTCTCTCTCTCTCTCTCTCTCTCTCTCTCTCTCTCTCTCTCTCTCTCTGCCCCTGTGCAAGGCAGTTAACCCACTGTTCCCCGGGCACCGATGACGTGGATGTCGATTAAGGCAGCCCCCCGCACTTCCTGAATCAGAGGGGTTGGATTAAATGCGGAAGACACATTTCAGTTGAATGCATTCAGTTGTACAACTGACTAGGTATCCCTGTTTCTCTCTCTCTCTCGCTCTTTCTCTCTCTCTCCTTATTTCTCTCTCATTGTTTATCTTTATTGTGCTTTATGGAGGCATTGCTCTCTTGCTGAGCTGTCACAAAACAACAAATGTTACAGCCTGTCTAATAGACTGTGGAAGGGGCTCCTTCGTCCTTGAGGTGAACTTAACCAGTGAGCATTTAATCAGACACACACACATCACAAAGAGAGAGCTAGCAGAAAGTGCACTTTGGCAGTTACCCAAAATAGTTTTAGCTCTTCCCCATTACAATTTCCTACTTGTAATTTAAGTGTATGAAAAGTGTTTGCATGGATAAGCAGTATGCTCTGAGTCACTGTTACAGCTTAGGTGATAGACAGCCACTGATTGGCCACAGCAATGAGTCACTAGTACCATCCCAGTGTTAAGACATCTGTTGATTGGGTGGGCACAGTTCCTAGAGGCTTGCAGGGCAACGCGGCCAGTCACCTCTGACAACATCTAAATATTGGAGCTGTCATGCAGGAAGAGGGATGTAATGGAACAATATGACAGGCAGCTTGGAGGCATCCCTTAAAATTGACAGAAATGTGGGTGGAGCTTGGGTTGATAGGGGGCTGGGCTAGCCTCCAAGCGGGAGGGACTAACATGAAGATGCAGCATCTTTGTAGCCTAAAACTGTACATTAGAACTCTGTCATAATGTATCGGTAATATAAGAAACAAAGTTAGTCTCTCTTCATAAAAACATGTTCTCAGCTAATGAATAGTATAATATAGCCATAATAACATTATTTCAACCCCTCTAATGTGGTTTACATGTGAGCCTAGAGGTAACATTGAATTTCCACCCATGATTGATACTTGTCAGGTCAAGTATCAATAATCCTTCTTTTTTTTTTTGACACCCTCGGCGCACTTCACAGAAGCGTTTCCAATTTTAAATGGTCCGCACGGGAGAGGGTCGTTGGTTGAACAAGGCCTCATCTGATTGGTGGATGGGGGGTTTCCGCTATCTGACAGCATGCTAATGTTGAATAATAGATGTGCGTGAGCCAAGCAGCATTTAAATCAATTATTCAAACTGCCTCCATGCTCTCCTCCTCCTTCTCCTCCTTACACCCCCCCTTCCTCCTCCTCTTCTCCTCACCCTCCTCCCCTGCCAGCTCTATTATGCCCGCCACTTTATTTATTTCATTCTTAACACGTTTGTCGCTTGCTTCTGCATGAGCGATAGCAGGGACCCGGCTCTGCGGAAGAATTTGAATATGAGTTTTCTTATCGAACTATGAGGGAGCCTGTAATTATTTTCCCCAGTTCGCCCCCGTCTCGCTTATCTGGGACTTCCACACGCCGAACTGTGTGGACGTGCACTCTCTCTGAGACACGCTCGCACAGACTCTTCTCTATCACACTCACCCTCTCTCTCTTTCTCTCCTTCTCTCTCTCTCTCTCTCTCTCTCTCTCTCTCTCTCTCAACCTCTCTCTCATTCCTTCTCCCTCTCTGTGCACCTGTAGGCCTACCCCGGTCTCTCTCTCATTCTCTCTTCCCTCTCTCCGTTTGCTTGTCCTCCATCCCTATTTGTTCCTCTCTCTCCCCATTGTAACTCTCTCTTGATATGTATCCATCTGTTTATCCCATGTTCACTGTCAGTTTTGGCCCTGTATCTCCATGTTCATCCCCATGTTCCCATTATATTTATCTTGCTTCTTTTGGTCACTGTCGTGCCTGTGACATCCCCTGTGCCTCCCAATATGATTGTGTAGTGTCACCATGTGAGTGTTATAAGCGCTGGGAATTTGCCCTATAGGTTCTATAAAGACTTTTCCTACAGCTTTCACTTAGCTGTACACAGAAGAATTTGCATTAAGACTCATACCAGCTGCAGTAATAAAAGTGTGACAAATGGGAATTTCACTCTGCTTGAGGCTGATCCGGTGATTTCATGATGGGAGCTATCCCTTCCCTGTGAAATGTATTAGATCATATTGAAAACTGCTCAAATCCATCAGAAGCCTCCTTTTACAGGTATTACATTACACTATTGCTACCAATAATTTTCAATCATGAATCAAGAGGTGCTACACAGTTGGCCTTCGGTCATGCCCTTGATACTACATTTTTTCAATAGCTCAGGCTTGACACTTAGTCAGTGCTTGTTCACAATGCTCAAACCTTTGGTTGAAAAATAAATATATTGCTGGAGTCTGAATGACTTCAGAAATCCAAGTTGCCTTACATGTCGAAGTGAAAAGGCCATTCTTTGATGGCCCTGCAATAGGAGGCAAAATGAGACAGATTCATAGATAGACATAGTTTCAGAATGGAGAAGTAAAGGGAGAGTCCTTAACCTTGGAGCTCACATACACACACACACACACAAGCACACACACACGCACACACACACAGGGCCGAAGGCAATAACAGGGCTTTATGATCCGTGAAAGAGGCCTTATCACCAGGTGAGTTATCACCCACAGGATTAGGTTGTGTCCTAGAAGACCCCGCTCCCCCTTCACTCCCTGTCCTTCCCAGTGTCCCCAACCTGCTGAAAATCTGTCACGACTTCCGCCGAGGCTGCCTCCCCTCCTTGTTCGGGCAGGTTTCGGCGTTCGTTGTCACCGGCTTACTAGCTACTGCCGATCCCATTCTCATACACACTTGTCATGTCTTGTCTTGTCAATCACACACACCTGGTGCTCATCCCCTAATTAGTCTGTGTATACAGTGGGGGGAAAAAAGTATTTAGTCAGCCACCAATTGTGCAAGTTCTCCCACTTAAAAAGATGAGAGGCCTGTAATTTTCATCATGGGTACACGTCAACTATGACAGACAAATTGAGATTTTTTTTTCCAGAGAATCACATTGTAGGATTTTTAATGAATTTATTTGCAAATTATGGTGGAAAATAAGTATTTGGTCACCTACAAACAAGCAAGATTTCTGGCTCTCACAGACCTGTAACAACTTCTTTAAGAGGCTCCTCTGTCCTCCACTCGTTACCTGTATTAATGGCACCTGTTTGAACTTGTTATCAGTATAAAAGACACCTGTCCACAACCTCAAACAGTCACACTCCAAACTCCACTATGGCCAAGACCAAAGAGCTGTCAAAGGACACCAGAAACAAAATTGTAGACCTGCACCAGGCTGGGAAGACTGAATCTGCAATAGGTAAGCAGCTTGGTTTGAAGAAATCAACTGTGGGAGCAATTATTGGGAAATGGAAGACATACAAGACCACTGATAATCTCCCTCGATCTGGGGCTCCACGCAAGATCTCACCCCGTGGGGTCAAAATGATCACAAGAACGGTGAGCAAAAATCCCAGAACCACACGGGGGGACCTAGTGAATGACCTGCAGAGAGCTGGGACCAAAGTAACAAAGCCTACCATCAGTAACACACTACGCCGCCAGGGACTCAAATCCTGCAGTGCCAGACGTGTCCCCCTGCTTAAGCCAGTACATGTCCAGGCCCGTCTGAAGTTTGCTAGAGTGCATTTGGATGATCCAGAAGAGAATTGGGAGAATGTCATATGGTCAGATGAAACCAAAATAGAACTTTTTGGTAAAAACTCAACTCGTCGTGTTTGGAGGACAAAGAATGCTGAGTTGCATCCAAAGAACACCATACCTACTGTGAAGCATGGGGGTGGAAACATCATGTTTTGGGGCTGTTTTTCTGCAAAGGGACCAGGACGACTGATCCGTGTAAAGGAAAGAATGAATGGGGCCATGTATCGTGAGATTTTGAGTGAAAACCTCCTTCCATCAGCAAGGGCATTGAAGATGAAACGTGGCTGGGTCTTTCAGCATGACAATGATCCCAAACACACCGCCCGGGCAACGAAGGAGTGGCTTCGTAAGAAGCATTTCAAGGTCCTGGAGTGGCCTAGCCAGTCTCCAGATCTCAACCCCATAGAAAATCTTTGGAGGGAGTTGCAAGTCCGTGTTGCCCAGCGACTGCCCCAAAACATCACTGCTCTAGAGGAGATCTGCATGGAGGAATGGGCCAAAATACCAGCAACAGTGTGTGAAAACCTTGTCAAGACTTACAGAAAACGTTTGACCTGTGTCATTGCCAACAAAGGGTATATAACAAAGTATTGAGAAACTTTTGTTATTGACCAAATACTTATTTTCCACCATAATTTGTAAATAAATTCATTAAAAATCCTACAATGTGATTTTCTGGATTTCTTTTCCTCATTTTGTCTGTCATAGTTGACGTGTACCTATGATGAAAATTACAGGCCTCTCTCATCTTTCTAAGTGGGAGAACTTGCACAATTGGTGGCTGACTAAATACTTTTTTCCCCCACTGTATGTGTTCCCTCTGCCCCCTTGTCTTTGTGAGTGATTGTTCTATGTGGGAGGAGAGTAGCTCGGTTGAGATACTCTCTCATTTATTTTGCCAGGGTTGATTTTCCCCTGTGTCATCACATTTATTGTATTTTCTGAGACTGTGTTTGGTCAGGGAGGATTGTTTCCCCTGTACCTGTTTCAATTGCCGTTGTAGGCGCATTGTATGTCTGAAAGGAATACATCTGCATCCGGTTATTTTACTCCTGCGCCTGACTCCGTCCATCATTCACCACACCATCCAGGAAAACAGACCCAGGTTAGGGGTCACCTCCATGTGTGATGCCTGCCAAGGTTCACTGCATTGGGCTCTGGTTGACAAATGACGTCCGTAAGTCTCGTTGGAGCCTGGATGACCGAGTCAATTATTCCCACTGGTTTAATTTCAGATTGTTAAATGTTATGGAAGACAATGTTCACTTCACATGTCTTACGTGTCATTGCATACAGCTAGTGTAGCATAAAAGGAGAATCATACAGTGTCTTGCGAAAGTATTCACCCCCCTTGGCATTTTTCCTATTCTGTTGCCTTACAACCTGGAATTAAAATGGCTTTTTGGAGGGTGTTTATCATTTGATTTACACAACATGCCTTCCACTTTGAAGATGCAAAATATTGTTTGTGTGAAACAAACAGAAAACTTGAGCGTGCATAACTATTCATCACCCCAAAGTTAATACTTTGTAGAGCCACCTTTTGCAGCAATTACAGCTGCAAGTCTCCTGGGGTATGTCTCTATAAGCTTGGCACATCTAGCCAATTACATTTTCGCCCATTCTTCAAGGCAAAACTGCTCCAGCTCCTTCAAGTTGGATGGGTTCCGCTGGTGTACAGCAATCTTAAAGTCATACCACAGATTCTCAATTGGATTGCGGTCTGGGCTCTGGCTATTCCAAGACATTTAAATGTTTCCCCTTAAACCACTCGAGTGATGCTTTAGCAGTATGCTTACGGTCATTGTCTTGCTGGTAGGTGAACCTCCGTCCCAGTCTCAAATCTCTGGAAGACTGAAAGAGGTTTCCCTCAAGAATTTCCCTTTATTTAGCGCCATCCATCATTCCTTCAATTCTGACCAGTTTCCCAGTCCCTGCCGATGAAAAACATCCCCACAGCATGATGCTGCCACCACCATGCTACACTGTGGGGATAGTGTTCTCGGGGTGATGAGAGGTGTTGGGTTTGCGCCAGACATAGCGTTTTCCTTGATGGCCAAAAAGCTCAATTTTAGTCTTATCTGACCAGAGTACCTTCTTCCATATGTTTGGGGAGTCTCCCACATGCCTTTTGGCGAACACTAAACGTGTTTGTAAATTTTTTTCTTTAAGCACTGGCTTTTCTTCTGGCCACTCTTCCGTAAAGCCCAGCTTTGTGGAGTGTATGGCTTAAAGTGGTCCTATGGACAGATACTCCAATCTCCGCTGTGGAGCTTTGCAGCTCCTTCAGGGTTATCTTTGGTCTCTTTGTTGCCTCTCTGATTAATGCCCTCCTTGCCTGGTCTGTGAGTTTTGGTGGGCGGCCCTCTCTTGGCAGGTTTGTTGTGGTGGCATATTCTTTCCATTTTTTAATAATGGATTTAATGGTGCTCTGTGGGATGTTAAAAGTTTCTGATATTTTTTTATAACTCAACCCTGATCGGTACTTCTCCACAACTTTGTCCCTGACCTGTTTGGATAGCTCCTTGGTCTTCATGGTGCTGCTTGCTTGGTGGTGCCCCTTGCTTAGTGGTGTTGCTGACTCTGGGGCTTTTCAGAACAGGTGTATATATATACTGAGAACATGTGACACTTAGACTGCACACAGGTGGACTTTATTTAACTAATTATGTGACTTCTGAAGGTAATTGGTCGCACCAGATCTTATTTAGGGACTTCATAGCAAAGGGGGTGAATACATATGCACACACCACTTTTCTGTTATTCATTTTTTTAGCATTTTTTGAAACAAGTTATTTTTTTCATTTCACTTCACCAATTTGACTATTTTGTGTATGTCCATTACATGAAATCCAAATAAAAATCAATTTAAATTACAGGTTGTAATGCAACAAAATAGGAAAAATGCCAAGGGGGATGAATAATTTTGCAAGGCACTGTAGCTATCTTTATTCAATAAATATAATTAACAAGAACAATAATGGTTGCATGGGCAGAGGTGAGCAGTATTTGAAATACGTGTTTCAATTCATTTTGAGTATTTTGTCATTTGTATTTCACTGGCCTGAACTACAATCCAATGTATTAATATAACAAGATACTTTTGAGACCTGTAATTTGTATTTTTTTTGTGTAAAATACATAATACTTTTTCATTTAAAAAAATTAAGCAGTTGACAATTTTGTGGCCCCCTTTCACCCTGCAGTGGTATCAGAAGTCTGATGGCAGGATGGTGTGATAAGAGTGTCTGGTAAATTACCTAAATGTTCATGTAAAAATGAACACTTGCAAAGCATGGGCATTATTGTAATGAGCCCCACCCCCGAAACAAGGCCAATAATAATACCATGTGTGCTTTGTAATTGTTTATTTTTACATAAACATTTACATTTTGGTCTTTTAGTATACACTCTTATCCAGAGCAACTTACAGTCAGTTCAACTAAGGTAGATAAACAACCATATATCACAATCATAACAAGTAAAACGTTTTTTGTTACCATTACTGAGAATGTTGTTGTAGTGAAGGCGTATACTTGCAAAAAAATTACTGTATTTTGATTAAATACAATACTTTGCTAAAGTATTTTGTATTTTATTATGATACATTGGTAGAGTATTTTGTAATTGTAACAAGATAGTATCTTTGCCCATATACAGTGAGGGGAAAAATTTATTTGATCCCCTGCTGATTTTGTACGTTTGCCCACTGACAAAGACATGATCAGTCTATAATTGGTAGGTTTATTTGAACAGTGAGAGACAGAATAACAACAAAAAAGTCCAGAAAAACGCATGTCAAAAATGTTATAAATTGATTTGCATTTTATTTACATTTTACATTTTAGTCATTTAGCAGACGCTCTTATCCAGAGCGACTTACAGGAGCAATTAGGGTTAAGTGCCTTGCTCAAGGGCACATTTACGTCATTTAGCAGACGCTCTTATCCAGAGCGACTTACAAATTGGTGCATTCACCCTATAGCCAGTGGGATCACCACTTTCCAAATATTTATTATTATTTTTATTTAAAAGAAAATTGGGGGGGGGGGGGGGGGTAGAAGGATTACTTTATCCTATCCCAGGTATTCCTTAAAGAGGTGGGGTTTCAAATGTCTCCGGAAGGTGGTGAGTGACTCCGCTGTCCTGGCGTCGTGAGGGAGCTTGTTCCACCATTGGGGTGCCAGAGCAGCGAACAGTTTTGACTGGGCTGAGCGGGAACTATGCTTCCGCAGAGGAAGGGGAGCCAGCAGGCCAGAGGTGGATGAACGCAATGCCCTCGTTTGGGTGTAGGGACTGATCGGAGCCTGAAGGTACGGAGGTGCCGTTCCCCTCACTGCTCCATAGGCAAGCACCATGGTCTTGTAACGGATGCGAGCTTCAACTGGAAGCCAGTGGAGTGTGCGGAGGAGGGGGGTGACGTGAGAGAACTTGGGAAGGTTGAACACCAGACGGGCTGCGGCATTCTGGATGAGTTGTAGGGGTTTAATGGCACAGGCAGGGAGCCCAGCCAACAGCGAGTTGCAGTAATCCAGACGGGAGATGACAAGTGCCTGGATTAGGACCTGTGCCGCTTCCTGTGTAAGGCAGGGTCGTACTCTCCGAATGTTGTAGAGCATGAACCTGCAGGATCGGGTCACCGCCTTGATGTTAGCGGAGAACGACAGGGTGTTGTCCAGGGTCACGCCAAGGCTCTTCGCACTCTGGGAGGAGGACACAACGGAGTTGTCAACCGTGATGGCGAGATCATGGAACGGGCAGTCCTTCCCCGGGAGGAAGAGCAGCTCCGTCTTGCCAGGGTTCAGCTTGAGGTGGTGATCCGTCATCCATACTGATATGTCTGCCAGACATGCAGAGATGCGATTCGCCACCTGGTTATCAGAAGGGGGAAAGGAGAAGATTAGTTGTGTATCGTCAGCGTAGCAATGATAGGAGAGGCCATGTGAGGATATGACAGAGCCAAGTGACTTCGTGTATAGGGAGAAAAGGAGAGGGCCTAGAACTGAGCCCTGGGGGACACCAGTGGTGAGAGCACGTGGTGCGGAGACAGCTTCTCGCCACGCCACTTGGTAGGAGCGACCGGTCAGGTAGGACGCAATCCAGGAGTGAGCCGCGCCGGAGATGCCCAGCTCGGAGAGGGTGGAGAGGAGGATCTGATGGTTCACAGTATCAAAGGCAGCAGACAGGTCTAGAAGGACAAGAGCAGAGGAGAGAGAGTTAGCTTTAGCAGTGCGGAGAGCCTCCGTGACACAGAGAAGAGCAGTCTCAGTTGAATGACCAGTCCTGAAACCTGACTGGTTTGGATCAAGAAGGTCATTCTGAGAGAGATAGCAAGAGAGTTGGCTAAAGACGGCACGCTCAATAGTTTTGGAAAGAAAAGAAAGAAGGGATACTGGTCTGTAGTTGTTGACATCAGTGGGATCGAGTGTTGGTTTTTTGAGAAGGGGTGCAACTCTCGCTCTCTTGAAGACGGAAGGGACATAGCCAGCGGTCAAGGATGAGTTGATCAGCGAGGTGAGGTAGGGGAGAAGGTCACCGGAGATGGTCTGGAGAAGAGAGGAGGGGATGGGGTCAAGCGGGCAGGTTGTTGGGCGGCCTGCAGTCACTAGTCGCAAGATTTTATCTGGAGAGAGAGGGGAGAAAGAAGTCAAAGCATAGGGTAGGGCAGTGTGAGCAGGACCAGCAGTGTCATTAGACTTAACAAACGAATTTAATGAGGGAAATAAGTATTTGACCCCTCTGCAAAACAAGGGTTTTGCCACCAAGTACTATGTCATGTTTTGCAGAGGGGTCAAATACGTATTTCCCTCATTAAAATGCAAATCAATTCATAACATTTTTGACATGGGTTTTTCTTGATTTTTTTGTTGTTATTCTGTCTCTCACTGTTCAAATAAACCTACCATTAAAGTTATACACTGATCATTTCTTTGTCAGTGGGCAAACGTACAAAATCAGCAGGGGATCAAATACTTTTTTCCCTCCCTGTATGTGCCTGGGTAAAGTGATGCTTTGCCATAGCACCCTCACCACCCCAACTTCCCGCGGCTATGTGCTTTGCTACTAAAATGAGTAAATCATGGCCGAGGTAGACTTCTAAAGGATACATACATTTGTGATTCAATTCTATACAGGATATAGTATAAATGATGATGATTGAATAGCGTAATTAGAACCTGCATGTACAGTATCACTAACTTTAAGCATCAGTTGTCAGAGCACCTTACCGATCACTGCACCTGTACACAGCCCATCTGAAATAAGCCCACCCAACTACCTCATCCCCATATTGTTATTTATTTTGCTCATTTGCACCCCAGTATCTCTATTTGCACATCATCTCTTGCACATCTTTCATTCCAGTGTTAATACTAATTGTAATTATTTTGTACTATGGCCTATTTATTGCCTTACCTCCATAACTTGCTACATTTGCACACACTGTATATATATTTTCTATTTTCTGTTGTATTTTTGACTTTATGTTTTGTTTTACCCCATATGTAACTGTGTTGTTATTTTTATCGCACTGCTTTGCTTTATCTTGGCCAGGTCGCAGTTGTAAATGAGAACTTGTTCTCAACTGGCTTACCTGGTTAAATAAAGGTGAAATAAAAAATAAATATAAAATTGTGCATCAGACACCCTCAACCCACCAGATGAGATACTCAGTGGCCTTTTCCACTCCTCCACATCCTTACCCCTTCAATAGGCTTGATTAGAGGGTACTGACCTTTGGGCCTCTTTGGAAAGCCAATTAGCCGCTTTCTGGATGAGGCTACTTAAATCACTTCTCCCATCTCCATCCCCATGTCCTTGCTCATAGAAAAAGGTTATATATTTCAGCCCATATGCTGTGAACCCTCTATAATAGAGTACATATATAAGAGTAGGCCTACATATAAACGTACATGAGTAATGGTACTGGCTGTTCTAATGCAACGTGTGTCTAAGTATTGTATAGTAAGAGCTGAAACAGATATAGGATCTTAATTTGAGCCAGTTTGCTACAGAATGAAAATAATCCTGCAGCAACAGGAAATGTGAATTATTATGTGGATTATAATTAATTGACATTTTGATACATTTTTCATCCAGTCTGACATTTGAATGTGGAAATTACAAACTTTAGAAGCCTTTTAAAACCTTGAATACACTAAAGGTTTGCATTTCCTGCTGTGCACGAAAATTCTCAGCAACAAAAGGGTGATCAAATTAAGATCCCACATCTGTATGTCAATGTACTGTATAATTATTGTTTAACTAGACTACTGTATAGGAGACCATGCTACTCAGAATTCCACTTATAGTGGAATTAATGCAGAGTGGCAATAATGTATTCAATAATGGTGCTGATGCAAGATGCCCAATTAAGTTGCGTAACTGTTGCATTCTAAACTTGTGCTGCATAACAAATCAAATCAAATCAAATTGTATTGTCCACATGCGCCGAATACAACAGGTGCAGACATTACATTGAAATGCTTACTTACAGCCCTTAACCAACAGTGCATTTATTTTTGAATAAAAAAGTAAAATAAAACAACAACAAAAAAAGTGTTGAGAAAAAAAGAGCAGAAGTAAAATAAAATAACAGTAGGGAGGCTATATATACAGGGGGGTACCGGTGCAGAGTCAATGTGCGGGGGCACCGGCTAGTTGAGGTAGTTTAAGTAATATGTACATGTGGGTAGAGTTAAAGTGACTATGCATAAATAATTAACAGAGTAGCAGCAGCGTAAAAATATGGGGTGGGGGGTGGGGGGGCAGTGCAAATAGTCTGGGTAGCCATGATTAGCTGTTCAGGAGTCTTATGGCTTGGGGGTAGAAGCTGTTGAGAAGTCTTTTGGACCTAGACTTGGCACTCCGGTACCGCTTGCCGTGCGGTAGCAGAGTGAACAGTCTATGACAAGGGTGACTGGAGTCTTTGACAATTTTGAGGGCCTTCCTCTGACACCGCCTGGTATAGAGGTCCTGGATGGCAGAAAGCTTGGCCCCAGTGATGTACTGGGCCGTACGCACTACCCTTTGTAGTGCCTTGCGGTCGGAGGCCGAGCAGTTACCATACCAGGCGGTGATGCAACCAGTCAGGATGCTTTCGATGGTGCAGCTGTATAATTTATAACAGTATATTTGCTATGTAACAGTGCATTTTCATATACGCTGCCAAAATGTCACCCTCACTCAGCCTGAAATAACACCACTGCCAGTCCGTTGTGTGTGTGTGTGCGGTGCGTGCGTGTGTGTGCTGTATGTGTATGTTTGTGTGTGTGTGTGTGTGTGTGTGTGTGTGTGTGTAAGCATAAAACCCCTGAAGCACTAAAGCCTAGGCCTATGTGTGTATTATTAGTGGAGTGTTTTAAGTGGAGTGGATGTTTTACCGGGGGATAGACTCTAGGGACTTGTCTATTTAGTCACTCTGAGTGTGGACTCACTGTGCTTACGTTCCATGAGGGGAGTCCAGGGATGTTTCTGACATAATGTCAGTGAGTCACCCATAAGGAATATAAAGGTCTTTCCCCACACTGTACTGTAGTGGAATGGCATTTCACAGCCTGCCTGTAGCCTACTGTTGAACAGCACTACATAACATGGCCGCCATCAGTAACCACGACTGTTATCCCGTATGTATGATGAATATTGATCGTTATGATTAAGAGAACAATGGGATGGTATGTTTACAGATGTGTATCTATGTGTGTATGTTGTGTGAGTGCTAGTCAAGTTCAAGATCTCCTCTGAAAGAATGGTAGAATGTGGGTGGCACTTATTGTATGAGCCCCGTGTAGCTCAGTTGGTAGAGCATGGCGTTTGCAACGCCAGGGTTGTGGGTTCAATTCCCATGAAAAAAAAATTATGCACTAACTGTAAGTTGCTCTGGATAAGAGCGTCTGCTAAATGACTAAAATGTAAAATGTAGAGAACTGTCTGCCTTAGCAGAGTCCATATCCAAAATAATACATCACATCAGTGTTTACAGAGGAGATGGTCCGATAACATCATGAACTCTGTCTTTCTCACATCTCTCTCTTTCCTTCACTTTCTCCTCTATCAATAACCAGCATTGTCTGTGTGATTATGACCAGTGGCCTGGAGAGACAGTGTCTGTCTTAGGGCTGTCAGAGGCTGATGTGGATGCGGTGTTGGAGTCAGGCGCAGGACACAGAAGCTTAGTCGATCCGACTTTAATAGTCACAGAGGCAAAAATACAAAACAACGGGCCTCAACAAACAGGAGGCGAGCGATTATGCATACAGTGCGTAAAGTGCGTAAAGCACGAACAACAAGAAAACAATAAACCTACACCAACGGACAGGCGTACAACTACAAACAAAACCAAAGGAAACTTATAGGTGACATAATCAATACATGATATGAAACAGGTGCACCAACCAGACAAAACCAAACAAACATAGAGAACATCAAACGGTAGCAGCTAGTACTCCGGGGACGACGAACGCCGAAGCCTGCCCGAACAAGGAGGAGGAGCAGTCTCGGCGGAATTCGTGACAGTACCCCCCCCCCCCTTGACGCGCGGCCCCAGCCGTGCGCCGACCCCGGGGACGGCCAGGAGGACGTGGAGCAGGGCGCGTAGGATGACTACGGTGGAACTCAGTCAGGAGGGATGGATCTAAAATGTCCCTCCTAGGCACCCAGCACCGTTCCTCCGGACCGTACCCCTCCCACTCCACGAGATATTGTAGACCCCCCATCCGACGTCTCGAATCCACGATGGACCGGACTGAGTACGCCGGAGCCCCCTCGATGTCCAGTGGGGGCGGAGGGGTCTCTCTTATCTCACTCTCCTGGAGTGGACCAGCTACCACCGGCCTGAGGAGAGACACATGGAACGAGGGGTTAATGTGATAGTCATTAGGCAGTTGCAACTTGTAACACACCTCGTTCAATCTCCTCAGGACTTTAAATGGCCCCACAAACCGCCGGCCAAGCTTCCGGCAGGGCAGGCGAAGGGGCAGGTTTCGAGTCGAGAGCCAGACTCGATCTCCAGGGGCGTAGACTGGACCCTCACTGCGGTGGAGATCGGCGCTCGCCTTCTGCCTGCGGATGGCCCGCTGCAGATGTACGTGTGCAGCGTTCCACGTCTCCTCCGAGCGCCAAAACCACTCATCCACCGCAGGAGCCTCGATCTGGCTCTGATGCCATGGTGCCAGAACCGGCTGATAACCTAACACGCACTGAAAAGGGGTCAGGTTAGTAGAGGAGTGGCGGAGAGAGTTCTGAGCCATCTCTGCCCAGGGGATATACCCCGACCACTCCTCCGGCCGGCCCTGGCAATAGGATCTCAGAAACCTACCCACATCCTGGTTCACTCTCTCCACCTGCCCATTACTCTCAGGGTGGTAACTCGAGGTAAGGCTAACCGAGACCCCCAAGCGTTCCATGAACGCCCTCCAGACTCTAGAGGTTAATTGGGGACCCCGATCAGACACTATATCCTCGGGAACCCCGTAGTGCCAGAAGACGTGGGTGAACAAAGCCTCAGCGGTCTGTAGGGCAGTAGGGAGACCCGGCATTGGAATGAGACGACAGGCCTTAGAGAACCGATCCACAACGACCAGAATAGTGGTATTCCCCTGAGATGGGGGAAGGTCCGTGACAAAGTCCACCAAGAGGTGAGACCACAGCCGTTGTGGAACGGGCAGGGGTTGTAACTTCCCCCTGGGCAGGTGTCTAGGTGCTTACACTAAGCGCACACCGAGCAGGAGGAGACATAAAACCTCACGTCCCTAGCCAATGTTGGCCACCAGTACTTAACACTAAGGCAGTGCACTGTCCGGCCAATACCTGGATGTCCAGAGGAGGGTGACGTATGAGCCCAATAAATGAGACGATCACGGACCTCGAGCGGCACGTACGTCCGACCCACTGGACACTCTGGGGGAGTAGGGTCGGTGCGTAACGCCCGCTCAATTTCCGCATCGACCTCCCATACCACCGGTGCCACCAGACAAGACTCCGGCAGTATGGGAGTGGGCTCAATGGATCTCTCCTCTGTGTCATATCGCCGGGACAGGGCGTCTGCCTTACCGTTCTGGGACCCTGGGATGTAAGTGAGCTTAAAAACGAACCGGGTCAGGAACATGTTCCACCTAGCCTGACGAGGGTTCAATCTCCTAGCTGCCCGGATGTACTCCAGGTTACGATGGTCAGTCAGAATGAGAAAAGGGTGTTGAGCCCCCTCAAGCCAATGCCTCCACACCTTTAGGGCTTGAACCATGGCTAACAGCTCCCTGTCCCCTACGTCATAATTACGCTCCGACGGGCTGAGCTTTCTAGAATAAAAAGCGCAGGGACGGAGCTTAGGAGGCGTGCCGGAGCGTTGCGACAGTACTGCCCCAATACCGGCCTCTGACGCGTCCACCTCTACCTGGAACGCTAAAGCGGGGTCCGGGTGCGCCAGCACCGGAGCCGAAGTGAACAGGTCCTTCAGTTTACAAAACGGCATGTCCGCTTCAGCCGACCACTGCAAACGCACCGGGCCCCCCTTCAGCAGGGAAGTAATGGGAGCTGCTACCTGTCCAAAACCCCGGATAAACCTCCGGTAGTAATTGGCAAAACCCAAAAACTGCTGCACCTCTTTAACAGTGGTTGGGGTTTGCCAGTTACGCACGGCTGACACCCGGTCAATCTCCATCTTCACCCCTGACGCGGACAACCGATGACCCAAGAAGGAGATGGACTCCTGGAAAAACAGACATTTCTCTGCCTTGACATACAAGTCATGCTCCAACAGCCTACCCAACACTCGGCGCACCAGGGCTACATGCTCGGCTCGTGTAGCAGAGTACACTAGGATGTCGTCAATGTACACTACCACTCCCTGCCCATGCAGGTCCCGGAAGATCTCGTCCACAAATGATTGGAAGACTGAAGGAGCATTCATTAACCCGTATGGCATGACAAGATACTCATAATGACCTGAGGTGGTACTAAATGCAGTCTTCCATTCATCTCCCTCCCTAATGCGCACCAAGTTATAAGCGCTCCTGAGATCCAGTTTTGTGAAGAACCGCGCTCCGCGTAATGATTCAGTCATACTCGCAATCAGAGGAAGAGGGTAACTGTAATTCACAGTGATCTGATTGAGACTACGATAATCCATACACGGGCGCAAACCTCCATCCTTCTTCTTCACAAAAAAGAAACTTGAGGACGCAGGGGAAGTGGAGGACCGTATGTATCCCTGTCTCAGGGACTCAGCTATGTATGTCTCCATAGCCGCCGTCTCCTCTTGAGACAGAGGATACACATGGCTCCGCGGAAGTGCCGCACCTGTCTGGAGGTTTATCGCACAATCTCCCTGCCTATGAGGTGGCAAACGCGTCGCCCTCGTCTTGCTGAACACGAGTGCCAAATCCTCATACTCGGGGGGAATGTGCATTGCGGGCACTTGGTTCGGACTCTCCACCCGTGGTCGCCCCAACGGAAACACCTAAACATCACCCAACACACTGGCCAGACCATTCCTTGAGAGCCCTCTGTTGCCACGAAATGGTGGGGTCATGGGTGATTAACCAAGGAAGCCCCAGCACCACGGGATACGCAGGAGAGTCAATTAGGTACAACTGAATAATCTCCTCATGACCCCCCTGCGTCTTCATCTTTAGTGGCGCTGTGACCTCCCTAATCAACCCAGATCCCAATGGGCGGCTATCTAGGGCATGGACAGGAAAGGGTGCATCAACGGGCAGGAGGAGAATCCCTAACTTAGAACAAAATTTCCAATCAATAAAATTCCCAGCTGCGCCTGAATCGACTAGCGCCTTATGCTGGGAATGAGATGCAACCTGAGGAAATACCACAGGTATACACAAGTGAACAACAGAGAGCTCTGGGTGAGTGGGGCGCCAACTCACCTGAAATGACTCCCCAGTGCCGACCTGTTGCCCCGATTCCCTGGAGACCCTCCCCAGCACCTAGCCGCAGTGTGTCCTCCACGGCCACAGCTGGTGCAGGGGACGGCCCCCCTCGGGTTCTCTCTCCTTCTCTCTCTAGCGCCAGCACCTCCAAGCTCCATTGGGCTCGGCTCGGAGGTGCTGGGGGATGGAATGGACGGCCCCATCTCGGGACGTCCGCGGTTGGCCAGCAGGGTATCCAGCCGGATGGACATGTCCACTAGCTGGTCGAAGGACAGATTGGTGTCCCTGCAGGCCAGCTCTCGACGAACGTCCTCACGCAGGCTACACCGATAGTGGTCGATGAGGGCCCTCTCATTCCACCCCGCATCCGCCGCTAGAGTCCGGAAATCCAGGGCGAACTCCTGTGCGCTCCTCTTCCCCTGTCGGAGGTGGAACAGACGCTCCCCCGCCGCTTTACCCTCAGGAGGGTGATCAAAAACAGCCCTGAAGCGGCGGGAGAACTCCGCGTAGCTGATGGTGGCGGCGTCTATTCCCCTCCATTCGGCGTTGGCCCACTCCAACGCCTTGCCGGAGAGACAGGAGATGAGGGCGGAAACGCTCTCGTATCCCGAGGGCGCCGGGTGTATGGTGGCCAGGTAGAGTTCCACCTGAAGGAGGAACCCCTGACACCCGGCTGCTGTGCCATCATACGCCTTCGGGAGCGAGAGCCGAATCCCACTGGATTCCGGAGCTGGTCTGGTGGGACTGGCCGATGGTGGTGGTAATGTAGGAGGAGGTGTGGGCACGCCTCCCCTTTCCCATCGGCACAGGGTGCATGGCGGAGCCGAGTTGCTGGATCCTGGCGTCCTGGCAGCTGACCCGATCCTCCAGCGACCCGGTCGCCGCCGCTGCTCCTGCTGACTCCATTGTAAAGGTGTGTTGTTCTGTCAGAGGCTGATGTGGATGCGGTGTTGGAGTCAGGCGCAGGACACAGAAGCTTAGTCGATCCGACTTTAATAGTCACAGAGGCAAAAATACAAAACAACGGGCCTCGACAAACAGGAGGCGAGCGATTACGCAAACAGTGCGTAAAGTGCGTAAAGCACGAACAACAAGAAAACAATAAACCTACACCAACGGACAGGCGTACAACAACACACAACTACAAACAAAACCAAAGGAAACGTATAGGTGACATAATCAATACATGATATGAAACAGGTGCACCAACCAGACAAAACCAAACAAACATAGAGAACATAAAACGGTAGCAGCTAGTACTCCGGGGACAACGAACGCCGAAGCCTGCCCGAACAAGGAGGAGGAGCAGTCTCGGCGGAATTCGTGACAAGGGCCCCCTCAGGTAATACAAACAACATTATCATGGCCATAATAATTCACCTTTATAAACTGCCATAAGGGAGTACCAGAGTTCATAAAATGGCCCGTTAAGAATGTCCACTGTATTCCAAATGTTCTCCTCTCCCTGAAGATAGCAAAGCTTCCCAAACAGGCACATGACCCACACCATGCTGTATCCTGGAACGTGATGAAAATGATAATAACAACAGCAACACAAACACCAGAAGCCTGCAGCTCACCTAGTTAAAAGAGCAAGAGCATTTCCCTTCGCTTCTTTGGTGGCATTTTCCATTCTCAATAATGGTCTACTCAGAGAAAATGCTCTGGGGTCCACTCCTGGTTTGAAAACTATAAATAGATACAATTTGTATTTATTTATTTATTGAGGGCTACAGAGAGGCTGAGCTGAGAACGACATCAGGGCCAGCAAGCCAACTCCATCACCTGGCATCACAGGCTATAGAGAGGCAGAGGATAACATCAGAGCCGGCAAACCAACTGCATCACCTCACATCACCATCATCAACCATCATCTAACTCAGTTTAGGAGCCTGAGATCCCTGATTTACTGAGGGAGTCCTGCTCTATGGCTATGACAATGTCGTCCTGTCCTTTGTTCTGGTATGTGTTATACAGTGGGGAGAACAAGTATTTGATACACTGCCGATTTTGCAGGTTTTCCTACTTACAAAGCATGTAGAGGTCTGTAATTGTTATCATAGGTACACTTCAACTGTGAGAGACGGAATCTAAAACAAAAATCCAGAAAATCACATTGTATGATTTTTAAGTAATTCATTTGCATTTTATTGCATGACATAAGTATTTGATCACCTACCAACCAGTAAGAATTCCGGCTCTCACAGACCTGTTAGTTTTTCTTTAAGAAGCCCTCCTGTTCTCCACTCATTACCTGTATTAACTGCACCTGTTTGAACTCGTTACCTGTATAAAAGACACCTGTCCACACACTCAATCAAACAGACTCCAACCTCTCCACAATGGCCAAGACCAGAGAGCTGTGTAAGGACATCAGGGATAAAATTGTAGACCTGCACAAGGCTGGGATGGGCTACAGGACAATAGGCAAGCAGCTTGGTGAGAAGGCAACAACTGTTGGCGCAATTATTAGAAAATGGAAGAAGTTCAAGATGACGGTCAATCACCCTCGGTCTGGGGCTCCATGCAAGATCTCACCTCATGGGGCATCAATGATCATGAGGAAGGTGAGGGATCAGCCCAGAACTACACGGCAGGACCTGGTCAATGACCTGAAGAGAGCTGGGACCACAGTCTCAAAGAAAACCATTAGTAACACACTACGCCGTCATGGATTAATATCCTGCAGCGCACGCAAGGTCCCCCTGCTCAAGCCAGCGCATGTCCAGGCCCGTCTGAAGTTTGCCAAATCATCTGGATGATCCAGAGGAGGAATGGGAGAAGGTCATGTGGTCTGATGAGACAAAAATATAGCTTTTTGGTCTAAACTCCACTCGCCGTGTTTGGAGGAAGAAGAAGGATGAGTACAACCCCAAGAACCCCATCCCAACCGTGAAGCATGGAGGTGGAAACATCATTCTTTGGGGATGCTTTTCTGCAAAGGGGACAGGACGACTGCACCATATTGAGGGGAGGATGGATGGGGCCATGTATCGCGAGATCTTGGCCAACAACCTCCTTCCCTCAGTAAGAGCATTGAAGATGGGTCGTGGCTGGGTCTTCCAGCATGACAACGACCCGAAACACACAGCCAGGGCAACTAAGGAGTGGCTCCGTAAGAAGCATCTCAAGGTCCTGGAGTGGCCTAGCCAGTCGCCAGACCTGAACCCAATAGAAAATCTTTGGAGGGAGCTGAAAGTCCGTATTGCCCAGCGACAGCCCCGAAACCTGAAGGATCTGGAGAAGGTCTGTATGGAGGAGTGGGCCAAAATCCCTGCTGCAGTGTGTGCAAACCTGGTCAAGACAAAGGTTTCTGTACCAAATATTAAGTTCTGCTTTTCTGATGTATCAAATACTTATGTCATGCAATAAAATGCAAATGAATTACTTAAAAATAATACAATGTGATTTTCTGGATTTTTGTTTTAGATTCAGTCTCTCACAGTTGAAGTGTACCTATGATAAAAATTACAGACCTCTACATGCTTTGTAAGTAGGAAAACCTGCAAAATCGGCAGTGTATCAAATACTTGTTCTCCCCACTGTATGTGTAACCCAAGTATGCCTAGTAAGCTAGCTCTACTGTGTAGCCTAGGACTACTATGTTTACGTTTGTACATTTTTTAACTATTTAAGAGGACCACAATGGAAATAGGTTTTCAAACTTTTTTGTGTCATCCTCAATGATTTTAAATGCTTTATCCACATGTGTGGTTGTATTGTGTTTTAAATAGTCAAATCAATCTATCTATCTATATGGCTAAAAGGTTTCAATGGGGTTCACAGTATGATAAAGCATTTTTATTCAAACCGTAAAGAGGTAATGTTATTTGGGAGGTGAGGTATTTTCATAATAACTGTCAAGGGAATTGAGACAGGTAACATAAGTTCTCTTCTCACTATAGAAACCATCCAAGGTTGCTAGACAGAAGTAGGTTCTATTCATTGAAAATAATATTTCTATTAATACACTATAAAAGATCCTGGTTTTGAAAGCGAGGTCAGCGCCATACAGATAGACATCTACAAGAACTAAGATTGTATTGACAAAAATACATAATTAGAGCTACAAACAGCTCTTTAGATTGAGAGAAATGGCTACATTGATCTGTTCCAATAAAAATCGATGAAAGTTGCTAGATAGACAGGGGTAGCTAGATCCTATAAATAGAAGTCTACAGCGATAAGTTCTGCTGATAAGCATCATTACTGTTGACTTGAAAGGCGAAGATACTTTAAGTTCTATTGATACAGATTGATGTCAAAACATCACATTACTGTCAGTTTCCGAGGCTTCTATCTCCCGTAGCTGCATCCTACAGCCGACTTGTCAAGTTGTAACCCTCTTGTCTATCTCCCCGCCTTTTTAGACTGAGGAAGCCTCCCGCCGCTTCTCTCCCCAAGGGAAATGACAGAAACAAACCAATGAGGAGCAGGTTGGTATCTTTGACCTGCTCTTATCTGTTATCTGTTCTTCTGTTATGTTTCTGTCTCTTGAGTTGAACAGTGACGTAATTAGGAAACAGATTACTAAAAGTCCCAGTAAGCTTTAGTGTGATCACCATGCAATAGTATAGCATATTTAGAGGCTTTGTAAATACTCTATGATAATCACACATTGTTTAGCTGTTCACTGTCATTAAGACAGACAGTTGAGTCACCACATCAGGTCCCACTAGAGTGGCCTAAGATATCTTTTTATTTTTTATTTAACCTTTATTTAAGTAGGAAAGTCAGTTAAGAACAAATTCTTATTTACAATGACGACCTACCAAAAGGCAAAAGGCCTCCTGCGGGGACGGGGGCAGGGATTAAAAAATAATTATATATATATAAATATAGGACCAAACACACATCACATCAAGAGAGACAACACAACACTACATAAAGGGAGACCTAAGACAACAACATAGCATGGCAGCGACACACGACAACACAGTAAGGTAGTAACCCAAAATGAAAACAACATGGTAGCAACAGAACATGGCAGCAGCACAACATGGTAGCAGCACAAGACATGGTACAAAAATTATTGGGCAACAATACATCACGCGAATCAGCAACAATTGTCAGTAAGAGTGTCCATGATTGAGTTTTTGAATGAAGAGATGGAGATAAAACTGTCCAGTTTGAGTGTATTTTTTTTGCAGCTCGTTCCAGTCGCTAGCTGCAGCGAACTGGAAAGAGGAGCAACCCAGGGATGTGTGTGCTTTGGGGACCTTTAACAGAATGTGACTGGCAGAACGGGTGTTGTATGTGGAGGATCAGGGCTGCAGTAGGTTTCTCAGATAGGGGGTAGTGAGGCCTAAGTGGGTTTTTTAAATAAGCATTAACCAGTGGGTCTTGCGACGGGTATACAGAGATTACCAGTTTACAGAGGAGTATAGAAAGCAGTGATGTGTCCTATAAGGAGCATTGGTGGCAAATCTGATGGCCGAAAGGTAAAGAACATCTAGCTGCTCGAGAGCACCCTTACCTGCCAATCTATAAATTACGTCTCCATAATCTAGCATGGGTAGGATGGTCATCTGAATCAGGGTTAGTTTGGCAGCTGGGGTGAAAGAGGAGCGATTACGATAGAGGAAAACAAGTCTAGATTTAACCTTAACCTGCAGCTTTGATATGTGCTGAGAGAAGGACAGTGTACTGTCTCGCCATACTCCCAAGTAATTGTATGAGGTGACTACCTCAAGCTCTAAACCCTCAGTATGGGTATCTTACTGATTGACTATGCATTGAATACAGAATGCACTGTTTTGAGCTTGGTAGATTGATTCTCCTGCGTCTCATTCTAGGGGACTTGATTTCCCTTCTACAACTATGATCCCGGATCAGCATTCAGGCTCTTCAAACCAGTGATTTGATGCATTTTGAAGCTTGCATTTACCTGACAGAGTAAATGAAACTATACACAGGGATAATGATAAGCTAGACTGCTACCAAATTGTTGTATCGTGCTTGAAATGCAATGCCTTGCTCCTTACCTTCTGTAGAGGGTGTATTATACTCAAGGCTGTCTCTGTCTTTTTGGCTGTCGCTCTGTCTGTATCTCTTCATGTCTGGCAGTCCATCCGTCTGCCACTTTGTCTGCCTCCATTATCACTCTGTCAATATGTCTGTCTGGGTTTTGGATGTTTCTCTGTCTCCCTGTCTATTCACCTGTCTGTCTGTCTACCTATCTGCCTGCCTGCCTGTCTATCTGCCTGCCCCTCCACCCCCCACCCCCCACTCTCCTATCTGTCTGTCTGTTTGTTTGTTTTCCCTGTTTCTTTGCACATGGATGCCTGTTCATCTGTCTATAGAAATGTGGCCTTGTTGTTTCTCCTAGCCTTGGCCCATCCATCCTATTTTGTCATTCCTGTTTGCCCCCATTCTTCCCCTTGTCAGGACTGCTGCACTCTCACAGCGAACCCAGAAACCCCCCAGGCAGTGGCAGGCATGCACATATTCCACTGCTGGTGCTGTACTTTGGCTGGCTTCTTTCCTCCCATTAGAATCATTTTTGTTTGTCTCATTCCTTTTTCTCTCTCCCTCCATCTCTCGCTCACTCTACCATACACTTACTTTACCTCTTTGTGCTATTCATTATTTCCATACTCCTCTCTATCTATCTATCTATCTCTCTCTCTCTCTCTCTCTCTCTCTCTCTCTCTCTCTCTCTCTCTCTCTCTACCTCTCTACCTCTCTCTCTCTACCTCTCTGTCTTAGGGTGCATTTTCCTGCCAGACAGATGAGTCTAGCTGTCAGTCTGCAACGGAAAGGGGAGGGGGTATCAGCTGGAGGGGTGGCAGATATACTGTATTCTAGTCAAGGCCTATCCTATTTAACTATTGATCTACATATACTATTCTATCCTACATATTCTACAGATATACTACATATTCTACCCACATACTGTCCATAATGTCTATACATCCCATCACATATATATACTCCGGACATTGCTTGTCCTAATATTGCTATATTTCTTAACTCCATTCTTTTACTTTTAGATTTGTGTGTATTGCTGTATACTGCTGGATATTGCTGCACTGTTGGAGCTAGGAACACAAGCATTTCGAAAACACCCGCAATAACATCTGCCATATGTGTATGCGGCCAATAAAATTAGATTTAATTTCATTTGATAGGGGAAGAGGGGAAGAGTGTGTCTGTGTTCCAGTGTGTGCCCAGCAAACCGGGAACATTCCCAGAACATTAGCTAACATTCCCATTAAGTTATAGTTTTGAGCTAACATTAGGATGATGGCGTCCCACAAACATTCAAAAAATGTTTTTGATTGTCATTTTCTTTCTAAGAAAGTGAAATATCCTTGGAATGTTCTCCTAACATTCACTAAAACGTTGTTCATAAAAACTACCACAGAACATTCCCCTAAGGTTCTCATTAGGTTTCCAGGGAAAGGGAACATGTAATAACACAAGCTAGTTTTATCTTGTTACTGATACCATGTCTTGTTTTAAGGTGTTTTGACTGATGTCACGTGTATGCTATTATGGCTCAAATTCGCTAGCTAGATAACCAACAACTGTAACGATGTATTTGAGAGACAACAAGTGCTCATTGTGCAAATGTATTTATGTTTTTAATAAACATTGGAGACTAAATATAGTTTACATGTTGTCAATAATCTAAGCCAACCCAGTCTCTTTCGCCCCATAGTTGTGCACACGTCGGTTTTGTTGCTAAACAACCAACCCATCTATCGAAGTTGTTCTAAAACAAAACATTCCTGCAATATTCAGTTAATGTTGATGGAGATATTAATACTAACACCTAACACCACAAACAAGAAACATTCCTGTGGGACTCTTATAAAGCTATGCTGTAAGGTTATGACATGATGATCCAGAATTGTTCTAAAAACATACTTCAATGATAATGGAAGTAGTTCTGAAAACATTGCTGCAATGTTCTACTAATATTGATGTGTAATGTAACATTATTATGTGAAGTTGCCAAACTTTTAAAGAAATGGCATTTCAATCTTCTTACATCCCTTATATTTTAATAAGGTATTGCCCAAACATAGCTGTAGCTTTTTTAAAGAGTGGCAATCAAGTAGATTTAACCTCTACGGGATCGGTGTCCCGTATACGGGACGGTTGAGCTAACGCGCAGTAATGTGATTAGCATGACTGTTGTAAGTAACAGCAAACTTTCCAGGACATAGACATGTCTTATATGGGCAGAAAGCTTAAATTCTTGTTAATCTAACTGCACTGTCCAATTTACAGTAGCTATCACAGTGAAAAATACCATGCTATTGTTTGAGGAGAGTGCACAACAAAACAAAACTTATCACGGCAACTGGTTTGATACATTCACCTCTGAAGGTAAATAAAGTACTTACATTCTTGCTCTGATTTGTCATCCTAAGGGTCCCAGAGATAAAATGTAGCATAGTTTTGATTGATAAAATCCATTTTTATATTCAAATATAAGAACTGGGTTCTACAGTTTGAACCCCTGCTGTCTCTGTTTCCACACCCACCCCGCCTGGCCATCTAGATGTGTAAAAGTTAATGTATAAACTGATCCATCGTGTATGACATTCCTGGGAGTGTGTAAACTTACATTTTGTATTACCATATAATTTTTGCATGTTCTCCATAGTTATGTACTTGAAAATGTATCAATTGACCACTTCGGCACATTTGGGCAGACTTGATACAAAATAGTCCAGCATTGCAATGCTTCACTGGATCAATCTGAAACTTTGCACACACACTGCTGCCATCTAGTGGCCAAAATCTAAATTGCTCCTAAACTGCAATATTATATTATGGCCTTTCTCTTACATTTCAAAGATGATGGAACAAACTTCTAAAGGCACTTGCACACCTGAGCTATCTTTTTTGCAGGTGCATGGTAACAGTTGAATAAGATGAGAAAACAAGAAGAAACCCGCACACTGCTCTTGATAGTATCACAGCTCAGCATCGGCTCAACAGAGAAGTAGGCAAAACTAGAGACGCTGCTGACAGTGTGTTTGCGAGATGCTGGACAAAAGGCTATTTTAAAACCATCCCACGACTCCTGTCGTGTCTACAGACATCCCCCAAACAAACAACAACTGACTCTCTGAGAATGAACACACAACTAGTAGTCGTTTATAGATATGTCAGTCAGTCAGGTTCCTAGCTGCTGGCAGAGACTTCTATTGCAGTAATGTTGAAGAGCTCTGGCTAGTATTACTTAGCCAGCAAAAAGGATGAAGTAAGAAGCTAACGTTAAACGGAGCCTACCTCAGCAGGAGCAAAAAATAGGCTACTAGCTAAGTTCTCATAATAACTTTGCTTTACAGAGAGTAGGCTACTGAGACAGACAGTGATGTGGCGCTCAGTGGTGAGGCTGAGGCAGGCTGCAATGCATGCAGGAGGAAGCAGAGGAGACAGAAAGAGGAAGCAAGCAGAGAGAGAGGTTAGGACAGTGGTTCCCAAACTTGGGGTTGGGGCCTCATGTGGGGTCCCCTGAGAAAAGCCGTACTAATCTTATCAAACAAGTTAGGAAGTAAAAAAAGTAAGATATGTTTCAGTATGAACATCTTGACATGGCCTATCTTCCGTATAGGCCAAGGCCTACATTAAAATGCTATCAAAATGCAAAATACATACTGTAGTTCTAAACAATATCATACGTTTTCATTTACATCGGTGGTTGTTCGTCTTATCCATTACACACCTAGTTTTACCACTACATCACTGATATTAATACAGAATTGTAAGTAATATTCTAATAATTCATGTGAATGTGATAATACGATAATCTGTGTGCTCCATTGATGTCTGTTTGTGCGGAGCTTGATTAGTAATGCCTAGGAATACAAACGTTAACACTATGTAACTTGAGAAAAGCGATACCTATGTAAAGAGTTGATGATTTTATGCAATTCATCATTACAACTGACTGAACAGTCGCTAATGCTATGTGTCAGTGTAAATCATTTCTCATATTTTCCCACTTTCAGGGTGTCACACCCTGGCTCTGGGACTCTATTTGTTGAGCCAGGGTGTGTTCATTCTATGTGGTTATTTTCTATGTTGGGGATTCTAGTTCTTCATTTTCTATGTTTGCCTGAGTGACTCCCAATCAGAGGCAACGAGTGTCAGCTGTTGGCTGGTTGTCTCTGATTGGGAGCCATATTTAAACTGTCTGTTTTTCACTTTGTGTTTGTGGGTTTTTGTTCCGTGTTGGTCATTGTTACCAAGGACGTTACGAGTCGTTTGTTGTTTTGTTTCGTGCTTTAATTTAATAAAGTAAACATGTTCGTTCATCACGCTGCGCATTGGTCTACTTCTCTCCCTGACGATCGTGACAGAAAAACCCACCAAAACTGGATCAAGCAGCGTGACGAGGAGAGAGGATGGACTTGGGAGGAGATGAGTGCGAGTCTGGCAAGAGGGATGGAGGCCTTGGCCACGGGTAGGAGTGAAGCCCATACATTTTTTAGGGGGGGCTAACGCCGTGGACGACGGGGCAGCAGGAGGCTGCCAGGTTACGGGAGTCACTGGTCACCAGGGGGAAGGAGGTTGTAGAGGCACGGCGAGAGGTACTGGCGTGTGTTGCCAGTCCGGTCCGGCCTGTTCCTGATCCCCACGTAGGGCCAGTGGTGTGTGTTCCCAGTACGGTCCGGCCTGTTCCTGCCACTCGCACCAAGCCTACGGTGTGCGTCGCCAGCCCAGCCCGGCCTGTCCCTGCTCCACGCACCAAGCCAGGGGTGCGAGTCGTCAGTCCGGTGAGGCCCGTTCCGGCTCCACGCACCAAGCCAGGGGTGCGAGTCGTCAGTCCGGTGAGGCCCGTTCCGGCTCCACGCACCAAGCCAGGGGTGCGTATCGTCTGCCCGGTCCGGCCCGTCGCTGCTCCACGCACCAAGCCAGGGGTGCGCATCGTCAGCCCGGTCCGGCCCGTCGCTGCTCCACGCACCAAGCCAGGGGTGCGCATCGTCAGCCCGGTCCGGCCCGTTGCTGCTCCACGCACCAAGCCAGGGGTGCGAGTCATCAGTCCGGTGAGGCCCGTTCCGGCTCCACGCACCAAGCCAGGGGTGCGTATCGTCAGCCCGGTCCGGCCCGTTGCTGCTCCACGCACCAAGCCAGGGGTGCGCATCGACAGCCAGGTCCGGTCCTTTCCTGCCTCACGCACCAAGCCTGGGGTGCGCGTCGTCAGTCCGGCACAACCCGTGCCTGGGTCATCGGTGCCAAATCAGGTACCGCTTAATTGCTCCCCAACGGAGCTGAAGCTAGCCGCTCCTGCTACGTCCAGGTCAGC
Source organism: Coregonus lavaretus (assembly GCF_964263955.1). Taxonomy (NCBI): domain Eukaryota; kingdom Metazoa; phylum Chordata; class Actinopteri; order Salmoniformes; family Salmonidae; genus Coregonus; species Coregonus lavaretus. The sequence goes on along the minus strand of NC_139989.1, from coordinate 37,106,402 downwards.
TCCAGCCAGCGGGGCCAGACCGGACCAGGGGCGCTATGGGGGGTTTATTGGAGGGTGGTGGGCAAGCCCGGAGCCAGAACCGCCGCCGAGGAGGAATGCCCACCCAGCCCTCCCCTGTTTTGCTCGTATTGAGGCGCGGTCGCAGTCCGCGCCTTTAGGGGGGGGTACTGTCACACCCTGGCTCTGGGACTCTATTTGTTGAGCCAGGGTGTGTTCATTCTATGTGGTTATTTTCTATGTTGGGGATTCTAGTTCTTTATTTTCTATGTTTGCCTGAGTGACTCCCAATCAGAGGCAACGAGTGTCAGCTGTTGGCTGGTTGTCTCTGATTGGGAGCCATATTTAAACTGTCTGTTTTTCACTTTGTGTTTGTGGGTTTCTGTTCCGTGTTGGTCATTGTTACCAAGGACGTTACGAGTCGTTTGTTGTTTTGTTTCGTGCTTTAATTTAATAAAGTAAACATGTTCGTTCATCACGCTGCGCATTGGTCTACTTCTCTCCCTGACGATCGTGACACAGGGGTAAAACATTACAATTGTATAGCTAATAGGCTATGTGTTTGTAGATCGACTGAGGTGAATGAACCTACCGCAGCCAAGGTGATAATGGCTAGGGTAATTTTTGCTTGTTCTTGCTGTTCTCCAAATAGCATTTAAAGTTTTTTTTGTATAGAAATGCAGTAAATGAGCTACAACTTTCCGGACCTCCCTAAAACGCAAACCCTGGTTAAGGCCCTGTGCTAAGCTACCAGGATCGTAATGTTTCTAATTTAACATTATTTCTGAAATCAAGATTGTAGGGAAAATAGAAGTCAAAACATCTCAACTTTACAGTACATAAAGAAGATTGATAGAGTAAGAAATAGTTATCCTCTCTTTTGCAAAGACAAAGAAAATCAGATTATACACTGCTCAAAAAAATAAAGGGAACACTAAAATAACACATCCTAGATCTGAATGAATGAAATAATCTTATTAAATACTTTTTTCTTTACATAGTTGAATGTGCTGACAACAAAATCACACAAAAATGATCAGTGGAAATCAAATTTATCAACCCATGGAGGTCTGGATTTGGAGTCACACTCAAAATTAAAGTGGAAAACCACACTACAGGCTGATCCAACTTTGATGTAATGTCCTTAAAACAAGTCAAAATGAGGCTCAGTAGTGTGTGTGGCCTCCACGTGCCTGTATGACCTCCCTACAACGCCTGGGCATGCTCCTGATGAGGTGGCGGATGGTCTCCTGAGGGATCTCCTCCCAGACCTGGACTAAAGCATCCGCCAACTCCTGGACAGTCTGTGGTGCAAGGTGGCGTTGGTGGATGGAGCGAGACATGATGTCCCAGATGTGCTCAATTGGATTCAGGTCTGGGGAACGGGCAGGCCAGTCCATAGCATCAATGCCTTCCTCTTGCAGGAACTGCTGACACACTCCAGCCACATGAGGTCTAGCATTGTCTTGCATTAGGAGGAACCCAGGGCCAACCGCACCAGCATATGGTCTCACAAGGGGTCTGAGGATCTCATATCGGTACCTAATGGCAGTCAGGCTACCTCTGGCGAGCACATGGAGGGCTGTGCGGCCCCCCAAAGAAATACCACCCCACACCATGACTGACCCACCGCCAAACCGGTCATGCTGGAGGATGTTGCAGGCATCAGAACGTTTTCCACGGCGTCTCCAGACTCTGTCACGTCCGTCACATGTGCTCAGTGTGAACCTGCTTTCATCTGTGAAGAGCACAGGGCGCCAGTGGCGAATTTGCCAATCTTGGTGTTCTCTGGCAAATGCCAAACGTCCTGCACGGTGTTGGGCTGTAAGCACAACCCCCACCTGTGGACGTCGGGCCCTCATACCACCCTCATGGAGTCTGTTTCTGACCGTTTGAGCAGACACATGCACATTTGTGGCCTGCTGGAGGTCATTTTGCAGGGCTCTGGCAGTGCTCCTCCTGCTCCTCCTTGCACAAAGGCGGATGTAGCGGTCCTGCTGCTGGGTTGTTGCCCTCCTACGGCCTCCTCCACGTCTCCTGATGTACTGGCCTGTCTCTTGGTAGCGCCTCCATGCTCTGGACACTACGCTGACAGACACAGCAAACCTTCTTGCCACAGCTCGCATTGATGTGCCATCCTGGATGAGCTGCACTACCTGAGCCACTTGTGTGGGTTGTAGACTCAGTCTCATGCTACCACTAGAGTGAAAGCACCGCCAGCATTCAAAAGTGACCAAAACATCAGCCAGGAAGCATAGGAACTGAGAAGTGGTCTGTGGTCACCACCTGCAGAACCCCTCCTTTATTGGGGGTGTCTTGCTAATTGCCTATAATTTCCACCTGTTGTCTATTCCATTTGCACAACAGCATGTGAAATTTATTGTCAATCAGTGTTGCTTCCTAAGTGGACAGTTTGATTTCACAGAAGTGTGATTGACTTGGAGTTACATTGTGTTGTTTAAGTGTTCCCTTTATTTTTTTGAGCAGTGTATTTGTGTTAGTCTCATCCCAGTGGTGCAGTGGATTAATTTCAGGTATAACATTCCAAAGCTGCCAGCTTTGGTCCCCGCTTGTGACTATCAACAAAATACGGTAAAACTATGTTTGTACAATAAATGTCTAATAAATTGTCATGTGATTCCAAATAATTAGGGTAAGCTGTGAAACCTGTTATTATTAGATTGCAAAAAAATATTGATAAGGTCAAATAACTCAAGCATAGATAGTTAATTTGCTTCCAATTTGGCACACATAAACTAGAGTAACTTGGTCAAAAAGAATGGCACCAATTGGCCTATAGGTGGCGCTGTTATAAGCAGTCTCACTTAAACCCTCATATCCACCACCCAGTTTGACCTACAGACTTGAAACTATGTATGTAAAAAAGAAACACGTGTCGTCAATTGTCTTTCCTCATGTTGAACAAATTTGTCTCAACGACCCATAAGGTCTGTCAGGATAGATTTTCCTCCATCTTGGAAATTTGGGAAAACCTTTGGAAAAGTTATTCTCATGAACTATAAGTCCACATAACAATTATGTGTGTAGGCCCATGGTACATCTCTTAACTTAGTTTGAGAAAAGCTAAAGGATTGGTTAAGAGATGGCTGAGTTATTGATCAGGAAATCTGATTTTGTCTTGTCCATTTAAATCCTTTGTAAATCCACTTCACAATGGCCCATCAACTTGAAACGATTTAGGGTCATCAAAGACATTGCCATGATGAACTATGTTAAGTTTGGCATTGACATCTTAAAAAAGAAGGAAACTATTAACAATTCACTTTTTTGAATATGTAACGCTAATTTTTTTAATACTTTTTTACAATCTTTTCATGGACAAAAAGTCAGATTCACTCCAAATTTGGTCTTTGGACTCATCACAATAATCCCTAAAGAGTTTGAGAAAATAACCATGATGCATTAAAAGATGGCCACACAAAAATACTTTTAAAATCTTCTTCTCATGAACAATAAAACTAAATGACACAACATGTGGAATGTAGGCCCATGGTACATGTCTTAAGTTAGCTTTTCTCTAACAAAGGGATTGGTGAAAAGATGGCTGAGTTATTTACAAATAAAAAAATAGATTTTATTTAAACCACTGTAAATCGACTCCACAGTGGCGTATCAACTTGAAATGTATCATCGCTGTCATGGACGTCCCTAAGATGAACCACACTGAATTTTGTATTGATATCTCAAAGAACAAGGAAACTGAACAAAAATATAAACACAACATGGAAAGTGTTGGTTCACATGTTTCATGAGCTGAAATAAAAAATCCCAGACATTTTCCATACGCACAAAAAGCTTATTTATCTCAAATGTTGTGCACAAATTTGATTATATCCCTGTTATTTAGCATTTCTCATTTGCCAATATTATCCAGCCATCTGACAGGTGTGGCATATCAAGAAGCTGATTAAACAATATGATCATCACACAAATGCACCTTGTGCTGGGGACAATAAAATACCACTTAAAAATGTGCAGTTTTGTCACCCAACACAATTCCACAGATGCCTCAAGTTTTGAAGGAGCGTGCAATTGGCAAGTTGACTGCAGGAATGTCCACCAGAGCTGTTGCCAGAAAATTGAATGTTAATTTATCTACCATAAACTGCCTCCAACGTTGTTTTAGAGAGTTACTTCCAACTGGCCTCACAACTGCAGACCACATGTAACCACGCTAGCCCAGGACTTCCACATCCGGGTGCCAAGTGGGTGGGCCTATACCCTCCAGGTCCACCCATGGCTGCACCCCTGCTGAGTCATGTGAAATCCATAGATTAGGGCCAAATTAATTTATTTCAATTGACTGATTTCCTTATATGAACTGTAGCTCAGTCAAATCTTTGAAACTGTTGCATGTTGCATTTACATTTTTGTTCAGTATATTAACAACTCCTTCTTAGCATATGTAACGCTAATGCTCAAAATCATCTGCAACATATTTTCCTCATGAACCACACGTTAGATTCACTCCTGATCAGTTTCACTTTTTTATGTAGATAGTTCGTACTTGATAGAGTGCTTGCTTTGCTATCAACTGATATTGTGTCATTTCTGTCATCCTGTGAACCCATTGCTACTCATTGCTACACGCAGATATATTTGTTATATGTGTCTCTACATGGATTGTTGTACAACTAACTTCCTCAACAGTAAGATAACAAAAACACATGAAATAAATCTCCATGGACTGTTCAAAACTTAATTTTATAGTTCTGGGAACATAGGAACAACATTCAAAGAACATTGAGGGAATGCTTTGTGCACCCTGATACAAACATTGTAAGAATTGGACAGATTTTGTGTTTTGAGAACCTCTCTCTTTTCATATCCCCACAATGTTCCCACAATCTAAAGAAATTTTTGAGGAACCTTTAAAGAATATAAAAAATGTGGTTCTTGTGACATCAGGTGAATGTTTTTTGCACCTTAAAAAAAACATTGTATAATCCTCCACACAACTGGACCATGTATGTGTTTCGGGAAGATATATTTTGTGATGTCCCCACAATGTTCCCACCAGACTTTTTCCACAACATAATGAAACATTCTGGGAACCTTTAAAGAACAGACTAAATGTGTTCTGTGAATGTTTCAACGTCAGGCGAATGTTTCATACAATCATTGTATAATCATCAGCACAACTGGACTGTTTTAGTGTTATGAGAACATTTGCCGCAACCTAACAAATGTTCTGGGAACTTTCACATAACCAATTTTGTTTTGCTGTGTTTGTGTGTGTGTGTGTTTGTGTGTGTGTATTTGAGTTGCTTTTGAGGTTATGTCGATGCTTTGAATATATCTGGTATATCAGCCAGCATGTGTGTCACGATCGTCTTCAAAATGAGCGGACCAAGGCGCAGCGTGATAAGCGTACATACTTTATTTTAATAAAGCGCACACACGAAAATGAAACAAAACACGATCGTAACGTCCTCAGTGACAAAAACACGGAACACTGAAACACAGGAACAATGGAACAAAAACCCACAAACACAAGGTGAAAAACACACAGAATATATATGGCTCCCAATCAGAGATAACGAGCCGACAGCTGACACTCGTTACCTCCGATTGGGAGTCATTGACCAATCACCACTAAACACAAACAAAATGAAACTCACCCATCCCCAACACCACCAAATGAAATACACCCTGGCTCTAACACACAGTCCCGGAGCCAGAGTGTGACAGTACCCCCCCCCAAAGGCGCGGACTCCGACCGCGCCTAACCCAAAAAATGGGGAGGGCTGGGTGGGTGTTGCTCCTCGGAGGCGGCTCTGGCACTGGTCGTGGTCCCCACCCCACCATAGTCACTACCCGCTTTAGTAGCCTCCTCCATTTGACCACCCTACAACCTAACCCACCTGGATTAAGGGGCAGCACCGGACTAAGAGGCAGCACCGGACTAAGGGGCAGCACCGGACTAAGGGACAGCACCAGGATAAGAAGCAGCACCGAGCTAAGGTGCAGCACCGGACTAAGGGGCATCACCAGGATAAGGGACAGCACCAGGATAAGGAGCAACACCGAGCTAAGGGGCAGCACCGGACTAAATGGCGGATCCTGGCTGGCTGGCTCTGGCGGATCCTGGCTGGCTGGCGGATCCCGGCTGGACGGCTCTGGCGGATCCCGGCTGGACGGCTCTGGCGGATCCCGGCTGGACGGCTCTGGCGGATCCCGGCTGGACGGCTCATGGCTGGCTGACGGATCTGGCTGCTCATGGCTAGCTGACGGATCTGGCTGCTCATGGCTAGCTGACGGATCTGGCTGCTCATGGCTAGCTGACGGATCTGGCTGCTCATGGCTGGCTGACGGATCTGGCTGCTCATGGCTGGCTGACGGATCTGGCTGCTCATGGCTGGCTGACGGATCTGGCTGCTCATGGCTGGCTGACGGATCTGGCTGCTCATGGCTAGCTGACGGATCTGGCTGCTCATGGCTGGCTGACGGATCTGGCTGCTCATGGCTGGCTGACGGATCTGGCTGCTCATGGCTGGCTGACGGATCTGGCTGCTCATGGCTGGCTGACGGATCTGGCTGCTCATGGCTGGCGGAAGGCTCTGGCTGATCCTGTCTGGCGGAAGGCTCTGGCTGATCCTGTCTGGCAGAAGGCTCTGGCTGATCCTGTCTGGCAGAAGGCTCTGGCTGATCCTGTCTGGCAGAAGGCTCTGGCTGATCCTGTCTGGCAGAAGGCTCTGGCTGATCCTGTCTGGCAGAAGGCTCTGGCTGATCCTGTCTGGCAGAAGGCTCTGGCTGATCCTGTCTGGCGGAAGGCTCTGGCTGATCCTGTCTGGCGGAAGGCTCTGGCTGATCCTGTCTGGCAGAAGGCTCTAGCGGCTCCGGTCTGGCGGACGGCTCTGAAGGCTCATGGCAGACGGGCGGCTTAAGCGCCTTAGGGCAGACGGGCAGTTCAGACCCCGTTGGGCAGACGGCAGACTCTGGCCGTCTGAGGCGCACCGTAGGCCTGGTGCGTGGTGCCGGAACTGGAGGTACCGGGCTGAGGACACGCATCTCAGGGCTAGTGCGGGGAGAAGCAACAGGGCATGCTGGACCCTGGGGACGCACATACGGCCTAGTGCGTGGTGCCGGAACTGGTGGTCCCGGGCTGAGGACACGCATCTCAGGGCTAGTGCGGGGAGTAGCAACAGGGCATGCTGGACCCTGGGGACGCACATATGGCCTAGTACGTGGTGCCGGAACTGGTGGTCCCTGGCTGAGGACACGCATCTCAGGGCTAGTGCGGGGAGCAGCAACAGGACGCACAGGACTCTGGGGACACACAGGAGGCTTGGTGCGAATAGCAGGAACGGGCTGGACCAGGCTGGCGACTCGCACCCCTGGTTTGGTGCGAGTGGCAGGAACAGGCCAGGCCGGGCTGGCGACGCATACCGTAGGCTTCGTACGTGGCACAGGAACCGGCCGGGCTGGGCTGGCGACGCGCACCGTACACTTGGTGCGGGTGGCAGGAACAGGCCGAACCGGGCTGGCGACGCGCACCGTAGGCTTCCTACGAGGCTCAGGAACAGGCCGGGCTGGGCTGGCGACGTGCACCGTATACTTGGTGCGGGTGGCAGGAACAGGCCGAACCGGGCTGGCGACGCGCACCGTACACTTAGTGCGAGGGGCCGGAACAGGCCGTACCGTACGGGGAACACACACTACTGGCTGTACCTCGGGATTAGGAACGGGCCGGACCGGACTGGTTACACACCCCAGTACCTCTCGCCGAGCCTCTACACCTTCCTTCCCTGTTTTTCCCAGTAGCCCCCTTAACCTGGTAGCCTGCTGAATCCGTCCCTTTTCTGCCTCCGTCAGCCCCCTTAACCTGGTAGCCTTCTGCATCTGCCTTGTGGCAGCCTCCTGCTGCTCAGTCGCCCAAGCCATGTGCCCCCCCCAAAAAATTTCTTGGGGTTGCCTCTCGTCCACGGGCTTCCAGCCTCGCCTTCGTGCTGCCTCCTCATACCACCTCCTCTCGGCTTTGGCTGCCTCCAGCTCTTCACGAGGGAGGCGATATTCTCCCGGTTGTGCCCAAGGACCCTTTCCATCCAATATCTCCTCCCATGTCCATGAATCCTTGACAGGTGGATACTGTTGCCGCTTGACACGCCGCTTGGTCCTTTGATGGTGGGTTTTTCTGTCACGATCGTCTTCAAATTGAGCGGACCAAGGCGCAGCGTGATAAGCGTACATACTTTATTTTAATAAAGCGCACACACGAAAATGAAACAAAACACGATCGTAACGTCCTCAGTGACAAAAACACGGAACACGGAACACTGAAACACAGGAACAATGGAACAAAAACCCACAAACACAAGGTGAAAAACACACAGAATATATATGGCTCCCAATCAGAGATAACGAGCCGACAGCTGACACTCGTTACCTCCGATTGGGAGTCATTGACCAATCACCACTAAACACAAACAAAATGAAACTCACCCATCCCCAACACCACCAAATGAAATACACCCTGGCTCTAACACACAGTCCCGGAGCCAGAGTGTGACAATGTGCATGAGTGTGCAACAAGATATCACGGTTTGACCAATTTGACTTCAGATTCTGACATTTTTCCATGTTTCTCTGAACATCACATTTCCAGGTAATTTTGACACCCGTTGTTGCTCCTCCTGCTGCGGCTTCTCCTTCATTAATTCTGAATGGTTAAGTTAAGGGTTAAGGTTTGGGTAGGGTAAAAAAAGTAATTTAAAAAAAGGAGTGTCTACCACTGGGATTGAATACGCGACACTCGGAGCCCAAGCTCGCGGTTTACGCCATCCGCCATCTCCTTCCACAACGCCATAGCAAAACCCAAGGTAATAGCGCTCAACGTTGCCGCTAGTGGTGGGTTTTGAAGGCATCTCCCAACGTCCTCGGGACATGCATGGACGTCCAATTTCGAAGTGAATCTTGAGCAACCTGGCTGGAATGTGACAGTTGATGGCTTATGTTTGAAAGCATGAATATGTGAGTGTGTCTACATGTGTTGTATGTGTGAGCGTTGATGTATGTTCAAGCATTATGTGCGAGTACGTGTGCATGTGTGTGTGTGCTTATGTGTGTGTCGGAATAGAGGCTGTGGCTCCAAGCACATCCACTCAGTCTCTCTGTTTCTGATGGCTTTTATCAGAGTGCACTGATGGCACGGCACAGCACGCTATGACACATTTCCTGTGATAATCATGCTTCTCTCTGATGGACGCTGTGGGCTTCGCTGGGAGCACTCTGACATTACACTCTGTGAAATGGGTTTGGATGGATGCGGCACATCTTTTCAACCCTAATGCAACATTTTCATGCACACGCCCTCTCAAACAGCCACTGAGAGTGGGCAAACGCTCTTACTGTAATGCAGCACCAAAGAAATCCATTATACCCCCCCTTCCTTATAGTGTATAATTTAAGAAATTCAAATAAAAGCTTAAGTCTTTGTGTGTAACCATGGTGATGAATCAAATTGTCAGCATGTGTTTAAGGGGGGTATCAAAACAATCATCTTCAATCGAAATGTGAAACTAATTTATTTTGCATTTAATCTTGAGGCCTGTGTTCACTACAACAACAAGAAAAGAAGAAGTTCATCATGGCATGAGGCAGCAGTATCGTGTCCATATGGTCCATATTGTACAAAGCCTTTATTCCCCTGTGTATCATTTTCTGCTTGAAATGAAATGTTTCCAGCCTGACAAAACACTTGGGATATGCTCTGTTTTGAGTGTGTCTTTGTCTGTGTGTGTTTGTTTGTGTGTGTGTTCTGTCTGTGTGTGTGTGTGTCTGTGTGTGCGTGCGTGTGCACGTTTGTGTGTGTGTGTGTGTGTGTGTATGAGCTGCATTCCAAGATGGCGTAGCAGTGCGGTCGTGTTTTCTGTAGTGTCCTTGTGTAAATAGCCTGTTTTTTAGTTTTTTGTCTATTTTGTATATATTTCTCAATTTTACTTTTTATTCTTTAACTAAATATACTTTCCTGCAACCCGCCTCACCCAACGTGGAAAGGATTCTATTATTTCTTTATAACTTTTATCAAGAACCTTAAGCTGAAACTAGTCTAGCTGCAACCGAATGGCTGTGGTTGTGGAATGGTTGCTATTAGCCACTGTTAGCATCTTCACCATTGTCCGTGGCCTGCACTACCCACCAGCCAGCACTAGCTCTAGCCTGGACAATTTGTCGGCCAGACTGCACAGCGTGCTATCGACCCAGAGCATATCGGATTTTCTGCCGGAATCACTGGACCCTAACGCCAGATCATCGCAACTAGCTAGCTGCAACCGAATGGCTGCTGTCGTTGGCTAATTACCATTGCCCCTTAGCAAGCACCAGTTAGCCTTGAGCTAGCCTCGAGCCAGGCCCATCTCCCGGCTATCTACCTCTCTGTCAACCGGACGGGACCTCCGCCGATCCAACACGACTGGTCTGCCGACGAAATCATCTGATGTGGTTTCAACAGGCTTCCCGTTACGACGTCGACCACGAAGATCCATCTGCTAGCCCCGGCCCGCTAGCATACACAAGCTGTGGCCTCTTGCTCGCCAGTGCTGTAGCAGCCCCCGAACTACCTCCGAACTCTCCTATTGCTGTTCACCGGACCTTATGATAACTCAGCTATACAGCTGATGCCTGCTGGACTGTTCCTTTATACGGTACCGCATCCTGTTTATGTTTAGCCTCAGCCCAAACTTTGTCGCCATTACCAGCTGTTGTCTTAGCTCTCTCGAATAACACCTGTGATTGCTTTATGCCTCTCTCCCATGTCAATATGCCTTGCTTATTGCTGTTCAGGTTATTTCTTATTGTACTATTTCACTGTAGATCCCCCAGCCCAGCTCAACCTGCCTTAGATAGCTCCTTTGTCCCACCCCCCCATACACGCGGAGACCGACTCAATCGGTGCCTCCAGTGATGCTATCTCTTTCATCGTTACCCAACGCTTAGGTTTACCTCCACTGTATTCATATCCTTCCATATCCTTGTCTGTACATGATGCCCTGAATCTATTCTACAACGCCCGGAAATCTGCCCCTTTTTTTCTCTGTACCCAACGCACTAGAAGACCAGTTCTTAAAGCCTTTAGCCGTATCCTTATTCTACTCCTCCTCTGTTCCTCTGGTGAAGTAGAGGTTAACCCAGGCCCTGTAGCCCCCAGTATCACTCCTACTCCCCAGGCGTTATCATTTGTTGACATCTGTAACCGTAAAAGCCTTGGTTTCTTGCACGTTAACATCCGAAGCCTCCTCCCTAAGTTTGAGTTATTCACTGCATTAGCACACTCCGCCAACCCTGATGTTCTAGCAGTGTCTGAATCCTGGCTTAGGAAGGCCACCAAAAATTCAGAAATGTCCATCCCCAACTACAACTTTTTCCGTCTCGATAGAACTGCCAAAGGGGGTGGGGTTGCAATCTACTGTAGAGATAGCATGCAGAGCTCTATCATACTATCCAGTTCTGTGCCCAAACAGTTTGAGCTTCTACTTCTAAAAATCCACCTTTCCAGAAATAAGTCTCTCACTGTTGCTGCTTGCTACAGACCCCCCCTTAGCCCCGAGCTGTGCTGTGCCCTGCACACCATATGTGAACTGATTGCCCCCCATCTATCCTCAGAGTTCGTACTGCTTGGTGACCTAAACTGGGATATGCTTAACACCCTGGCCAACCTACAATCTAAACTAGATGCCCTCAATCTCACACAAATGATCAATGAGCCTACCAGGTACAACCCTAAATCTGTAAACATGGGCACCCTCATAGATATCAGCCTGACAAATTTACCCTCTAAATACACCTCCGCTGTCTTCAACCAGGATCTCAGCGATCACTGCCTTATTGCCTGCGTCCGTAATGGGTCCGCGGTCAAATGACCACCCCTCATTACTGTCAAACGCTCCCTAAAACACTTTAGCGAGCAGGCCTTTCTAATTGACCAGGCCCGGGTATCCTGGATGGATATTGACCTCATTCCGTCAGTAGAGGATGCCTGGTTCTTCTTTAAAAGTGCTTTCCTCTCAATCTTAAATAAGCATGCCCCATTCAAAAAATTCAGAACTAAGAACAGATATAGCCCCTGGTTCTCCTCAGACTTGACTGCCCTTGACCAGCACAAAAACATCCTGTGGCGTACTGCATTAGCATCGAACAGCCCCCGCGATATGCAACTTTTCAGGGAAGTTAGGAACCAATATACACAATCAGTCAGGAAAGCAAAGGCTAGCTTTTTCAAACAGAAATTTGCATCCTGTAGCACTAACTCCAAAAAGTTTTGGGACACTGTAAAGTCCATGAAGAATAAGAGCACCTCCTCCCAGCTGCCCACTGCACTGAGGCTAGGAAACACTGTCACCACCGATAAATCTACGATAATCAAGAATTTCAATAAGCATTTTGCTATGGCTGGCCATGCTTTCCACCTGGCTACCCCTACCCCCTGCACCCTCTGCTGCAACTTGCCCATGCCCCCCCCCCCCCCCCCCCCCCTGCTTCTCCTTCACACAAATTCAGACAGCTGATGTTCTGAAAGAGCTGAAAAATCGGGACCCCTACAAATCAGCTGGGCTAGACAATCTGGACCCTTTCTTTCTAAAATTAGCCGCCGAAATTGTCGCAACCCCTACTACTAGCCTGTTCAACCTCTCTTTCGTAACGTCTGAGATCCCCAGAGATTGGAAAGCTGCCGTGGTCATCCCCCTCTTCAAAGGGGGTGACACTCTAGATCCAAACTGTTACAGACCAATATCCATCCTGCCCTGCCTTTCAAAAGTATTTGAAAGCCAAGTTAACAAACAGATCACCGACCATTTCGAATCCCACCGTACCTTCTCCGCTATGCAATCCGGTTTCCGAGCTGGTCATGGGTGCACCTCAGCCACGCTCAAGGTCCTAAACGATATTATAACCGCGATCGATAAAAGACAGTACTGCGCAGCCGTCTTTATCGACCTGGCCAAGGCTTTCGACTGTCAACCACCGCATTCTTATTGGCAGACTAAATAGCCTTGGTTTCTCAAATTACTGCCTCGCCTGGTTCACCAACTACTTCTCAGATAGAGTTCAATGTGTCAAATCGGAGGGCCTGTTGTCTGGACCTCTGGCAGTCTCTATGGTGGTGCCACAGGGTTCAATTCTCGGGCCGACTCTATTCTCTGTGTATATCAATGATGTCGCTCTTGCTGGTGGTGACGCTCGGATCACCCTCTATGCGGACGACACCATTTTGTATACATCTGGCCCTTCATTGGACACTGTGATAACAAACCTCCAAACGAGCTTCAACGCCATACAACACTCCTTCCGTAGCCTCCAACTGCTCTTAAACACTAGTAAAACTAAATGCATGCTCTTCAACCGAACGCTGCTTGCACCCGCACACCCGACTAGAATCACTACTCTCGGCAGGTCTGACCTAGAGTATGTGGACAACTACAAATACCTAGGTGTCTGGTTAGACTGTAAACTCTCCTTCCAGACTCACATTAAGCATCTCCAATTCAAAGTTAGATCTAGAATCGGCTTCCTATTTCGCAACAAAGCCTCCTTCACTCATGCTGCCAAACATGCCCTCGTAAAACTGACTATCCTACTGATCCTTGACTTCGGCGATGTCATTTACAAAATAGCCTCCAACACTCTACTCAGCAAATTGGTGTAGTCTATCACAGTGCCATCCGTTTTGTCACCAAAGCCCCATATACTACCCACCATTGTGACCTGTACGCTCTTGTTGGCTGGCCCTCACTATATATTCGTCGCCAAACCCACTGGCTCCAGGTCATCTATAAATCACTGCTAGGCAAATCCCTGTCTTATCTTAGCTCACTGGTCACCATAGCAACACCCACCCGTAGTCTGCGCTCCAGCAGGTATATCTCACTGGTCATCACCAAAGCCAACACCTCCTTTGGCCGCCATTCCTTCCAGTTCTCTGCTGCCAATGACTGGAACGAACAAATCTCTGAAGCTGGAGACTCTTATCTCCCTCACTAACTTTAAGCGTCAGTTGTCAGAGCAGTTTACCGATCACTGCACCTGTACACAGCCATTCTGAAATTAGCCCACCCAACTACCTCATCCCCATATTGTTATTTATTTTGCTAATTTGCACCCCAGTATCTCTATTTGCACATCATCTTTTGCACATCTATCATTCCAGTGTTAATACGAAATTGTAACTATTTTGCACTATGGCCTATTTATTGCCTTACCTCCATAACTTACTACATTCGCACACACTGTATATATATTTTCTGTTGTATTTTTGACTTTATGATTTGTTTACCCCATATGTAACTCTGTGCTGTTGTTTTTATCTTGGCCAGGTCTCAGTTGTAAATGAGAACTTGTTCTCAACTGGCTTACCTGGTTAAATAAAGGTGAAAATAGATATTCTAAAAGACTGGGTCTGGTGCTGTGAGTGAGCAGTGTGTGTAATCAACCCCCCTCTGCGCCAATTGTCCCTCACCTCCATCCATCACACCAGCACAGACTTTATGGAGAGCCAGACAAAAACCAGCCGCTGTACTGGGGTTAAACAGGCCCTGTTGTGTAGAGTAGTGGAGGGAGGTCAGGGAGTTGCTGGTTGGTAGACAGTGGAGGGCTCATAGTCAACAGCCAGCCAGCTATACATCTGCCTGGGAACACAAAGCCTGTTCTCAGTGTAGCCTCTCTGAGCTGGACAATTGGCAGCCCTCCATGGCCGGACCCCAGGCAGCTGCTTGTGCGTCCGGCCCCGTGCCGAGGGCTGGGACAGAGTGCCTGGGTGTGGATGGGGGCCCAGATGGGGATTGGGTGGTGGAGGAGAAGGGGGTAGAGCCTGGGTTGGACAGTTCAGATGGCAGCGGTAGTGGGGAGCAACCACATCATCAGTCCATCAGAACAGCTGCTGAACAGGTTGTGGTATCTCCAGCCAGAAACGACAGGTGCCGTGAGAGAAGTTTTCCATAAACATCTGGCAAAAATTGGTGTGTGTGTCTGTGAGTGCACATGCCTCCTACTGCACAGCTGTGTGAATCGTACAGCAGGGAGAGAAAGAGAGCATAGTCAATAATAGCATCATAGAAGGTATATCACAACAAGCACCAGGAGACAGCACAGAAAGATTTTGAACAGGCATAGGGGTGATAATCTACTCCCATTTAACAATAAACCTATGTATAATATCTCCCCTAGGATGTCGAAAGCCCCTCCACGATTACCATGCCTCTTAACCCGAGAGTCATTCAATCCTGATACAAATCCACTTCCTGTTTAGCCAGATAAGTGTCGACAACATCCTGGTCCTAAGACTCGGCCCCTGGGAACCTGGTTCCCTTGAGCCTAATCAATGAAGGACCATGGGTAATGGATCCACCATGTATCCTGTGTCGGTAGGCCAAGTGCAGGGTGATATCTTCGGCCATCATGTTCCTGTTACTTGTCAGTCAGAACCCTAAAGGATGCATTATGCATCTCATTAATGTGTTCTCTGTCAACTTATCTGGTAAAAATGCAGAAATACGACAACTTTGTCTCAAAAAGCCCCAAACCGACCATGATTTCTTCCACAAAATCAGCATTATACAGTGTTTCGTTTCATGCACTACTGTATGCTCAACTCAAAACAATACGGACTATGGGAACTCAAGGGCAATCTATTACACACCAGAGCTCTAATACTAGGAATCAGGTTTGAGGAGTTACCGAGGTAACTTTGGTCAACTCTGAGTTCAACTCGGGATAACCGGTACCACGAAAGTGCCTCACCTTTTAGCCAGGGAAATGTATATGGCAACGAATCCTTCAGAACTAACCTGCTCCCGGGCAGGCCAACTCAGGGCAGATTCCCTCCCTCTTGCAAAGATTGCGTCATCATCCTCTTCAATTCAGGAAGACGACTGACTAAATATTTTATTAGTCAAATAAAAAAATGTGTGTTAAAAGATCATGTTAAAATACATATCGCATTACATATTTAATATTGACAGAACACATTGAAACTTTAAGCACAGTAAAACTTGTGTATTATATGACTTAATACAATTATTTTATCGACAGCAGTGGGAAAAAATGTCCTTGTGCATTGGTAAGCGCAACAAAGACGGCATTAACGATAAGTAATAAAATAAAGACGGCACTTCTAAAAGCCCATTTCGGACCATAGCCTGCTGAATTTGTAAGATAACTTTTGTTTCATTTTGATTTCGGCACAAATGAAAACGTGGCACTGACTCGCCCATGGATTGATGTTTCCTCATTGTCTCAATGAAGAGTTCAAGGTTCGACTAGCCACGTGCGACATACACTCGTAGTAGTTATAAGCCTGCTAGAGCGGCAATATCCACCGTCGTAGTACGGATGAAGTCTGAGCTAGAATGTGAAGCTAACTGAAGCTGGCTAGCTTCAGAAAACCCTGAGTAGATCTAGCTTACTTTGTAGCATACCCCTCTGGTTTTCATTCTAAAGCAATGACAATTATCTGTGGTTTATCAGTCGATTTGGTAATTGGCTAATGGCTTGGAAAGAACATCATGTCACCCCTGTCAGGCAATAGTGTGCAACTGCAGCCCGCAACTCTGGGCGTTCCTGCATGTGGGCATTCATGCATCTGCTGGAACGCCTCCCATCGAACATCCCATTGGTTCCTTCATGAACACCCCCCTAAAAGTATTATCTTAGTTTTATCACCCCTGCCTACCGGAGTCTTTTGCTCCCGCATGCCGAACACCTGCCCTCGCTGTTGTAGCTCACGGTGTCACCCCCGCCTCCTGCCTCCTGTGTACCAGAGTCCTCCTTAGGACTAGCTGGCTAAGCTAGCACACAGTGTCATTCGCTCCAACCTGCCGAAAACCTGCCCTCACCGTCGTTAACAGAATTGCTGGAAAACAGTGCCCGACAGTCGGGGTGAAGGACACTGTCTACCGGTGTACAGCTACCTAGCTACCTTTGTTGCCCCCACCCCTTCTTCTGTGGGGTTTATCGGTGGCTGGCATCCAAAGTTATTGTGCATTAACGCCACCTACTGTACTGGATCGCCCCTCGCCTGTCCTAACTTAAATATTGACCAATAGAAGTATAAAGAGGGGTTCCTGCAGATGCAGGAATGCCCACATGCAGGAACGCCCTGAATTGCGGGCTGCAGTTGCACCCTTCTCCTGTCAGGCGTGGTATACTATAATCTGTGAGTCCTGTCACAAGTTAATATGTAGCCTTTAATGAAGACATCAGTGTCACGTTGTCACACGCACACACACAAACACACAAATCATTAGAAACAACAGATCATTTGTAGTGGAGATTGACAGGAATGTCAGGAAAACAGATATTTTATTCATGATCCGCCCAAAGGCACTCATTACCTGTCCCAAACTCACTTGTAGTAAAACAATGATTCTTCTGGGGATTCTGTTTGAGATTAGTTTATCCTCTTTAATACCTGCACCAAGTCTCATAGAAGGTCCTCCTAACCTTGAACTGACAAGTTGTGTTTGGGTTGATTTCTATGCTTGACACCATATTTTTATTTATTTAGCCTTTATTTAAGCAGGGAGACATGCTGAGACCACGGTCTCTTTCACAAAACATGAAAAGAAAAACACCATCATATGAAACAAACACGTTCTTCAGTATAAGGCTATGCAACATCCACCTGAATTGCCCTATAGACGCCAACTCCACCAACTTTAAGGAGTTTTAGAGATCATTCCACATGATAGGCGCAACAAAACATAAAGCAGGTGGAGAAAGGGATCTCCAGGGTTAGCCATCCCCGAGTCTGGGTCTGGTAACTTATACATCTGAAGGTTAACAATGAGGTAAGGTATGGCGGTAGTTTACACAAGAGGGCTTTATAGACAAAAAGAGTGCAATGCGTTGCTCTACGAAACTTCATAGAGGGCCAGCTTACCTTCTGATACAAAATGCAATGATGTGTACTGAACCTATTGCCCGTAAAAAAGAAGACACCATATGCGACCTCTAACAACCAGCTGATGATAATGAGAATGTGCAGATAAGCTAGACTGGAGTGAAATCGAACAGTATTTCCTTACTTCGTGCATAAGCAAGCACCTGCTTTTGAATGGCAAGAACTCCCTGTTCTTTTCCAATGATTTCTAATATGATATAACACCACAGTTTAGTTTATTTACTTGCATTGAATTAGAGTAAGTAAACGCATGGGGTTTTAAAGTGGAAGTCACCGCAGTGTTGAGCACTCTCTGAATCCGACATCAATCAGGTATTGGCTCCCCGCCATAAGACGCAGCAGTCACCCATCAGAGGTCTGACACTTTACAGTGAACAGTGCATGTTCCACTGTGTCAGCTCTCCCTTCATTCTGAGGAGGATTTGACAGCTACACTCCTTCCAGACACTGTGGGAGATGGAAGAGGTGAAGTTAAAGAAGTCTACAGTAGAACAGGAATAGTATAATATAATAATATAGGCTATAGTCTGATGCTGTATATTACCCCCATTCTAAGGGAGGTTTTGCGATGTATCAATACTATGACTATATATACAGTGGGGAAAACAAGTATTTGATACACTGCCGATTTTGCAGGTTTTCCTACTTACAAAGCATGTAGAGGTCTGTAATCCAGAAAATCACATTGTATGATTTTTAAGTAATTAATTTGCATTTTATTGCATGACATAAGTATTTGATCACCTACCAACCAGTAAGAATTCCGGCTCTCACAGACCTGTTAGTTTTTATTTAAGAAGCCCTCCTGTTCTCCACTCATTACCTGTATTAACTGCACCTGTTTGAACTCGTTACCTGTATAAAAGACACATGTCCACACACTCAATCAAACAGACTCCAACCTCTCCACAATGGCCAAGAACAGAGAGCTGTGTAAGGACATCAGGGATACAATTGTAGACCTGCACAAGGCTGGGATGGGCTACAGGACAATAGGCAAGCAGCTTGGTGAGAAGGCAACAACTGTTGGCGCAATTATTAGAAAATGGAAGAAGTTCAAGATGACGGTCAATCACCCTCGGTCTGGGGCTCCATGCAAGATCTCACCTCGTGGGGCATCAATGATCATGAGGAAGGTGAGGGATCAGCCCAGAACTACACGGCAGGACCTGGTCAATGACCTGAAGAGAGCTGGGACCACAGTCTCAAAGAAAACCGTTAGTAACACACTACGCCATCATGGATTAAAATCCTGCAGCGCATGCAAGGTCCCCCTGCTCAAGCCAGCGCATGTCCAGGCCCGTCTGAAGTTTGCCAATGACCATCTGGATGATCCAGAGGAGGAATGGGAGAAGGTCATGTGGTCTGATGAGACAAAAATATAGCTTTTTGGTCTAAACTCCACTCGTCGTGTTTGGAGGAAGAAGAAGGATGAGTACAACCGCAAGAACATTATCCCAACCGTGAAGCATGGAGGTGGAAACATCATTCTTTGGGGATGCTTTTCTGCAAAGGGGACAGGACGACTGCACCGTATTGAGGGGAGGATGGATGGGGTCATGTATCGCGAAATCTTGGCCAACAACCTCCTTCCCTCAGTAAGAGCATTGAAGATGGGTCGTGGCTGGGTCTTCCAGCATGACAACGACCCGAAACACACAGCCAGGGCAACTAAGGAGTGGCTCCGTAAGAAGCATCTCAAGGTCCTGGAGTGGCCTAGCCAGTCGCCAGACCTGAACCCAATAGAAAATCTTTGGAGGGAGCTGAAAGTCCGTATTGCCCAGCGACAGCCCCGAAACCTGAAGGATCTGGAGAAGGTATGGAGGAGTGGGCCAAAATCCCTGCTGTAGTGTGTGCAAACCTGGTCAAGACCTACAGGAAACGTATGATCTCTGTAATTGCAAACAAAGGTTTCTGTACCAAATATTAAGTTCTGCTTTTCTGATGTATCAAATACTTATGTCATGCAATAAAATGCTAATTAATTACTTAAAAATCATACAATGTGATTTTCTGGATTTTTGTTTTAGATTCCGTCTCTCACAGTTAAAGTGTACCTATGATAAAAATTACAGACCTCTACATGCTTTGTAAGTAGGAAAACCTGCAAAATCTGCAGTGTATCAAATACTTGTTCTCCCCACTGTATATATAATATATAATTGTCGGCATCATTTGGAAATGATGCAGACAATTACATTGATGGAAGCTACAATCTATCTGCAATATTAAAGCTGATCTACCCCCTCAAAAAAATAAAAAAATAATACTATGACTAAGATATGACCCAGATATTGTATGTTTGATCTACAGTAACAGGAATACAGAACAAATACAGTACAGTGTCTGAGGTTGCTCTAATAGAGTGAATATCACCCCAACTGTTGTCAGATTATCTGTGGTTTACCTCCAATCAATTTTACTAAAGGTCATTCTGTATGATCTCATTATCAAGCTGCACTAAAGGCCATTTAAAGAAACCACAGTTCGCATCTCTAGGTCCTGAGTGGCTCTTAAAACTCAAGGATTTCGGCCTCACTAAACTTTTAAATACCCAATCAAGATGAATCAGAGACTTGTCCGGAGTACCCATGTGCTCCTGATGGCTCTTCAAAATACCAGCGGCCACTAAAGTGTCTGGATTCAGGTCCACTTATCCCTTTAATGAGGAGCACTGTAAAAAAAAAAAAATAAGCAGAGTATATTATGATATTATGTAAATGATTATGTTTAAAATGTGCATGCAGTGTAGCTACAGTACTGTGTCTGTGCGGAGGGTATCCTTCCCCTTTAAGGCATTTCTACCTGTGCTGCAGTGCATAGGAAGCCAAATGAAACATGAAGAGTGACTAGTATCTGCCTCCTATTTAAAGATGGAATAAGAGAAGTGCTTATTGGGGAGGAAAAGCAGCTTGCAAATTTCAGAAATGAATGCGTGCGTGCATTTCTGCAGACCTGCGCGTGTGTATGTGGAGTTGCATGTGTTCGTAGGTGTGTATGTGTGTGTAGTTTGCGTGTGCCTGGGCATGCATGTGTGCGAGTCTGTTTCAGTGATTGAGGGAATGTATGCGTGAAAGCACCTGAGCGTGACCTTTTAGTCACAGGAGGATGTCTACCTGACAGACATTGACAGGATCCTTCTTCCTGGCTCCCACTCTATGGTCACATGGTGTATCAGTCAGTGAGAAGGTGAGGAGAGGAAGAGCAGGAAGCCTGGAGGGATACAGCCTTGTTTGTCAGTTTGTGTCCGAGGCAAAATAACAGCGGTCTGTGTGTGTGCGTGCGTGTGTGTGCGTGCGTACATGGACGAGCGTGTGTGTGTTATTTAGTAAGTCAGAATGTGCAAAGTGAGTAAGAGATTTTGTTTGTCTACTCCCTCTCCTCCCATCCTCCACCATGTTATAATTTTTTCCCCACTAAGCAAATAAGTAAATAATCAAACAGGATCAACATATGTTGTAATTATCACTTAGCACATCAGCAGCTGTAATCCTCATCTTCTGCCTCTACTTCACAGGTGAGACACACCGAATACTAGAACAGAGCAGCACAGCAGCACATCGCCTGCCCTGCAGGTAGTGACATATGAGTAATATTGTTGAGGCACTGCTGAATACATTAGTCATTCTGAATACATGGTTGTTGTTGTTGTTGTTACAGAGCCTCAACACATATGACAGCTAGTAACAGCTACAGTGAAGGACTGTGTGTGTCTGTGTGTCTGTGTGTCTGTGTGTGTGTGTGTGTGTGTGTGTGTGTGTGTGTGTGTATATACGCGTGAGTGTGTGTGTGCATGTGTGTGTGCATATGTGTGTACATGTGTGTTTGTGTGTGTGAATGTGAGGGAGGGAGTGACTCAACAAAAGGCCAGTGAGAGTGAAAGCAGCGTGAAGATGATAAGCCCTGAGGCATTTAAAGCTCACCAGCATTATCTTATATGTATGGTGGTATCAGGGAGATTAGGCTTCAACCGTGGTGCTACGCACGCACGCACACACACACACACACACACACATGCGCAATAGCATAATTTGCACACACGTACACACACACGTACACACACACACATACAGATATTTTTTATCAGGACGTCACATTGAGAATGAGATCTCTCTTGTAAGTGTGTAAACACACGCTTGCTTATATACACACGCAAACAGGCACACATGCACGCACGCACAAACAAACACACAAATATAAACACATGCTTGAACAAACAAACACACGTATGGGCACGCTTGCATGGGTCTCAGGAGATTTAACAGGAGCACATTCCTCTGGCCGATAAATTTAGCAACAATGCACATCTCTCCCAATACCCTCTGGGTTAGACCATCACAAGCCAACCAAGGGAGGAAGAAGAATGAGCTAGGTTTGATTTTCTACAGCCTACTACCAGAACCAGGCTCAAATTAGGTTTTTCCTCATACACGTGCTACACGTAACTCGTCACAAGAACGTTTTTTAAATCAGCCATCGGCCACGGAGAAGGTCAGAGGTCAAATGTTTGGGGATAGGACAACGAACTGGAAGGTCATGACCGATACAGACATGAAGCAGTGCTTGTTAGCTGGGAGTTTAACCTCCATAGCATACATTATCACCCAGTTGAGTCACAGACAAGATGTAACTATGGGCATAAGGAGGTACTAGAAAGCCTTCTAGTGTGGTTATAAAGGACTAGAAATTAGGAAGGCATCCAAAAACAAAGACGGTAACACTTTACACTAACTTGCTCTATACCTGTGTAGTAACGCTGTAATTACAGTAGCAACAATGCACCAAGTTTCATCGTTTCAAAAAGACTGCTGTGTCATTGAGACACACATATCTTGAATAGTTTCTGGGCGTGTTTCCAGATGTGCAAAATTAACTCTTCACGTCTTGTCCTGGTACCATTTATGTCAGTCACCTCATCCCTGTGGAACAAGCATGGTCAGAACAGAACACACTGCTATTTTATATTCATGAGTAGCAAACCAAAGAAAAAAGAAAAAAATATTTACATGGAACCTAGTATTTTGAGCAATTGACCATAAAACAATAAATGTGTTCTCAACACAGCTGTTGCAGTGCACAGTAATTTCAATACATACAAAATAGCCCATGGGTATGGGCACCGGGAACAGTGTTAATGCACAGTGTTTTCAGACGTGGATAATGGCGGTAGTACGTGCTCCTGCCTCCTGCTCCTTCCATTGGTTTTTGGGCAGAAAACAACAGTGAGTGTGAGTCTCCCTCCACTGTGCTACACTGTGGCTGGATGTTAATTACAATGATAATGGCTCCTATCTGCCAGCTACCAAACCACAGCCTGTTTTTTATTTCAGTTTTTCATTTCGCGAAGCAGGCATGGGAGGACAGCCTGATAACGGCTGTTGTTGTTATTTTCCGCTGTGAACAACCGTTGCATTGATAAGAATGAGTCCTAATTAAAATACTTTTATTAATCATGCAAATTGCAGCCACCTCAAAAAATATACTGCTTTCACATACTAGCAACAGCAATGACAGCCACTCCCAGCCCCCTCTATAGCAAGCCAGTGCTGTGATGGCAGGAGCCCATAGGCATGCCGTTATGGTGATAGTGGATGCTTTGCCTGTTGTTCTCTAATGCAGAGGGGAAGTTTCTTTCAGAGTGTGCCTCCAGTTCAGTCAGTGATTGCAGCAGAGGTCTTTGCTGGCTGTCTAGACTGGGGGCGTGATAATAATGGATGAATAGCATTTATAGCCAAGCACTTTCCACTGGGTCTCCAAAGCACTTTACATCACATGGGGGAACTCACCCCATCCACCACCTGGCTGGAATAGCTAGACAAATCACTAGTGGTAACACACCCAATACTGTCAAATGGAGATTCTTTGGTCTTCAACATAAGTTATTGTGTTTGTAGTAGGAGGAGAAGCAACAGTTGGCCAGTGGACTAATAGTGGTACAACTACAGCACTGTATCAACCACACATTCAGAAAATCTGTTCCAAGTCGCCTCTTCCTTCAGCCTCTCTCTGTGAAAACAGTCTTTTTGAACACCCCTCAAAACTCCCACAATCCACTATCCTTCCACTCTCATATTCAACCAAGCACACTGATATCACACTGGTACATTTAATGAACTAATGCCAGTCCCCAACAATGGTGAGTGCTCCTGCCAGGACTAATGTGTCTGTGATAGATACGTATAAAGGCCTCATCTGCCCAACCAATCCGGACACAATTAAGACAGTAATGGTCCGCAGGCACAGCGAATAGAGTAGCCCCACTCCGGAAATGAAGCTACTTTTGAAAGCATAAAGAAATAGAGAGAGAGGTCTTCATACGGCGCTAGCTGCTATCTCCTCACAGGCAGGGAGTAATATTCCTCACCATGGCAACAAAATGGAGGCCTTTCGTCATGCTTAACCTGCCATGGTAATCAGGGAAAACTTCCGCCGCACCTTCAATAATCATAGGGAAATTACGCTTTTTGTGGCATTTTGTGCCGTCATATGACTTGTACAGGCAAAGGAGATGATTGTGTCGAGTCCTGCATGTGTAGGCTGAATGAGGCAGCTAGTCTCCTACTATCTGGTGCATTATGAGTTTGGGAATAGCCTCATTCACGACTGGGTTTTAAAGTAAAGCCCCTGCTGCTGACAGAAAGAAATTGCTCAATCAGTTCCAAAAACAGGGCAGTAAATCTAATGGTACTGGGAGCGCACCAAGATCCACACAACTGTTGGGTATTGTCATGGGCGGACTGGGACCAGAAATCGGCCCTGGCATTTCTAACACACCGGCCAATTTTTTTCCTGAAGGCCCCCACACTGGCCCATTTCTTTCCTTGAGGCCCCCATTATTAGCCAGATAATTATCGTTTGCACAACAACAACAAAAAATTGTTAGACAGGCCCACTAGGCTAAAAACGGGCCAGCATATCTGGCATATCCGAAATGCCAGATGGCCAGTCCGCATCTGGGTATTGTTGTGAAGTCTGGTCTAGAAGTAGAAAGAATCCCTGTCCATACCCCAACCCCAGAGGTTTAGGCCAAATGGTTGGTACCATAAACACAGTGTTTAACAGCTAACACAAGCCAAAATGTTGATGTATCGTCTTTATCGTCTATGACTTTCTATAAGGACTACCACTCAGGATGTATTTACTGCAATGTTGAGGAAGCTTGCAAGTAAGCATTTCATTGCACAGTTCACACAGTATCCTGTGCATATATGATGAATAAACTTTGATTTGATTGGATTTGGCTTCTTTCTCCATAACTTTTTTTAATTACCAGGCTACCAGAGTAGTAGCCTTGCAGGGGCACTGCACTGCTGCTGACAGTGTCCTCCATCCTCTCTGTGTGTGTGTGTGTATGTGTGTATGTGTGTCTCACGGGGGTTAGGATAAAGGAAAGAGACAAATCTCAGTGTCTCTGTGACAATTTAAAAAGTAATTTTCTTCTTCATTCATATCGCACACGGCCCTTCCATCACTTCCCTGACAATGAAAAGCCTTGAACTATGACCACAATTAGAAGCCAAGGTAAGAGGAATGTACATGCCTAAGCAGATAGCTCAAGAGAAATCCTCATAACTTCACCCACACTGTCACATTTGGCATTAAAACCCCTTAAAACGAACTGAAGATGGATTTGAACATTCACTAAATAATGAAGTTGGACAGAGACAATATAAATGGCATAATTTGTTTTCTTCTGAGACACTCCGTTATCGTATTGTTGGTGTTGTTCATTTGAACCCATTATGAAGTGTTTTTTTCTCACCTTTCGACATCTATTCACCCTTTAAATCACTTTCTCATTTATTCAGAGAAACATGTCAAGTAGCAAAACAATCAATGTCTCAGCAGATAACTGGCAATTAAATGGGAAGAAAGTCACAAGGTAGGAGGCAGATGCATGCCTTCCAGTCGAGCACAGTTCTTAGATGGGCACCCCAGTGTGAAATTGTTTGAGTTAATTTCCTCAATTCAAGTCGCTGTCATGGGCCAACACACACAAATACACTATATATACAAAAGTATGTGGACACCCCTTCAAACGAGTGGATTCGGCTATTTCAGCCACACCAGTTGCAGACAGGTATATAAAATTGAGCACATCACCATGCAATCTCCATAGACAAACATTGGCAGTAGAATGGCCTTACTGAAGAGCTCAGTGAATTTCAACGTGGCACAGTCATTGGATGCCACCTTTCCAACAAGTCAGTTCATCAAATTTCTGCCCTGCTAGAGCTGCCCTGGTCAACTGTAAGTGCTGTTATTGTGAAGTGGAAACGTCTAGGAGCAACAACGGCTCAGCCACAAAATGGTAGGCCACATAAACTCACAGAACGGGACCGCCAAGTGCTGAAGCGTGTAGCACGTAAAAATCGTCTGTCCTCGGTTGCAACACTCACTACCGAGTTCCAAACTACCTCTGGAAGCAACATCAGTACAATAATTGTTCGTCGGGAGCTTCATGAAGTGGGTTCCATGGCTGAGCAGCCGCACACAAGCCTAAGTTCCCCATGTGCAATGCCAAGCGTCGGCTGCAGTGGTGTAAAGCTCACCACCATTGGACTCTGGAGCAGTGTGTGGTATCTAAATAACGATGCTAATTATGCTGTGAGGACAAGAACTCCGCTGACACTGTCCTTGATTATAATAGTTTATTATACCAAAGATTTCAGCGCCAATTTACAGACTCCTGCAGACATCTGGAGAACAACTGACCCAATCTCTAATATTGTCACGGTTTCGGCCGAGGCGGCTCCTTCTCCTTGTTCGGGCAGGCTTCGGCGGTCGTCGTCTCCGGAGTACTAGCTGCCACCGTTCGATGTTTCATGTTAGATTGGTTTTGTCTGTTTGTTACACCTGTTCATTGTTAAGTGTTCATTAGGCACCCTATTTAGTTCTCTTGTGTTTGGTCAGGTGTTGTGTGTATTGTTCGATGTCACGTGTTGTTGTTGGTCCGCTGTTCTGTGCTCTCTGTATTTCGTTTTGTTTAAGAGAGTCCTGCACGTTGTGCGCATTTACTTTGGACATTCCAGTGTGCGTATGTTTCGCCTGTGGCCTGTTGCCGTGTTGGCTTGTACTGTCGGACTTCACTAAAGACATCTGTTTTTTGAATCTCTGTGTCCTGCGTGTGATTCCACGTTCCCTCTACACTCAACCCTGACAAATATGTTGTTACTCCTCGTCCTTTGTTTCAACCATGGTATTTATATCCTATGCCCTATATAACATAATATGGGTGTTTTCCCATAAACCAATCCCAGGACGCCACATAACAGACTTCCTCTAACACACCATTTGCAAACATCAGCAAAGTCATAAACTGTTTAGACACTACAAGTGGAAACGCGTTCTCTGGAGTGATGGCAGTCCGACGGATGAATCTGGGTTTGGCGGATGACATGAGAAAGCTACCTGCCCTAATGCATAGTGCCAACTGTAAAGTTTGGTGGAGGAGGAATAATGGTCTGGGGCGGTTTTTCATGGTTCGGACTAGGCCCTTTAGCTCCAGTAAATGGAAATCTTAACGGTACAGCATACAATGACATTCTAGATGATTCTGTGCTTCCAACTTTGTGGCAACCGTTTGGGGAAGGCCCTTTCCTGTTTCAACATGCAAAAAGCGAGGTCCATACAGATATGGTTTGTCGAGATCGGTGTGGAGGAACTTGATTGGTCTGCACAGAACCCAGACCTCAACCCCATCGAATTGGAACGCCGACTGCAAGTAAGGCCAAATCGCCCAACATCAGTGCCCGACCTCACTAATGCTCTTGTGGCTGAATGGAAGCAAGTCCCCACAGCAATGTTCCAACATCTAGTGCAGGGCTGCCCAACCCTCTTCATGGAGATCTACTGTCCTGTAGGTTTTCAGTCCAACCCTAATTTAGCATATCTGATTCAGCTAGTTAAGGTCTTGTTGAGCAGCTAATAAGTAGAATCAGGTGTGTTAAATTAGGGTTGGATGGAAAACCCACAGGACGGTAGATCTCCAGGTAGAGGGTTGGGCAGCCCTGATCTAGTGGAAAGCCTTCCCAGAAGAGTGGAGGCTATTACAGCAGCAAAGGGGGGACCAACTCCATATTAATGCCCATGATTTTGGAACGAGATGTTCGACGAGCAGGTGTCCACATACATTGGTCGTGTAGTATATGTTCTCACAGATTGTGGATTTCCCTTCCAGTACAGTAGCCTGCAAACCTCTTATTCTTCTAATTCAACTATTCTTCTTCATATTAGCCACACAAAAGACTCTTGTCGGAAATAACGATTGATTCATGGTCATTTTGTGACTAGATCTCATACATGTGTTGTCATGTTTTCAGAAATATGTCCAGATGTCATACCAGATGCCTGATAGGCAAACTGAATGGTTACTCGTACGCCATGTGAAGAAGTGTCAGGTCAGGAGAGGACTGAATCCAACCTCTTAGATATAGCCGTCATAGAGAACAGAGACAGTGTTGTTTTTCTTTTACACATTCTGCCTTGTTTGGTGAGCTGGTGGTTTGTGGTCCAGTTGGTTAGGCCCTAAGCGTTTTTCAGTGTACAGTAAATGCTCTGGTCAATGATGTGGAACACAGGACAGGAACACATACATGGAGTATGACGGCGATTGCAGAAAGACAGGTTAGACTGACATTGGGTGTCCCTGGCCTAGACCGACCCCTCTGAGCTCTCTTAACCTACGCATACACATGCACACATACACAGATATACAGTTGAAGTCGGAAGTTTACATACACCTTAGCCAAATACATTTAAACTCAGTTTTTCACAATTCCTGACATTTAATACTAGTAAAAATTCCCTGTCTTAGGTCAGTTAGGATCACCACTTTATTTTAAGAATGTGAAATGTCAGAATAATAGTAGAGAGAATGATTTATTTCAGCTTTTATTTCTTTCATCACATTCCCAGTGGGTCAGAAGTTTACATACACTCTATTAGTATTTGGTAGCATTGCCTTTAAATTGTTTAACTTGGGTCAAACGTTTCGGGTAGCCTTCCACAAGCTTCCCACAATAAGTTGGATGAATTTTGGCCCATTCCTCCTGACAGAGCTGGTTTAACTGAGTCAGGTTTGTAGGGCACCTTGCTCACAAACACTTTTTCAGTTCTGCCCACAAATGTTCTATAGGATTGAGGTCAGGGCTTTGTGATGGCCACTCCAATACCTTGACTTTGTTGTCCTTAAGCCATTTTGCCACAACTTTGAAGTATGCTTGGGGTCGTTGTCCATTTGGAAGACCCATTTGCGAACAAGCTTTAACTTCCTGACTGATGTCTTGAGATGTTGCTTCAATTTATCCACATGATTTTCCTTCCTCATGACGCCATCTATTTTGTGAAGTGCACCAGTCCCTCCTGCAGCAAAGCACCCCCACAGCCTGATGCTGCCACCCCGTGCTTCACGGTTGGGATGGTGTTCTTTGGCTTGCAAGCGACCCCCTTTTTCCTCCAAACATAATGATGGTCATTATGGCCAAACAGTTATATTTTTGTTTAATCAGACCAAAGGACATTTCTCCAAAAAGTACGATCTTTGTCCCCATGTGCAGTTGCAAACCGTAGGCTGGCTTATTTATGGCGGTTTTGGAGCAGTGGCTTCTTCCTTGCTGAGCGGCCTTTCATGTTATGTCGATATAGAACTCGTTTTACTGTGGATATAGATAATTTTGTACCTGTTTCCTCCAGCATCTTCACAAGGTCCTTTGCTGTTGTTCTGGGATTGATTTGCACTTTTCGCACCAAAGTACGTCTCTAGGAGACAGAACGCATCTCCTTCCTGAGCGGTATGACTGCTGCGTGGTCCAATGGTGTTTATACTTGCGTACTATTGTTTGTACAGATGAACGTGGTACCTTCAGACGTTTGGAAATTGCTTCCAAGGATGAACCAGACTTGTGGAGGCCTACAAAACATTTTCTGAGGTCTTGGCTGATTTCTTTAGATTTTCCCATGATGTCAAGCAAAGAGGCACTGAGTTTGAAGGTAGGCCTTGAAATACATCCACAGGTACACCTCCAATTGACTCAAATTAAGCTTCTAAAGCCATGACATCATTTTCTGGAATTTTCCAAGCTGTTTAAAGGCACAGTCGACTTAGTGTATGTAACCTTCTGACCCACTGGAATTGTGATACAGTGAATTATAAGTGAAATAATCTGTCTGTAAACAATTGTTGGAAAGATTACTTGTGTCATGCACAAAGTAGATGTCCTAACCGACTTGCCAAAACTATAGTTTGTTAACAAGAAATTTTGGAGTGGTTGAAAAGCGAGTTTTAATGACTCCAACCTAAGTGTATGTAAACTTCCAACTTCAACTGTATATATATTTTTTAGCCCCTTTTTCTCCCCAATTTCATGATATCCAATTGCGATCCAATTACAATCTTGTCTCATCACTGCAACTCCCCAACGAGCTCGGGAGAGGCGAAGGTCGAGTCATGCGTCTTCTGAAACATGACCCGCCAAACCGCGCTCCTTAACACCCGCCAGCTTAACCCGGAAGCACCCATGTGTCGTAGGAAACACCATTCAACTGACGAACAAAGTCAGCCTGCAGGCGCCTGGCCCGCCACAAGGAGACGCTAGAGCGCAATGATTCAAGTAAAGCCCCCCGGGCCAAACCCTCCCCTAACCCAGACAATTGTGCGCTGCCCTGTGGGACTACAGGTCACGGACGGTTGTGACACAGCCTGGGAACGAACCCGGGTCTGTAGTAATGCCTCAAGCACTGCGATTCAGTGCCTTAGACCGCTGTGCCACTCGGGAGGCCACCACACACACTTACAAGGCACATTCTGTATAAGGCAGACATTGATTAATTACTTTCACAATGCTTCTCTGTTTCCTTAGTGACAATCACACATCCCAATCTTCAAGTGGAGAGGCTGGCTGAGTATAGGAGTTAAGAGGGATTATTTTGGTCATAACTCTCTAATGAGGACACTGAAAGTTTAATTAGATTCGATTTACATAAGAGTGGAAGAGTTAAATGATATTGCCCACATATTTCATTTGGTTGTAATTATGGTGGCAGTTTCTGGATATGTATGGGTGATAGGAAAGCAGAAATGTCAATGTAGGCTTTTCTGCTTAGATTGAAAACAAGCAGGAATTATTCAATTTGGTGAATTTCATATTAGATATTCTGTTTTTAAATTGTTCTTGAATGTTTCTTGATGATAGTTGTTCCTCATGATGTACCACAATCTATTTCATAATTGCGTAGGGAGAAACATAAAGGAGAGGACATATTTTGGCTATTCCTCACGACAGAATTCATTGCAAATTGTTACCGATATTGCACATCCTTTTCAATTACTTTGTAATAACACTCTATTTGTTGATTTAGCCAATGACCGTTTCAACGACCCGCCTATTGGGTCTCTCTTGGTGCGATGGGTGGAGACTCCACGAAATTGACGTTGTCACTGAACCGTTGCTCAACACATTCCGGACTTGCTTGGAACTGAGGGCTCCAGAACGAGCAGGCAAACACGGGATTTAAGAAAAGTTTGTACTCGGAGTGCTGCGCGCAAGGAGGTCCTCGAACCGGCGATTTAATTGCGCAAGGTAACCAACCTGTCACACATTGGCGCTCGGGGGCGTCGCTTCAGTCGCTTGCTGTAACCTAGTGGAGTTTATTTGAGATAATGTCATGTTTTGTAGTGTTCGGAAAGCGAATGTTCTCTGTTCCGATCAAAGATATTCGAGCAACAGTGTTTTCTCCAACAAGATGCTGTGATGCGTTGTGAATAGGTATGGTAGCCTATTGATCAGATGTAGTTTATAGCATTATCAATACCAAGTGACATTCCTTACCAGCTACTGAGACTGATATGCTCCCTCTGTGTCGTGTTTGTCTGGCATTTTTTATTGTGTCCGTGAATGTAGCCAGCCAACCTACCTGACATTCATTCCTATGTAGCAGATGAGCGTTTCAGTCTTGCCAGATGTGGGACATTTTGTTTCGGTCAAATAGGCTACGCACTGAGCTAAATAGTTTTTACCAGAATTGTCTCACACTTCTGCAATGTTGCTGTTGCTTTTGAATCGACATTCTTTGGCTGTGACATGGGTGTAGGCAGCAACCCATCGGTGTCGGTGCGAGTGACTGGGCTAGGAGAAACTTGACTGTTTATTGATAGGAACTCAGGAATAACGGTGCATGCACCTCTATCTCAAAATAGGGATGCATGCGAGTAGAATAGCCTAGGCATGACTAGTTTGGTATAAGTAGCCTAGACTATTGTTTTAGGTCATTCTAAAACATGAAACTCACCCTGTTGTCAAGTCACCAAATATTTGTGTGGTTATTGCAATATGCTCAGTGTTACCATATGCTACAGTGTTACCGTGGCTACCCGGAGGATGCAGTCACGGTAATTACAATTACAGTAGAAGTTGTTTTGTAGTGGGGTTCGTTGTGAAAATAGATACGTGAGTGAGTCCCATAAGTGCCACACCTATATCAAATTCTCTCACACGAGGACTCATGGTGAGCGTCAGTCATGTTTCCTAATTGTAGCCTAGGCTACGTGTAAAATTGATTTTAGTTCTTGCAGTCAGTGAAAATCAATGTTTAACTTTCTGTTTCGGAGCCAGGGTTGTCAGGTCTTGCAAAAATTTCTAGCCCAATGACCACTCAAAACCCACCCAAAAAGCCTGTAAACTAGCCCATTTATAAACCCTTTTACCATAACGTTATTGAGCCAATTAAGAGGAATATCGACGTAATTTGTAACGACATTAGAAGCAAAATTCGATTCTCATCAAAATAATAATTCTTGCAAATGTAATAAACAAATTTGAATATGTAGCAAGATAAATTATAAATGGCCCGTAAACTCGCCAGATCATTTTCCATCAATGGATGTCGATTTAACTTGTTTGACTGCTATGATTAAGCAATAAGGCTCAAGGGGGTATGGTATATGGCCAATATACCACGGCTAAGGGCTGTTCTTAAGCATGATGCAGCGCAGTGCCTGGATACAGCCGTTAGACTTGGTATATTGGCCATATACCACAAACCAGATGTTAAGACTACAAACAGTTCTAAATGGCCCATTTACGAGATTGACTTGTCATTTCAATAGGCATAGGCTACAGACTAAAATCTGGGTTTATGATTTTAATTCAACTTTGCCAATGGTTTGCTTAGATAGATGCAGCTGGCCTACATCTTATTTCAGATAGTCTACAGTAACCTAGGCAAGATGTAGGCAAGATGTTAACTGAACTGTTTAGCAGCTTGCTTAGTTCAAATTAACAGACTAATTTATTCAACATGAATAGTGAGGCGATTTCGAGGTAAGAAGTGCTTGTTTCCCAATAGCCTGCTGGAATAGACTACTGAGGATGGGGTCATAATTTCAATCACTGAATTAAATACAGTGGGGGGAAAAGTATTTAGTCAGCCACCAATTGTGCAAATTCTCCCACTTAAAAAGATGAGCGAGGTCTGTAATTTTCATCATAGGTACACGTCAACTATGACAGACAAAATTAGATTTTTTTTCTCCAGAAAATCACATTGTAGGATTTTTTATGAATTTATTTGCAAATTATGGTGGAAAATAAGTATTTGGTCAATAGCAAAAGTTTCTCAATACTTTGTTATATACACTTTGTTGGCAATGACACAGGTCAAACGTTTTCTGTAAGTCTTCACAACGTTTTCACACACTGTTGCTGGTATTTTGGCCCATTCCTCCATGCAGATCATGCTGAAAGACCCAGCCACGTTTCATCTTCAATGCCCTTGCTGATGGAAGGAGGTTTTCCCTCAAAATCTCACGATACATGGCCCCATTCATTCTTTCCTTTACACGGATCAGTCGTCCTGGTCCCTTTGCAGAAAAACAGCCCCAAAGCATGATGTTTCCACCCCCATGCTTCACAATAGGTATGGTGTTCTTTGGATGCAACTCAGCATTCTTTGTCCTCCAAACACGACGAGTTGAGTTTTTACCAAAAAGTTATATTTTGGTTTCATCTGACCATATGACATTCTCCCAATCCTCTTCTGGATCATCCAAATGCACTCTAGCAAACTTCAGATGGGCCTGGACATGTACTGGCTTAAGCAGGGGGACACGTCTGGCACTGCAGGATTTGAGTCCCAGGCGGCGTAGTGTGTTACTGATGGTAGGCTTTGTTACTTTGGTCCCAGCTCTCTGCAGGTCATTCACTAGGTCCCCCTGTGTGGTTCTGGTTCATTTTGACCCCACGGGGTGAGATCTTGCGTGGAGCCCCAGATCGAGGGAGATTATCAGTGGTCTTGTATGTCTTCCATTTCCTAATAATTGCTCCCACAGTTGATTTCTTTAAACCAAGCTGCTTACCTATTGCAGATTCAGTCTTCCCAGCCTGGTGCAGGTCTACAATTTTGTTTCTGGTGTCCTTTGACAGCTCTTTGGTCTTGGCCATAGTGGAGTTTGGAGTGTGACTGTTTGAGGTTGTGGACAGGTGTCTTTTATACTGATAACAAGTTCAAACCGGTGCCATTAATACAGGTAACGAGTGGAGGACAGAGGAGCCTCTTAAAGAAGAAGTTACAGGTCTGTGAGAGCCAGAAATCTTGCTTGTTTGTAGGTGACCAAATACTTATTTTCCACCATAATTTGCAAATAAATTCATTAAAAATCCTACAATGTGATTTTCTGGAATTTTTTTCTCAATTTGTCTGTCATAGTTGACGTGTACCTATGATGAAAATTACAGGCCTCTCTCATCTTTTTAAGTGGGAGAACTTGCACAATTGGTGGCTGACTAAATACTTTTTTCCCCCACTGTACTAATAATATGTATATGAACTGAATATGCTTGTCAACAACAGCCAGTGTTTGTTTATTTGTATTTTTTTACCTGTAGCCTAATCTGACTGAAAGTTACAGTCAATTTAATGCGTTCGAACAACTGATTGGTAATTGCGATGGAGCTTTGATAACTTCCAATTTAATTAACTAAACATGGCCATTAATAATTGCATAATAACACAAGGCTACAACAACAATACACTGAAGTTATAGGCTATTTTCTACATTTGTTTGGCAGCTCCAGGTAGGTTACACAAGTGGCACTAATTGATTTTCAATGATTCCAGTAATATAGTAATTTCAACATATTTATTGTATCAAATGGTAGCCTACAATAGCATATACATTAATAGGCTACTTGATGGCCAACAGATGCAAATGTATCATTCTCCACATTTAATGTCAGTTTCATTGAGGACTTTTCCCAATAACAGAAGCACACCATGGAGTTCCATAATTTTCATTTCAAATTTCCACTTGCGTATAATGACAAGTTAAATAGCCTACCTACAACTGGTAAAAAGTTGTCACAATATGCGCGTGTGCTGCTCTGCCAACTCTCACTCACGTGACTCAGCCAATAGTGGACAAGCTGCATGCTGCAGTGCTCTCTCAACACACACACACACACACACACCCCTGCCTCATTGCCTGATAGTCAGCAGGAGCAGGTCACAATGAAATAGATTTGTATTTTTTAAAAGAGAAATGTAATGGCGGCCGCAGTGCAAGTAGAAGTTGCCCAAAAACCCGCGACCTATGACCAATACTGAAAACTACGGACATTGCAACTCTGCTCGGAGCACTTTGGTTGAATGGAATTGGATTGGATTTTTGGTGTGTTCTGAAAATACAACCTGGTCTCAGAGCATTTCATATTATTCTGTTTGTAAATCTGAGACACTTCATTTAGTACGATATGTTCCGTTTCGTATGGTATGTATTAATTTGTGGAAGTCCATCACCCATTTCGTATGATATGTTACGAATGTAACGAATTGCAATTCGTATGATATGTTACGAATTTGCTAAATGTACAATATGTTAAGAATTTGCTAAACGTATTATATGTTACGAATTCTGGCTAGGTGGCTCACTTTAGCTATCTGGCTAACGTTAACTAGGCTAGGGGTTAGGGTTAGCGGTTAAGGTTAGGGTTAAGTTTAGGAGTTAGGTTAAAGGGTTAAGGTTAGGGTTAGGGGAAAGCCACGGGATGGTTTTTCAATACTGTTGAAACTATCTATTTGTCAAGAGTGCT
Source organism: Coregonus lavaretus (assembly GCF_964263955.1). Classification (NCBI taxonomy): domain Eukaryota; kingdom Metazoa; phylum Chordata; class Actinopteri; order Salmoniformes; family Salmonidae; genus Coregonus; species Coregonus lavaretus. The sequence goes on along the minus strand of NC_139989.1, from coordinate 37,070,405 downwards.
GATGCGGTGGTGAAGTCAAGCGCAGGACACAGAGGATAAGTCAAGACGACTTTACTAACGAACTCTATATGCACACAAAATAAACGGCCTCGAAACACTAGAGGCGAACAAATACGCGGGGTGCGTAAAACAGCACGAATAGCCAAGGTACCGAACCAATACATTCAAGACAAGCGGACAATAACACACAACATGCAAACATAACACAGGGGAACTTATAGGTGACATAATCAATACAGAATACGAAACAGGTGCACCAACTAGACATGACAAAACAAACATCGAAAACATCAAGCGGAAGCAGCTAGTACTCCGGGGACGACGAACGCCAAAGCCTGCCCGAGCAAGGAGGAGGAGCAGCCTCGGCGGCATCCGTGACAGTACCCCCCCCCCTTGACGCGCGGCCTCGGGGACGGCCAGAAGGACACGGAGCAGGGCGCATAGGATGACTCCGGTGGAACTCCGTCAGGAGGGAGGGATCTAAAATGTCCCTCCTAGGCACCCAGCACGTTCCTCCGGACCGTACCCCTCCCACTCCACGAGATACTGCAGACCCCCCATCCGACGTCTCGAATCCACGATGGACCGGACTGAGTACGCCGGAGCCCCCTCGATGTCCAGTGGGGGCGGAGGAGTCTCCCGTATCTCACTGTCCTGGAGTGGACCAGCTACCACCGGCCTGAGGAGAGACACGTGGAACGAGGGGTTAATGTGATAATCATTAGGCATTTGTAACCTGTAACATACCTCGTTCAATCTCCTCAGGACTTTAAATGGCCCCACAAACCGCCGACCCAGCTTCCGGCAGGGCAGGCGAAGGGGCAGGTTTCGAGTCGAGAGCCAGACTCGATCTCCAGGTGCGTACACTGGACCCTCACTGCGGTGGAGATCGGCGCTCGCCTTCTGCCTACGGATAGCACGCTGCAGATGTACATGCGCAGCGTTCCATGTCTCCTCCGAGCGCCGAAAACACTCATCCACCGCAGGAGCCTCGATCTGGCTCTGATGCCATGGTGCCAGAACCGGCTGATACCCCAACACACACTGGAAAGGGGTCAGATTAGTAGAGGAATGGTGAAGAGAGTTCTGGGCAATCTCCGCCCAGGGGACATACCCCGACCACTCCTCCTGCCGGTCCTGGCAATATGATCTCAGAAACCTACCCACATCCTGGTTCACTCTCTCCACCTGCCCATTACTCTCAGGGTGGAAACCCGAGGTAAGGCTAACCGAGACCCCCAAGCATTCCATGAACGCCCTCCAGACTCTAGAGGTGAATTAGGGACCCCGATCAGACACTATATCCTCGGGTACCCCGTAGTGCCGGAAGACGTGGGTAAACAAAGCCTCAGCAGTCTGTAGGGCAGTAGGGAGACCCGGCATTGGGATGAGACGACAGGCTTTAGAGAACCGATCCACAACGACCAGAATGGTGGTATTCCCCTGGGAGGGGGGAAGGTCCGTGACAAAGTCTACCGAGAGGTGAGACCACGGCCGTTGTGGAACGGGTCGGGGTTGTAACCTCCCCCTGGGCAGGTGTCTAGGTGCCTTACACTGAGCGCACACCGAGCAGGAGGAGACATAAACCCTCACGTCCTTAGCCAATGTTGGCCACCAGTACTTTTCACTAAGGCAGTGCACTGTCCGGCCAATACCAGGGTGTCCAGAGGAGGGTGACGTATGAGCCCAATATATGAGACGATCACGAACCTCGAGCGGAACGTACGTCCACCCCACCGGACACTCTGGAGGAGTAGGGTCGGTGCGTAACGCCCGCTCGATTTCCGCATCGACCTCCCACACCACCGGTGCCACCAGACAAGACTCCGGCAGTATGGGAGTGGGCTCAATGGACCTCTCCTCTGTGTCATATCGCCGGGACAGGGCGTCTGCCTTACCGTTCTGGGACCCTGGGATGTAAGTGAGCTTAAACACAAACCGGGCCAGAAACATGGTCCACCTAGCCTGACGAGGGTTCAGTCTCCTAGCTGCCCGGATGACTCCAGGTTACGATGGTCAGTCAGAATGAGAAAAGGGTGTTGAGCCCCCTCAAGCCAATGCCTCCACACCTTTAGGGCTTGAACCACGGCTAGCAGCTCCCTGTCCCCCACGTCATAATTACGTTCCGCCGGGCTGAGCTTCTTAGAGTAAAAAGCGCAGGGCCGGAGTTTAGGGGGCGTGCCTGAGCGTTGAGACAGTACAGCCCCAATACCGGCCTCTGACGCGTCCACCCCCACCTGGAATGCTAAAGCGGGATCCGGATGCACCAGCACCGGAGCAGAGGTGAACAGGTCCTTCAGTTTACCAAACGCCCTGTCCGCCTCAGCTGACCACTGCAAACGCACCGGGCCCCCCTTCAGCAGGGAGGTGATGGGAGCTGCCACCTCTCCAAAACCCCGGATAAACCTCCGGTAGTAATTGGCAAAACCCAAAAACCGCTGCACTTCCTTAACCGTGGTTGGAGTCTGCCAATTACACACGGCTGAAACGCGGTCTATCTCCATCTCCACCCCTGACGCGGACAATCGATGGCCCAGGAAGGAGATGGACTCCTGGAAAAACAGACATTTCTCTGCCTTGACATACAAGTCATGCTCCAACAGCCTACCCAACACTCGACGCACCAGGGCTACATGCTCGGCTCGTGTAGAAGAGTAAACTAGTATGTCGTCAATATACACTACTACACCCTGCCCATGCAAATCCCGGAAGATCTCGTCCACAAAGAATTGGAAGACTGAAGGAGCATTCATTAACCCGCATGGCATGACGAGATACTCATAGTGACCCGAGGTGGTACTAAATGCTGTCTTTCATTCATCTCCCTCCCTAATGCGCACCAAGTTGTAGGCGCTCCTGAGATCCAGTTTTGTGAAGAAACGCGCTCCGTGTAATGATTCCGTCATACTCGCAATCAGAGGGAGTGGATAACTGTATTTCACAGTGATCTGATTGAGACTACGGTAATCAATACACGGGCGCAACCCTCCATCCTTCTTCACAAAAAAGAAACTTGAGGACGCAGGGGAAGTGGAGGGCCGTATGTATCCCTGTCTCAGAGACTCGGCTATGTATGTCTCCATAGCCACCTTCTCCTCTTGAGACAGAGGATACACATGACTACGTGGAAGTGCAGCACCTGCCTGGAGGTCTATCGCACAATCCCCCTGTCTATGAGGTGGCAATCGCGTCGCCCTAGTCTTGCTGAACACGAGTGCCAAATCATCATACTCAGGAGGAATGTGCAGTGCGGGCAATTGGTTCGGACTTTTCACCGTGGTCGCCCCTATGGAAACACCTAGACATCGCCCAACACACTGGTCAGACCACTCCTTGAGAGCCCTCTGTTGCCACGAAATGGTGGGGTCATGGGCGATTAACCAAGGAAGCCCCAGCACCACGGGATACGCAGGAGAGTCGATCAGATATAACTGAATGATCTCCTCATGACCCCCCTGCGCCTTCATCTTTAGTGGCGCTGTGACTTCCCTAATCAACCCAGATCCCAACGGATGGATATCTAGGGCATGAATAGGGAAAGGCACATCTACTGGTAGGAGTGGAATCCCTAACTTAACACAAAAATTACGATCAATAAAATTCCCAGCTGCGCCTGAATCGACTAGCGCCTTATGCTGGGAATGAGATGCAACCTGGGGGAATACTACAGGTATACACAGGTGAACAACAGAGAGCTCTGGGTGAGTTGGGCGCCTACTCACCTGGAATGACTCCCCAGTGCGTGACCTGTTGCCTCGATCCCCTGGAGGCCCTCCCCAGCACCGAACCGCAGTGTGTCCTCTACGGCCACAGTTGGTGCAGGGGACGGCCTCCCTCCGGATCTCTCTCCTCCTCTCTCTAGCGCCAGCACCCCCGAGCTCCATAGGGCTCGGCTCGGAGGTGCTGGGGGATGGAATGGACGGCCCCAACTCCGGACGTCCGCGGGTAGCCAGCAGGGTATCCAGACGGATTTACATGTCCACCAACTTGTCGAAGGTTAGGTTGGTGTCCCTGCAGGCCAACTCTCGTCGAACGTCCTCTCGCAGGCTGCACCGATAGTGGTCGATGAGGGCCCTCTCATTCCACCCCGCATCCGCCGCTAGAGTCCGTAAATCCAGGGCGAACTCCTGTGCGCTCCTCTTCCCCTGTCGGAGGTGGAACAGACGCTCCCCCGCCGCTTTACCCTCTGGGGGATGATCGAAAACAGCCCTGAAGCGGCGGGAGAACTCCACGTAGCTGATGGTGGCGGCGTCTATTCCCCTCCATTCGGCATTGGCCCACTCCAAAGCCTTGCCGGAGAGACAGGAGATGAGGGAACGCTCTCGTATCCCGAGGGCGCCGGGTGTATGGTTGCCAGGTAGTGTTCCACCTGAAGGAGGGACCCCTGACACCCGGCTGCGGTGCCATCATATGCCCTCGGGAGCGAGAGCCGAATCCCACTGGACTCCGGAGCTGGTATGATGGGGCTGGCCGATGGTGGTGGTAAGGTAGGAGGAGGTGTGGGAAAGCCTCCTCTTTCCCATCGGTGCAGGGTGTCTATGACGTCTTGCATGGCGGCGCTGAGTCGCTGGATCATGGCGTCCTGGCTGCTGACCCGATCCTCCAGTGACTCGGTCACCGCCGCTGCTCCTGCTGACTCCATAGGTGGTGTGTTATTCTGTCAAGAGTGCTGATGTGGATGCGGTGGTGGAGTCAAGCGCAGGACACAGAGGATAAGTCAAGACGACTTTACTAACGAACTCTATATGCACACAAAATAAACGGCCTCGAAACACTAGAGGCGAACAAATACGCGGGGTGCGTAAAACAACACGAATAGCCAAGGTACCGAACCAATACATTCAAGACAAGCGGACAATAACACACAACATGCAAACATAACACAGGGGAACTTATAGGTGACATAATCAATACAGAATACGAAACAGGTGCACCAACTAGACATGACAAAACAAACATCGAAAACATCAAGCGGTAGCAGCTAGTACTCCGGGGACGACGAACGCCAAAGCCTGCCCGAGCAAGGAGGAGGAGCAGCCTCGGCGGCATCCGTGACAGTACCCCCCCCCCTTGACGCGTGGCCTCGGGGACGGCCAGAAGGACACGGAGCAGGGCGCGTAGGATGACTCCGGTGGAACTCCGTCAGGAGGGAGGGATCTAAAATGTCCCTCCTAGGCACCCAGCACGTTCCTCCGGACCGTACCCCTCCCACTCCACGAGATACTGCAGACCCCCCATCCGACGTCTCGAATCCACGATGGACCGGACTGAGTACGCCGGAGCCCCCTCGATGTCCAGTGGGGGCGGAGGAGTCTCCCGTATCTCACTGTCCTGGAGTGGACCAGCTACCACCGGCCTGAGGAGAGACACGTGGAACGAGGGGTTAATGTGATAATCATTAGGCATTTGTAACCTGTAACATACCTCGTTCAATCTCCTCAGGACTTTAAATGGCTCCACAAACCGCCGACCCAGCTTCCGGCAGGGCAGGCGAAGGGGCAGGTTTCGAGTCGAGATCCAGACTCGATCTCCAGGTGCGTACACTGGACCCTCACTGCGGTGGAGATCGGCGCTCGCCTTCTGCCTACGGATAGCACGCTGCAGATGTACATGCGCAGCGTTCCATGTCTCCTCCGAGCGCCGAAAACACTCATCCACCGCAGGAGCCTCGATCTGGCTCTGATGCCATGGTGCCAGAACCGGCTGATACCCCAACACACACTGGAAAGGGGTCAGATTAGTAGAGGAATGGTGAAGAGAGTTCTGGGCAATCTCCGCCCAGGGGACATACCCCGACCACTCCTCCTGCCGGTCCTGGCAATATGATCTCAGAAACCTACCCACATCCTGGTTCACTCTCTCCACCTGCCCATTACTCTCAGGGTGGAAACCCGAGGTAAGGCTAACCGAGACCCCCAAGCATTCCATGAACGCCCTCCAGACTCTAGAGGTGAATTAGGGACCCCGATCAGACACTATATCCTCGGGTACCCCGTAGTGCCGGAAGACGTGGGTAAACAAAGCCTCAGCAGTCTGTAGGGCAGTAGGGAGACCCGGCATTGGGATGAGACGACAGGCTTTAGAGAACCGATCCACAACGACCAGAATGGTGGTATTCCCCTGGGAGGGGGGAAGGTCCGTGACAAAGTCTACCGAGAGGTGAGACCACGGCCGTTGTGGAACGGGTCGGGGTTGTAACCTCCCCCTGGGCAGGTGTCTAGGTGCCTTACACTGAGCGCACACCGAGCAGGAGGAGACATAAACCCTCACGTCCTTAGCCAATGTTGGCCACCAGTACTTTTCACTAAGGCAGTGCACTGTCCGGCCAATACCAGGGTGTCCAGAGGAGGGTGACGTATGAGCCCAATATATGAGACGATCACGAACCTCGAGCGGAACGTACGTCCACCCCACCGGACACTCTGGAGGAGTAGGGTCGGTGCGTAACGCCCGCTCGATTTCCGCATCGACCTCCCACACCACCGGTGCCACCAGACAAGACTCCGGCAGTATGGGAGTGGGCTCAATGGACCTCTCCTCTGTGTCATATCGCCGGGACAGGGCGTCTGCCTTACCGTTCTGGGACCCTGGGATGTAAGTGAGCTTAAACACAAACCGGGCCAGAAACATGGTCCACCTAGCCTGACGAGGGTTCAGTCTCCTAGCTGCCCGGATGACTCCAGGTTACGATGGTCAGTCAGAATGAGAAAAGGGTGTTGAGCCCCCTCAAGCCAATGCCTCCACACCTTTAGGGCTTGAACCACGGCTAGCAGCTCCCTGTCCCCCACGTCATAATTACGTTCCGCCGGGCTGAGCTTCTTAGAGTAAAAAGCGCAGGGCCGGAGTTTAGGGGGCGTGCCTGAGCGTTGAGACAGTACAGCCCCAATACCGGCCTCTGACGCGTCCACCCCCACCTGGAATGCTAAAGCGGGATCCGGATGCACCAGCACCGGAGCAGAGGTGAACAGGTCCTTCAGTTTACCAAACGCCCTGTCCGCCTCAGCTGACCACTGCAAACGCACCGGGCCCCCCTTCAGCAGGGAGGTGATGGGAGCTGCCACCTCTCCAAAACCCCGGATAAACCTCCGGTAGTAATTGGCAAAACCCAAAAACCGCTGCACTTCCTTAACCGTGGTTGGAGTCTGCCAATTACACACGGCTGAAACGCGGTCTATCTCCATCTCCACCCCTGACGCGGACAATCGATGGCCCAAGAAGGAGATGGACTCCTGGAAAAACAGACATTTCTCTGCCTTGACATACAAGTCATGCTCCAACAGCCTACCCAACACTCGACGCACCAGGGCTACATGCTCGGCTCGTGTAGAAGAGTAAACTAGTATGTCGTCAATATACACTACTACACCCTGCCCATGCATATCCCGGAAGATCTCGTCCACAAAGAATTGGAAGACTGAAGGAGCATTCATTAACCCGCATGGCATGACGAGATACTCATAGTGACCCGAGGTGGTACTAAATGCTGTCTTTCATTCATCTCCCTCCCTAATGCGCACCAAGTTGTAGGCGCTCCTGAGATCCAGTTTTGTGAAGAAACGCGCTCCGTGTAATGATTCCGTCATACTCGCAATCAGAGGGAGTGGATAACTGTATTTCACAGTGATCTGATTGAGACTACGGTAATCAATACACGGGCGCAACCCTCCATCCTTCTTCACAAAAAAGAAACTCGAGGACGCAGGGGAAGTGGAGGGCCGTATGTATCCCTGTCTCAGAGACTCGGCTATGTATGTCTCCATAGCCACCTTCTCCTCTTGAGACAGAGGATACACATGACTACGTGGAAGTGCAGCACCTGCCTGGAGGTCTATCGCACAATCCCCCTGTCTATGAGGTGGCAATCGCGTCGCCCTAGTCTTGCTGAACACGAGTGCCAAATCATCATACTCAGGAGGAATGTGCAGTGCGGGCAATTGGTTCGGACTTTTCACCGTGGTCGCCCCTATGGAAACACCTAGACATCGCCCAACACACTGGTCAGACCACTCCTTGAGAGCCCTCTGTTGCCACGAAATGGTGGGGTCATGGGCGATTAACCAAGGAAGCCCCAGCACCACGGGATACGCAGGAGAGTCGATCAGATATAACTGAATGATCTCCTCATGACCCCCCTGCGCCTTCATCTTTAGTGGCGCTGTGACTTCCCTAATCAACCCAGATCCCAACGGATGGATATCTAGGGCATGAATAGGGAAAGGCACATCTACTGGTAGGAGTGGAATCCCTAACTTAACACAAAAATTACGATCAATAAAATTCCCAGCTGCGCCTGAATCGACTAGCGCCTTATGCTGGGAATGAGATGCAACCTGGGGGAATACTACAGGTATACACAGGTGAACAACAGAGAGCTCTGGGTGAGTTGGGCGCCTACTCACCTGGAATGACTCCCCAGTGCGTGACCTGTTGCCTCGATCCCCTGGAGGCCCTCCCCAGCACCGAACCGCAGTGTGTCCTCTACGGCCACAGTTGGTGCAGGGGACGGCCTCCCTCCGGATCTCTCTCCTCCTCTCTCTAGCGCCAGCACCCCCGAGCTCCATAGGGCTCGGCTCGGAGGTGCTGGGGGATGGAATGGACGGCCCCAACTCCGGACGTCCGCGGGTAGCCAGCAGGGTATCCAGACGGATTTACATGTCCACCAACTTGTCGAAGGTTAGGTTGGTGTCCCTGCAGGCCAACTCTCGTCGAACGTCCTCTCGCAGGCTGCACCGATAGTGGTCGATGAGGGCCCTCTCATTCCACCCCGCATCCGCCGCTAGAGTCCGTAAATCCAGGGCGAACTCCTGTGCGCTCCTCTTCCCCTGTCGGAGGTGGAACAGACGCTCCCCCGCCGCTTTACCCTCTGGGGGATGATCGAAAACAGCCCTGAAGCGGCGGGAGAACTCCACGTAGCTGATGGTGGCGGCGTCTATTCCCCTCCATTCGGCATTGGCCCACTCCAAAGCCTTGCCGGAGAGACAGGAGATGAGGGAACGCTCTCGTATCCCGAGGGCGCCGGGTGTATGGTTGCCAGGTAGTGTTCCACCTGAAGGAGGGACCCCTGACACCCGGCTGCGGTGCCATCATATGCCCTCGGGAGCGAGAGCCGAATCCCACTGGACTCCGGAGCTGGTATGATGGGGCTGGCCGATGGTGGTGGTAAGGTAGGAGGAGGTGTGGGAAAGCCTCCTCTTTCCCATCGGTGCAGGGTGTCTATGACGTCTTGCATGGCGGTGCTGAGTCGCTGGATCATGGCGTCCTGGCTGCTGACCCGATCCTCCAGTGACTCGGTCACCGCCGCTGCTCCTGCTGACTCCATAGGTGGTGTGTTATTCTGTCAAGAGTGCTGATGTGGATGCGGTGGTGGAGTCAAGCGCAGGACACAGAGGATAAGTCAAGACGACTTTACTAACGAACTCTATATGCACACAAAATAAACGGCCTCGAAACACTAGAGGCGAACAAATACGCGGGGTGCGTAAAACAACACGAATAGCCAAGGTACCGAACCAATACATTCAAGACAAGCGGACAATAACACACAACATGCAAACATAACACAGGGGAACTTATAGGTGACATAATCAATACAGAATACGAAACAGGTGCACCAACTAGACATGACAAAACAAACATCGAAAACATCAAGCGGTAGTAGCTAGTACTCCGGGGACGGCTTCCGTGACACTATTTTAAGTTTTTCAATACCTTTTAATATTTGTAGAGACTTTTTAAGTAAATACCCGCAGTCAACTTGTGCAATACATTAGGAGATAAAGCAGATTGCGTGCTTCATTTCACCTGTCACGTTATTTTACATTATGAAGATAACCGTAGTTCCCCAGAACAGTTAAGCCAGTCACATGTTCGTTTGTAAATAGCACAACGGGAGAGAGCGTGAGCAGGTGAGTCCAGCTGTGTATTGACGGGTTGCGTTTTATAATGAATGTCAAGTGTTTTTTTTGTCTTCAGTAGAGTGATCAGGGACGTGTAACTATAGTTTTCCTTCACAGAAAATACATTAGTGCAACACATTTGGTGGCAGAAAATAGCTTAATTTTCATCACATGGCAACAGAAGTGCAACGCTATTTGGCTGGCAGCCACACAAGTAAATGAGCTTACAATGAAAAAGCAAGGTCTTTTTTGCAAAAGCGGTGCATAGCCATCATATTTCTAATGTCTATCATAGAAAGAATGTAGCCAGCTACATTTCCTAATGTTTTGCTTAAAGTTAATCTTGCATTTAACCGGGAAAAGGTGGCTGGCTACACCGAGAAAAGTACAGGAGAAAAGTAACTGCACATCAGTCAGATCTCTGTCTGCTGATAGAATGCCTGTTCGAGAATTCTCATCCGAGTGGAGAAGTGCAAATGAAGCAGAAAATTAGTCTGATGCCGAGCAGAAATTACAATAAGAAGCATTTTACACCTGCATTTACAAAACACAGCAAGATATTTCTTATGCAAAGAAAAAAGGTGAAAAATGCAGAATTTGCATTAACCCGAACCCTATATTTAACTTGCTAGTTAATCTAAGTAAGTCGCTGAAATAATAAGGTGACAGGGCATCATATTGTGCTAGCTTTCTGCAGTGTTTGAGAAGTCATAGCTCTTTGGATGGGTTATTTGTACAGTTGCCACTATCTTGATTTCCTTACGTTCTTTCTCCTCTCCGTTCTCGGCCAATCTTCTCCTCCCCCTCTTCTCCGAGCAGAGCAGGGAGGCCCGTTGCCCTAGCGACTCCAGACTCCCCAAAGACACAGCGTGTACACATGCTGCTCTGTTCTTCCTTCAGACAAGCATGCGTCATAACTTTGTTAATTTGCACAATGTCTCTCGTTCACATTCGCTTGTAAATGTCCAAACTCACCAAAAATTACATTCGGTAGCTCCTACCTGTATATGTATAACTTTATGAGCTGGATTGCCTGTCTTTGCAATTTGTTTATTTTCGTTTGCACTCGTTTGCATATTCAGCTAGCAGCCTCCATGGAAATTCGCTATTACTTGTGCTAATTTTGTTAGCACAATGGGCTTTTTTTGTGTTTTTTTGGGTGCCCCCTTGATATAAACTGGTAATACCATATATCCCGGTGTAAGAGAAGGACGGTATGGCGATATGAAAATCTGGATACCACCCAACCCTAGGTTGGGGAAGGGTTGGCTAAAAGGGTTAAGGTTAGGGTTAGGGTTAGGGTTAGCTAACATGCTAAGTAGTTGCAAAGTAGCTCAAAAGTAGTAAGTAGTTGAAAAGTTGTTAATTAACTAAAATGCTAAAGTTGTCCGTGGTGAGATTCGAACTTGCAACCTTTGGGTTGCTAGACGTTCGCATTATACACCTACCCATCCACCCTGACCAACCACCCTTTTCCATCTGTCTTATGTAACCATATCAAACTTAACATATCATACTAATTTGAGTGTCCCGGATTTACATTTGCTATGTTACATCTCCTCTATGAGACCAGGCTGGGAAACAAGTTGCTAAAAGAGCTTGTGACAGTGGATGCTCTGCTTTGCTGTCTACAAGCCCCCATCACGCGCCTATCAACTGTCACCACTCACTCAATCTCGCGCAGACCTACTACGGCCACTTTAGTTGTTAATAATTATGCCCTTGTGAAAATAGGGTATGGTCATTTTCTTGTCCAAATGCTGTAAAATTGGCATCATTCAGTTGCTCATTCAGTAGCTCTCGTTCCCCCCCTCATATTATGCCTGTGAGATATAGGCTACAGCCTTTTTCCCGCTCCAAATACCTTTTTTCATCTCTCCATAGACATTTCCATGTGGCAAACTATCCCTTTCCTTTGAATCACTATCGTAATGGTTTTCCTCCTTTCCCCCCTTATTACATCTTCAAGTGCATCTTGGTCTGCAGTAGCCTACCATAACATTAAGCCAGGTTGCTATGGATGCTAATGAAATCTAATTTCTAACTGGTTGGTTGGCAACTGACGTCAAACTTGGGCAGATCTCAACACATTTTTACATTTTAGTCATTTCGCAGATGCTCTTATCCAGAGCGACTTACAGTTAGTGAGTGCATACATTTTCATATTGGTCCCCCGTAGGAATTGAACCCACAACACTGGTGTTGCAAGCGCCATGCTCTACCAACACCCATGATAGTTTTCAGGTTATCAGGTGAATCCAATCATCCGTATTTCAATACCTAGATGGCTGAATGCTTTTGTGAAGTGTCAAATATAGCCTACCACATCACAAGATGGATTATAGCCTAGTTATCTAGGGACAACCTGAGCCGACTGAAGCCTGGTGACAGGTTTTTTCCAGGTGGCTGACATAATGTGTTTGTCAGGTGGAAAGGGAACCAACTGGAAGTTCAAAGGTAAAGCTTTTAAAGCTGTGGCTCTATCTTGTTCCGTAAGCTATTCCTTCCATCCTCCTATTTCTCTCCACTTTGCTGATCAAGGCTTCGTTTACTGGGAAACTATCAGAAACATGCCTATAGCCCCATCTTGCCCTCTGTTAAGTGGAGTTTCATATTGCCTTCTGCCATATTGCTTTCTTATCTGATGTATGAGGAAATTTGCAGAATGAAATACAGCCAGTGTCTGTGTATAGCCTAGATCAGTGTTTTCCAAAATGCTTACAGCACTTTTACAGTTGCCTTGCAGTGTTTGTTGACACTGTTGTTGAAAATGGCCATCAAAATCACTTCTCTTCAGTGGGGTGTGGCGTCTTGCCCATGTGCCAGAGACTAGGAGGGAGTACTGCCAGGGCCCCGGGTTCACACAAGTCCACAGGGACTGTCAGGGGACAAAGTTATAATAAGGTATTTGAGTGGGAAGGAGTGTGTGTGTTGTGTGGGGGGGGGGGTGTTTTGGTTCTTCAATCCTTGTGGGGACCTAAAATCCCTCAAAGTCCCCACAAGGATTATAAAACAAGGAAAATTCTCCCCATTTTCCACGTACCCATGAGGATAAAGGCTATTTTAAGCTTTTAAATCAAATGCGCCGAATACCAAAAAAAATGAGAATACCAAAAAAAATGCAAATGCAAATAGTCTGGGTAGCCATTTGATTAGATGTTCAGGAGTCTTATGGCTTGGGGGTAGAAGCTGCTTAGAAGCCTCTTGGACCTAGACTTGGCACTCCGGTTCCGTTTGCGGTAGCAGAGAGAACAGTCTATGACTAGGGTGGCTGGAGTCTTTGACAATTTTTAGGGCCTTCCTCTGACACCGCCTGGTATAGAGATCCTGGATGGCAGAAAGCTTGGCCCAAGGGTTAGAGTTACAATTAGGGTTAGAAATAGGGTAAGGATAAGGGGTTAGTGGTTAGGTTAGGGTTAGGAGTTAGGTTTAGGTTTATGGTTTGGGAAAATAGGATGGAAATACATTTTAGGTCCCCACGAGGATAGAAGAAAAATGTGTGTGTGTTCGTCCGTCCGTCTGGCATGTTGGTAGTTGTCTCGTGTTTGGGGTTTAGTTTGTTAATTAGTACACTAATTATACGAGTAACAACAGTATGTTGTCACATCCGTGTGTGTGTGGTATCTGCAGGTTTGGCTGGTGTGTGTGTCTGTCGTGCGTACGTGCTCAAGAGTGGGTGAGTCGCAGATGCCTTGAGTGGCGTCAATTGTGTACTAGCTACATCTGTGGATTTGGTGTGACTGAGTATTTGTGTGGGTGTGAGCTCTGGCCTGAGTGTGTACAAGGGGTAAATCTGTGGGTTATGCAAAGGTATTGTTTGATACAAGGCTTCTTCATTACTAGAGACCTGTGGTATGTGGTTGGATGGTGGGAATAGCATGCTCCTCTCCCCTTCACTTCATCTCTCCCTGCAACATACACTTGGCATGACCAAGTGTTATGCCGCCTCAACATGGGCTTTATCTTCAAGGCGACGCTTTGTGGAATAATGATCTTAGGCCTCAATCAATGGACTCTTCTTTCATTTCTCCAATAGCTGTTGGGGTCATCTGATGGTGGAATAGCATCAGAACAATGGGCGGGGGGCTTCAGATAATGTAAACCAGATGGCTATTGTCAACAACATCCCTCAAAGGTCAAGGAAGATTCACTAGGTCAGGTTCAAAGTTCAACTCAACTAGAAACAACGCCAAGGCCTCCAATTAAAAAACGAGTCACAGACTGTCAACTCAACAAAGCGACAATAAAGTCCATATGAGCACAGCTTTAGCCCTGTAAGTGCTGCTCTGTAATTGTCATTGGGGTATTGTCCAATATAAGGATTACTCTGCCTTTAAAGCGGCTGAATGTCAGGAGCATGCTAATTGCCTCAAATGGGAAGCAAAAGCACAGTTTGAGACGAGTCCGGCATACGCCTCAGTGCCAGTACTGAAAGACTATACTTATTCAAGGAAAAAATACATTGTAGAAAAGTTTAAGGTAAGCTGCCATTCAAGATAAAAAAGCACCTTCTTCTTGTAGTACCTCTGAAATCATGAGCCCAGATTTAAAGGGACTATGTCAGTGGTTGCCATGGAGAATTTCAGCACATTCCAGCCGCAGGTGTGAGTGAATGTGATTGAAATTGGACCACTCAGAATTGCTTAGAAGTGAGACCCTTCAAACAAATTTACACACACAGCCCCCCTTCTCTCCTCCCCCTTTCACTCTCTACCCTACCTACACACATTTCAACCAATCTTTCTGTTCATTTCGCCCATATCATCAGAGAAACCTGCAGACGGAGCCTGACACGCTAAAGGCGCTTCCCCTGTGGAGCCTTTCTGCTTATCCCCTACCACCTGCTCACGTCCCCACGTCCCCCCCATCCCTCACACTCCCCTCAGCGAAGCTTCAGGGATATTGCAGCCCCACTACTGCCTGCCAACGCTCCCCCACCCCCACAACCCCTCACCTCCCTCAACAAGCCCCCCAACTCTCTATGATTCATCCATGGAGTGTGTCAAATCTCTCCATGAGCGAAGCGGGCATAATCGTGAGCGGCAGATTCACCACAGCGTTGGTTTAATAGGCGCCCTCTCGCCGTCAGGTTTAGACCATGACAGTGAGAGGATGATAGGAGTTATGGTTGGTGTAAGTGGTGGTGAAAATGAAACTGGGTTGTGTATACATGAGTGGACAGTGCTTTGCTTTGCCTGGAAGAGGAGGTTTAAAGTATAGACAGGGTCTGTTAAATATGCTGGGCTAACCGTCAGGGGTGTTTGGCGAAGGTTTGACGTTCCGCAGGGCTCAGGCTGCCATCAAAGCAGTGTCTGATCCTTTCAGAGGAGACTGGTTTGAGGCAGTCAGCTTTGCTAATCTCATTCTCCCACCATAGTGGAAGTCCAGACTCTCTCTTTTATTTGTCTCTCTTTCACTCTCTTTCCATGTCTCCCCTCCAACCCATCCCTCACCATGTTGGAAGTGCCTACTCTCTTTTTCTTTATTTTTCTCCCTCACACACTCTCTCCATCTCTCCCCCCTCCAACCTTGCTGCTTGTACTCTATCTGTCA
Organism: Coregonus lavaretus; assembly: GCF_964263955.1. Classification (NCBI taxonomy): domain Eukaryota; kingdom Metazoa; phylum Chordata; class Actinopteri; order Salmoniformes; family Salmonidae; genus Coregonus; species Coregonus lavaretus. The sequence continues at coordinate 37,054,956 of NC_139989.1, read as the reverse complement.
CCGACCTGTGAGAGAGATGGCAGGTTACACCTGGAACAGCTAGTCCTATAGTCTCCAAATGAGAGAGTGGGGTCTGCTCTGGTCCTCTTCCTCGCACGCAGTGTGTGTGTGTGTGTGTGTGTGTGTGTGTGTGTGTGTGTGTGTGTGTGTGTATATGTGTTCTGCATGCCTGTTATTATGTTTGCATGCATTTTATGATGCATTTGTAAGATTTCCATGTTCGTGTGTGTGCTGATCAGTGACAAAACTGGCAGTGGATATTGGATATGACCTTTGCTGTCAAAAGCAGGTATATTCTCCCTATGGTTATGTAAGGCCTAATTATTATACAACCTGTCAGTTTGGTGTATTCCTCTACTTCTCTCCGACCAGGATTTCTCCCCCCGTGCTCTGAGCAGTATTGTCCCACATCTACTGTTGTCTGAACACTACACTACACTACACTACACTGCCCTCGATAGTCTGACCCAAATACTCTATATATTCAAAGTGACACTGTTGTTCAAATACCTTGCAGAACATTCTAGCACTGTGCATAACCACTTAACTATGCACTTTATACACTAAAGCTAGGCCTTTTTGCAATAGTCTGAACACTCACGATATTTGAAACATTGTTCTGCATATTGTAGTTAAAACACTATACTAACAGTGATTTAATAAAGAGCGACTGAACACACCGATTCTGAATGTATTTCTGTTGCTCATTAAGAAAAACGAGATTTCAGTCTTGGGGGTGTGGTTCGATGTAACAGTTACTTATGTTTGCCCCCATTTAGACACCATAGAAACAAAGCCAGTATCACTTCCTCAAAATAGTCAGAATGAATCTAAGTTAACTCAAGAAATCAGTAATTCATGTTGATGTTTTTGCCGAGGAGCTTTTAGTTAGCAATTTTACTAACTAAGGTGTTTGGTGCAGTATTTCTCAAGTCAAAAGATGTGCGACGTGTTGTCTCACGTAAACAAAGTTCAATCCGCTGTGCTGCTGGGCAGGTCTGTCTCACTGTCTGTGTGTTCTGCTGTACGATTGGATAGACTGCAATCACCGCAACTGTTTATCCCATGGTAGTCAGCAAGTGGGTATTGTCGAAATCAAAACCCAACCCTCAAGTAAGTAATGACGAACTCTTGTACACAAATATCACAAAACTCTCTTTTGGATGATACTGACTTTATGACAAAACTTTACCTACTTCAACTTTTTTGTCAATTTTGGCACTGGAATAAATGTTTCTGACTAATATCGATGTCACATATGCCGTTTTCAACTAGAGACGTTTGTTCTTGAGTTCAGTTCTGCTTTAAAGAGTGCACTACTGTTTACTGCAATTTTACAGTAAACAAATTGACAACAAACTTTCAGCATGCTCATAGGGAAGGACATTCAACAAATGACTGATGATTGGCTGAGAGAAATTGATGATAAAAAGATTGTGGCCGCTGTTTTGTTAGACTTCAGCGCAGCTTTTGACATTATCGATCATAGTCTGCTGCTTAAAAAACGGATGTGTTATGGCTTTACACCCCCTGCTACAGTTGATGTCGGAAGTTTACATACACCTTAGCCAAAAACATTTAAACTCAGTTTTTCACAATTCCTGACATTTAATCCTAGTAAAAATTCCCTGTCTTAGGTCAGTTAGGATCAGCACTTTATTTTAAGAATGTGAAATGTCAGAATAATAGTAAAGAGAATGATTTATTTCAGCTTTTATTTATTTCATCACATTCCCAGTGGGTCAGAAGTTTACATACACTCAATTAGTATTTGGTAGCATTGCCTTTAAATTGTTTAACTTGGGTCAAATGTTTCGTGTAGCCTTCCACAAGCTTCCCACAATAGAATTTTGGCCCATTCCTCCTGACAGAGCTGGTGTAACTGATTTAGGTTTGTAGGCCTCCTTGCTCGCACATGCTTTTTCAGTTCTGGCCATAAATCTTCTATAGGATTGAGGTCAGGGCTTTATGATGGCCACTCCAATACCTTGACTTTGTTGTCCTTAAGCCATTTTGCCACAACTTTGGAAGTATGCTTGGGGTCGTTGTCCATTTGGAAGACCCATTTGCGACCAAGCTTTAACTTCCTGACTGATGTCTTGAGATGTTGCTTCAATATATCAACATAATTTTCCTTCCTCATGATGCCATCTATTTTGTGAAGTGCACCAGACCCTCCTGCTGCAAAGCACCCCAACAGCATGATGCTGCCACCCCCGTGCATCATGGTTGGGATGGTGTTCTTCGGCTTGCAAGTCCCCCTTTTTCCTCCAAACATAATGATGGTCATTATGGCCAAACAGTTATATTTTTGTTTAATCAGACCAGAGGACATTTCTCCAAAAAGTACGATCTTTGTCCCCATGAGCAGTTGCAAACCGTAGGCTGGCTTTTTTATGGCGGTTTTGGAGCAGTGTCTTCTTCCTTACTGAGCGGCCTTTCAGGTTATGTCGATATAGGACTCGTTTTACTGTGGATATAGATACTTTTGTACCTGTTTCCTCCAGCATCTTCACAAGGTCCTTTGCTGTTGTTCTGGGATTGATTTGCACTTTTCGCAACAAAGTACGTTCATCTCTAGGAGACAGAACACGTCTCCTTCCTGAGCGGTATGACGGCTGCATGGTCCCATGGTGTTTATACTTGCGTACTATTGTTTGTACAGATGAACGTGGTACCTTCAGGCATTTGGAAATTGCTCCCAAGGATGAACCAGACTCGTCTCCCATTTTTTTTCTGAGGTCTTGGCTGATTTCTTATGATTTTCCCATGATGTCAAGCGAAGAGGCACTGAGTTTGAAGGAATGCCTTGAAATACATCCACAGGTACACCTCCAATTGTCTCAAATTATATCAATTAGCCTATCAGAAGCTTCTAAAGCCCTGACATAATTTTCTGGAATTGTCCAAGCTGTTTAAAGGCACAGTCAACTTAGTGTATGTAAACTTCTGACCCACTGGAATTGTGATACAGTGAATTATAAGTGAAATAATCTGTCTGTAAACAATTGTTGGAAAAAGTACTTGTGTCATGCACAAAGTAGATGTCCTAACCGACTTGCCAAAACTATAGTTTGTTAACAATACATTCTTGGAGTGGTTGAAAAACAAGTTTTAATGACTCCAACCTAAGTGTATGTAAACTTCCAACTTAAACTGTATATTGTAGATAAAGAGTTACCTGTCTAACAGAACACAGAGGGTGTTCTTTAATGGAAGCCTCTCCAACATAATCCAGCTAGATTCAGGAATTCCCCAGGGCAGCTGTCTAGGCCCCTTTATTTTTTTCAATTTTTACTAATGATATGCCCTTGCATTGAGTAAAGCCAGTGTGTCTATGTATGCGGATGACTAAACACTATACATGTCAGCTACTACAGCGACTGAAATTACTGCAACACTTAACCAAGAGCTGCAGTTAGTTTCAGAGTGGGTGGCAAGGAATAAGTTAGTCATAAATATTTCTAAAACTAAAAGCATTGTATTTGGGACAGATTATTCACTAAACCCTAAACCTCAACTAAATATTGTAATACCCTGGATTGTTAACTGTCATGGTCAAAACATATTGATCAAATCAAATCAAATTGAAATGTTATTTGGCACATGCGCCGAATACAACAGGTGTAGACATTACAGTGAAATGCTTACTTACAGCTCTTAACCAACAATGCATTTATTTATATAAAAGTCAAATAAAACAACAACATCAAAAAAGTGTTCAGAAAAAAATAACAGTAGGGAGGCTATATACAGGGGGGTACCGGTGCAGAGTCAATGTGCGGGGGCACCAGCTAGTTGAGGTAGTTGAGGGAATATGTACATGTGGGTAGAGTTAAAGTGACTATGCATAAATAATTAACAGAGTAGCAGCAGCGTAAAAAGATGGGGTGGGGGTGGGGGGGCAGTGCAAGTAGTCCGGGTAGCCATAATTAGCTGTTCAGGTGTCTTATGGCTTGGGGATAGAAGCTGTTGAGAAGCCTTTTGGACCTTGACTTGGCGCTCCGGTACCGCTTGCCGTATGGTAGCAGAGAGAACAGTCTATGACTAGGGTGGCTGGAGTCTTTGACAATTTTGAGGGCCTTCCTCTGACACCGCCTGGTATAGAGGTCCTGGATGGCAGGAAGCTTGGCCCCAGTGATGTGCTGGGCCGTACGCACTACCCTCTGTAGTGCCTTGCGGTCGGAGGCCGAGCAGTTGTCATACCAGGTGGTGATGCAACCAGTCAGGATGCTCTCGATGGTGCAGCTGTATACGTTTTTGAGGATCTGAGGACCCATGCCAAATCTTTTCAGTCTCCTGAGGGGGAATAGGCTTTGTCTTGCCCTCTTCACAACTGTCTTGGTGTGTTTGGACCATGATAGTTCGTTGGTGATGTGGACACCAAGGAACTTGAAGCTCTCAACCTGTTCCACTACAGCCCCATCGATGATTTTTTCCTGTAGTCCACAATCATCTCCTTTGTCTTGGTCACGTTGAGGGAGAGGTTGTTATCCTGGCACCACACGGCCAGGTCTCTGACCTCCTCCCTATAGGCTGTCTCATCGTTGTCGGTGATCAGGCCTACCACTGTTGTGTCGTCGGCAAACTTAATGATGGTGTTGGAGTCGTGCCTGGACATGCAGTCATGGGTGAACAGGGAGTACAGGAGGGGACTGAGCACGCACCCCTGAGGGTCCCCCGTTTTGAGGATCAGCGTGGCAGATGTGTTGTTACCTACCCTTACGACCTGGGGGCGGCCCGTCAGGAAGTCCAGGATCCAGTTGCAGAGGGAGGTATTTAGTCCCAGGATCCTTAGCTTAGTGATGAGCTTTGAGGGCACTATGGTGTTGAACGCTGAGCTGTAGTCAATGAATAGCATTCTCACGTAGGTGTTCCTCTTGTCCAGGTGGGAAAGGGCAGTGTGGAGTGCAATAAAGATTGCATCATCTGTGGATCTGTTGGGGTGGTATGCAAATTGAAGTGGGTCTAGGGTTTCTGGGATAATGGTGTTGATGTGAGCCATGACCAGCCTTTCAAAGCACTTCATGGCTACAGACGTCAGTGCTACGGGTTGGTAGTCATTTAGGCAGGTTATCTTAGTGTCCTTGGGCACGGGGACTATGGTGGTCTGCTTGAAACATGTTGGTATTACAGACTCAGTCAGGGACATGTTGAAAATGTCAGTGAAGACACTTGCCAGTTGGTCAGCACATGCTCGGAGTACACGTCCTGGTAATATGTCTGGCCCTGCGGCCTTGTGAATGTTGACCTGCTTTAAAGTCTTACTCACATCGGCTACGGAGAGCGTGATCACATAGTCATCCGGAACAGCTGGTGCTCTCATGATACAACAGTAGCTAAGATGGGGAGAAGTCTGTCCATAATAAAGCGCTACTCTACCTTCTTAACAGCACTATCAACAAGGTAGGTCCTACAGGCCGTAGTTTTGTCGCACCTGGACTACTGTTCAGTCTTGTGGTCAGGTGCCACAAAAAGGGACTTAGGAAAATTGCAATTGGCTCAGAACAGGGCAGCCCGGCTGGGCCTTGGATGTACACAGAGAGCTAATATTAATAATATGCATGTCAATCTCTCATGGGTCAAAGTGGAGGAGAGATTGACTTCATCACTACTTGTATTTATGAGAGGTATTGACATGTTGAATGCACTGAACTGTCTTTTTGAACTACTGGCGCACAGCTCGGACACCCATGCATACCCCACAAGACATGCCACAAGAGGTCTCTTCACTGTCCCCAAGTCCAGAACAGACTATGGGAGGCGCACAGTACTACATAGAGCAACGACTACATGGAACTCTATTCCACATCAAGTAACTGATGCAAGCTGTAAAATTAGATTTAAAAAACAGATTGAAATACACCTTATGGAACAGCGGGGACTGTGAAGCAACACAAACATAGACAGAGACACATGCATACAAACACATGATAACATACGCACTATACACACACGTACATATGGATTTTGTATGGTAGGGGTAGCAGCTAATGGGGATCCATAATAAATACAAATACTACATACTAGTCTTAAGAGTTAACTGTACCCTTTATATTGAACACCACAAGGTAGTTCTAGTGCAAAGACTTCACACAGCATCATACTGAAGACATGACACTCTTGACATCTATATTTATATTTGTAACTATTTTAGTCATTTAGCAGACACTCTTATCCAGAGCAACTTACAGTAAGTGAGTGCATATATTTTTAATTTATTTTTCATACTGGCCCCCCGTGGGAATCGAACCCACAACCCTGGCGATAATTCCCTCCCCTACCCTGGACGACGCTGGGCCAATTGTGCGCCGCCCCATGGGTCTCCCAGTCGCGGCCCGCTACGACAGAGCCTGGATTCGAACCAGGATCTCTAGTGGCACAGCTAGCACTGCGATGCAGTGCCTTAGACCACTGCGCCACTCGGGAGGTCTTATAGCAGTCAAAACACTGCTACTACTCGCACTAGTCAAAACAACACAAAATTATTTATAAAGAAACACATGCAGTAGTGAAAATGCTGCTTTTCCCACATTAGTTAAAACATATTCTGGACTCACACACCGTCGAATAGCACCTTAACAAGAGTAATCTTCAATTAATATTTAAAGGAGAGAAGTGGTTGATTATTTCAGCCTCTATATTTAGGACACAATTTACTTAGCCAATTTCCTCCCCCTGTTTATAAGAATACTTTTCAATGTATTTCTTGACTTCCCCTCCACCTTTTCTCTGTTGTGTCTACATATTGATTGTTTAGATATAAGCCTTCATTTATTTGGATTGTAGGGGATGCCAGCCTAATTGAATTGGCACATTGTGGTATAATGACGGTAGCTCAAGGAACAGAACAATGAGATGCTCTCGTCAACGAGCATCGATTGGAACATGAGAAAATAATAACTGACTGAGTCATCCAAAATGGCTCATGAACTTCACTTCAGCTTTGAACGACCATATCCGTTTTTACACATGCTATGTCAATGGGTAGGTCTCCCCCGCTTGTTGCACCCCCACTTGGTTTCTTCCTCCTCAGCTCTGGGCAGTTTGATCTGTCAAGTTTCACAGGGCTTAACTGTCCTCTGTTTCTCTCTGTCTGTGTGTGTGGAGGAAGAGTTCACTCAGTGTGCAGATTATTTCTCCCATGAGGCCGAGAGGGTGAGGAGAGCCCAGTCTGTCAGATCTGCCCACGCTGCCTCGCGGTTACCGTGCCAACCCTTTGGGTCGGAGGGTGGGAGGGAGAGTGGAGCCGGGTGACCAGACCAGACCGGCTACATCTCCACAACGGCCAGCGCCTGTTGGTCTTGTAGTCCACCGCACCCACTTCTGTTCTTGATCTGTGTGTGTGTGTGTGTGTGTGTGTGTGTGTCTGTGTGTCTGTGCGTGTCTGTGTGTGTGTAGCCCTGTTGAGCCATACAGCACACAGCTGTCTCCTGTGCACAAAGTCAGGATGACTGGAAGACAAGAGGGCGTAGGAGAGCCCAGGTTTTGGCCTAGAAGCTTCTTCTCTCTCTCTCTCTCTCTCTCTCTCGCTCTCTCACTCTCACTCTCTCTCCTTACCTCTCTCTTACTCCTTCTTCCTTATCTTACCATCTCTGATCCCCGTCCCCCCACTGATGGACTCTCCCTGTCTCTTCCCTTTTGTCTTCCTGTGCATCTCTCTCCCTCTGTCTTTTTCTTAGCCTCTCCCTCACTCTTAACATGTGTCTCTCAGAGGTCCACTTATCTCTCTTTATCTGTACTGACCCTTACACTGGGAACGGCCTCTTGTCCTACTGGCTTTGGCCATATGTGACTGGCTCGATTCGGTCCTATATAGCAAAAAAATATTCAATGGATAAAAGTAGAGACTCGAAGCTAGAAAATGGTATATCATACACTGCAGCTGAGGAACAATGGGAAAGTAATTCTGCTTTGAAAGTTGATAAACTTGTAACCCCATCTTTGATAAAATGGCCCTTGAATGTTTTGGTACACCTACCGGAGAGCTCTTCTTTGTTAACACCCATTCAGCATCATTAAGCCTTAGCCCCACCCATCTCTTTAAGGATTTGAGGCCATGTGCTAAACAGAGTGAGTAAGGTACTGTAGTAAACAACCAAAGATTTCAAGACTAAAAGTGGTGAAAGTAGTAGCAAAAATACACTTGATCTAGTCCTTGGCCTATATCCAAATCCAGTGTTTCCCAACCCTGGTCCTCAAGTACCCCCAACAGTACACATTTAGTTGTAGCCCTGGACAAACACACCTCATTCAACTCATTGAGGGCTAGATGATTAGTTGACAAGTTGAATCGGGTGTGCTTGTTCAGGGTTACAATACAAATGTGTACTATTGGGGGTACTCACATGCACAGGATATAGAAGGTGTAAACGGTACAGTGAAATGGTTACTTGCATGTTTGCATAGTAGCAATATCAAAAAATAGAAACTGTCCAGATAAATATTGTATCAATATTTTACAGTTATTAGATGATTCTTACCCAGACACACTTGTCTAAATTGATGGATCATGTGAAATAAATGCTATAACCACCCCCCAGCCACATCTATCTACATGGATGGGTCACTATTGTCTAGACATGTACAAATGTTCATGAAATACAATAGATGACCGTAATTACCTCCAGACACACCTGGCTAACTTGATGGGTCATGTAATCATCTGGCGAAGTGGAGTCTTTTGTTTAGACATGCAGCTAGCTAGCTAGCTAGCTAAACAATTAACCTAATGGTGCTTTCAAGACAACTGGGAACTTGGAAGAATATGAGGTCAAATCATGACGTCAGTGATCTTCAGGTCGTAAAATTGGGGCACTAGAAAGAGGTCAGAGTTCCAAGTTGGATGACCATTCAAAACGATTTTTTCCAGTCGGAGTACGTTTTTTCTGAGTTCCCAGTTGTCTTGAACGCACTGAAGTTGGAAGTCGGAGATTTCCGAGTTCCCAGTTCCCAGTTGTTTTGAATGCGGCAATAATCCCAACTCATACTACTAGCAATACAAACGGATTGTCATAGCTAGCCACCATGCATGTATCTGCAGGTAGCTAAAGCTAACCAACTAGGTTCAATGTTAGCTAGCTAGCTAACGTTAGGCTATGACTAGCTATGCAAATGGCTTTCTGAGATACAAATAACATTACTACACAGATCATACACATAACGTTCGCTAGCAAGCCAGCCAGCTAATGTTAGCTAGCTAACAGTATGTTTTAACTTGCAATGAAAATGACTTTCTGACAAAATTAGAAACTTGTAATATCTGAAAATGTAGCTAACTAGACTCTTACTCATATACATGGATGAACGCTTCTCCCTCTCTGTCACGGATGCCATGGTTGCCCTTAGTTTGTAGATGTAACCCAGAGACAGGTGTTTTATACAACAGCCTTCTGTGTTATCTTTTTGACTCCCTCCGCCTATTTGCAATCAAACGCCAGAATGTTCTCCATCTCCTTAGCTATCATACTCTTCTCCCACCAGGCATTCCAATGATTTCAAAACTTGGTCAACTTCCTCCGTGACAACAACACTGTTGATTGCCGTTTCTTCCCCATCACTGTCATCAGAAGACTCTGCAATGTCTGCTTCAATTAAAATGTTTTTACCTAAATCAGGGATTTTGTCATCGTCTGATTCATTTTCAGTCAGCATGGCACGATCGTCCTCCAGAAAGTATTCCATCACAACTTTTTCCCACTGATCTTTGTTGATAGTGCCTGTTAAATTCAGGGCAGCACTTTTGCAGTTCATGACATCTTTCAAAAAAGACACTAGAAAGGATTACCTACACATGCTGAGCAGCTCATGTTATAGACAGAAGGATGCTACATGGCATACCAATCCGAACTCATCTCCCGGCATGTCCAGCCTATCCATTATCTCAGCCAATCATGGCTAGCGGGAAGGTTCCTGTCTTTTTCTGTGGCTAAACCAACTAGGCTCGTAATTGAACTATTTTATTCTTATTTACAGACTCTTATATAACATACAAGTTAGTTATTAAGGCACATGAAAGTTCACATGTTCCAGAAGGTATTTCTGCCCAAAAAAAATGAATTTTGATTTAAAAAATAATGTTTACGTTCAAATGCCTCTCCTGTGAAGTAGTGACGTGCGACATACGCCTAGTTTCCTGAAACAAGTCACATGTGATATCTGTGTGTTCTCGATATTGTGTGTATATTATGGTCCAATGGATGTATGTTGATGTGTGTATTTGTTAGTATTTTGTACGTGTGCATGTGTGTGCGTGAGAACAGAGCAGTGGCGATAGTGGTTAAGAGACATGACCTCAGTTTATCCGGTGCTGTGTTTTGTGTGCTTATCAGGGGTTTTTGAAAGGAAAGGTGACGTATTGCAGGCCACAATGCCATCCCCTGAGACTGTCTCACACGCACACACACAAACATACAGTAGATACACACAGCCAATTTCTCTCTGCTCATGCTTTCCGGGTCGGTCGTGGAACAGCTCCCACATGATCTAAGAAGAAAGGAGGGCTGGAGGGAGAGATGAGTAGAGGAGAGAGGAAGACAGGAAGAGATAGAGACAGATCTAGACAGACAGAGAGCGGGAGGGTGGAGACAGAGGGCGGAGAGATGGAGATGATGAGAGCACTTAGACTCGTTGAAAGAGAGAAATGAGGTGGTTGCTAAGGAGGAGAGGAACAAAGGAGGAAAACCTGTTTTGTTCAGAAATGTTGTTTTTTTTCAACAATGTTTTGTGCAAAAATGTGATATGTAATGTCAGTAGGGAGCATTGCAGTTAGATGAGCACCATTTGAATCACTGCTTTGTGGCTGTGAAAGAAAAGTTGCGTGTGCATGATTGTGTGTACAGTCGTGGTCAAAAGATTTGAGAATGACACAAGTATTGGTCTTCACAAAGTTTGCTGCTTCAGTGTTTTTAGATATTTTTGTCAGATGTTACTATGGTATACAAAAGTATAATTACAATCATTCCATAAGTGTCAAAGGCTTTTATTGACAATTGCATTAAGTTTATGCAAAGAGTCAATATTTGCAGTGTTGACCCTTCTTTTTCAAGACCTCTGCAATCCGCCCTGGCATGCTGTCAATTAACTTCTGGGCCACATCCTGACTGATGGCAGCCCATTCTAGCATAATCAATGCTTGGAGTTTGTCAGAATATGTGGGTTTTTGTTTGTCCACCCGCCTCTTGAGGATTGACCACAAGTTCTCAATGGGATTAAGGTCTGGGGAGTTTCCTGGCCATGGACCCAACATTTCTATGTTTTGTTCCTAGAGCCACTTAGTTATCACTTTTGCCTTATGGCAAGGTGCTCCATCATGCTGGAAAAGGCATTGTTCGTCACCAAACAGTTCTTGGATGGTTGGGAGAAGTTGCTCTCGGAGGATGTGTTGGTACCATTCTTTATTATCATGGCTGTGTTTTTAGGCAAAGTTGTGAGTGACCCCACTCCCTTGGCTGAAAAACAACCCCACACATGAATGGTCTCAGGATGCTTTACTGTTGGCATGACACAGGACTGATGGTAGCGCTCACCTTGTCTTCTCTGGACAAGCTTTTTTCCGGATGCCCCAAACAATAGGAAAGGGGATTAATCAGGGAAAATGACTTTACCCCAGTCCTCAGCAGTCCAATCCCTGTACCTTTTGCAGAATATCAGTCTGTCCCTGATGTTTTTCCTGGAGAGAAGTGGCTTCCTCGCTGCCCTTCTTGACACAAGGCCATCCTCCAAAAGTATTCGCCTCACTGTGCGTGCAGATGCACTCACACCTGCCTGCTGCCATTCCTGAGCAAGCTCTGCACTGGTGGTGCCCCGATCCCGCAGCTGAATCAACTTTTGGAGACGGTCCTGGCGCTTGCTGGACTTTCTTGGGCGCCCTGAAGCCTTCTTCACAATAATTGAACCTCTCTCCTTGAAGTTCTTGATGATCCGATAAATGGTTGATTTAGGTGCAATCTTACTAGCAGCAATATCCTTGCCTGTGAAGCCTTTTTTGTGCAAAGCAATGATGACGGCACGTGTTTCCTTGCAGGTAACCATGGTTAACAGAGGAAGAACAATGATTTCAAGCACCACCCTCCTTTTAGAACTTCCAGTCTGTTATTCTAACTCAATCAGCATGACAGAGTGATCTCCACCTTTGTCCTCGTCAACACTCTCACCTGTGTTAACGAGAGAATCACTGACATGATGTCAGCTGGTCCTTTTGTGGCAGGGCTGAAATGCAGTGGAAATGTTTTTTGGGGATTAAGTTCATTTTCATGGCAAAGAGGGACTTTGCAATGAATTGCAATTCATCTGATCACTCTCCATGACATTCTGGAGGATATGCAAATTGCCATCATAAAAACTGAGGCAGCAGACTGTGAAAATTAATATTTGTGGCATTCTCAAAACTTTTGATGTATGTTTGCATACACACGTGTGTGTGTGGTGTGTGTGTGTGTTCCGGCAGGCCCCAGTAGTCTATAACCCGTGTCTCCAGTGAGAGGATGTATACGGAGCCAGGCCCCTCCAGTGAGCCAGTCGACTCCTTTCAATTGACGCCTCGCTCGAACAATTGAAAGCCCTGTCTTCTCCAATGACCATCACTGTCTCCCCCTCTCTCCTCCCTCCCCACCTCCTTCACTGTCTCCCCCTCTCTCCTCCCTCCCCACCTCCTTCACAATCTCCTCCTCTCCGCTCTTCATTCCTTGTTCCTTATCTCCTTTGATTTTCTCTACCATTTTTCTTTTGTGCCTAACACTCTTTCTTCTTACTTTTCCATTCCTCTACTGCGCAATATCCTCCTTCTTTTCCTACTATTTATTATTCTACTCATACTCTTCTCCCTCTCCTTCTTATTTGTCCAGTTCTCCTCTCTCTCGCCTCGCTTGCCTCAGTCCTCACCTTCTTTGAACCGCTTCCACTTTCATACTCCCTCTGTATCCTTGTCTTTTGCCTAGTCTGTCAGCGGCAGAGTTGGATTTGGCTGCATTGCTACGACATCATGCTTCAGTATGCAAAGCTGAGAAGCTGGCTGTGTTTTCACACAGTGCAGTGACAGCATAATGTCCTCCTGGCATCACACACCAGCAGATGAGGGGCTAAGTAGTCCCTGTTAGCAAACAAAAGCGTGTTCATTTAGAAAACAAACCTAAATATTTTATAGAACTGTGAGTTTTGGCAATAATAAGTTGCTTGATGAATTATGTTAGGCAGCTGAGACACACATTTTTGGAGGTCTCTCTCCCTCTCTCTCTCTCTCTCTCTCTCTCTCTCTGATCTTTGAGATCCATTTTCTTCTGGCAAGGCAGGCTAGTATCTACAAATGTTTTCTCCTGTGCATGTTATATTATTTTCCAGACAAGCTCTATAGGGAATATGTTGGATTTCCTCTGCTCCCTTCAAACAGAGGGAAAGTAAATTCTATATCCATCCGATATAGAAAATTGGATAAATGTTGCCTGTAAACATAGGCTCTAACCCTCCGCCTCCCTCTCCCTTCACTGTTTCTGTCTTCCTCAGTCACTCTCACTCTCTTTCTGTCACTCTTTCCTCATCTCTCCAATTTTCCCGTTCCATCTCTCATTCACCCCTCCCTCCCTCGCTCTTTCTTTTCCTCTCTAGTTCATTCTTTCTATTCCATCTATAGATCTTTTTCTGCTTCTTTGTCAATTTCATGCACCCCTTCTCTCTCTCCCCCCATCTTTCTCTCTCACTCTCTGAGGTCTCTGTGGTCAGGCTCTGCTCTCCCTTCCATGGGCACAGTTCCAAACCGAGCCGTTTAGGCGCTCTGCTGATAGTGTGTAATCGCCACATTCGCCCCGCTCACCAAGAGGCAGCACAATTTTTTCTCTTTTTTGGACTTCTCAATCCTTCTCCCAATCTCTTCATTTCTCTCTCTCTCTCCTCCTGTACTCATTTCAGAGTCCGTCCCCCTCTTAGCCGTTGCTGAGCCTGGCAGTGATTGGTGGGTCTTATCCGTTTATCTGTTCCTCAGGGCTGTGGTAGGGGGGTGAGGGTAAAATGGAGGGAATAGGGGAACTAAAAACAACACATCAAGGGAAACCTGTAGAGGGAGAAAACAAACATTCGGCTGCCCTGCCTCGGTCCCTGGAGCGTTTTGCTGGTATGAAGGAGGACTGGATAGATGTCTTATCAGAGTGTGGAGCGTGGATAAAGGGTTCTGTTACAAAAAGGATGTTATCGGCTGGGTAAAACGCTTGTCTCCCCATATCGCACAATCAAAGAAGAGGCTAGCTGAGGTTGGTACCAGGGGGACGTAGCAAAACAAAGCTGGGGATGGAGCTTGAGATGGAACTTGAAAGACCTGGTTGGAACGTTGATGTGAAACTCACACCACACAGCATTCCTCACAATGTTCACAATGTTCTTTCCCCTTTCTACTTTTCTATTGAAAGTCAACAAGCCACAAGAGTTCACAGAACTGAAATTCTTTTCAACTCAGTTTAAAATGACTGAGTTGATTTTGGCATGCTATTTGGAGCATGCAAGCAGGGGTTTGTGCAATTTTGCCAACAAAATGATATTTGTAAGCCATATTTCTTGTTGCATAATGGACTCTCACATCCTAGTTATCCATAAAAGGTTTTTTTAAAACCTGTGAGGAGAGAAGGATATGGGGAAAACCTGTTATAAAAAATTGGCACCAATTTGCTGATAAAACTAGTCAATCGAGCTGCTATAGTAGTTATGGCCAGGGCATAACTTGTCCCCCACCCTAACACCCCCCATTCCTCCAGGCACTGCACTGTAGTGAGGAAATGCAACAGAGAATTTTGATTCTTTGATTTATTCTTGTAAAGCCTGGCTTTCTCGCCCCGAACTCGTCCATTTGCCCTTTTTTTCCTTCATGTTCTGCTGAGTCTGCTGTTTCTCCTACCAGTGACCTTTGACCCCCTTGAGGCACTTTCTGCCATGTCAAGGCTTTTGCTCTGCTGACCTTGGCCTGTGAGGGTCGGCCCTAGTGGTTCCATCCACAGTATCTATCTAGCATTGGCTACACTGTACCACAATGGCCTGAATTCCAGTCTGTGTCCATCCCTCCCTGCTTTTCACTTTCCTTTCCTCAGCTTTAAATCAACATACAGTGAGCTAGCCACACACAACCCTCCCCCTGTTTAAAGTCATCCTCCGTTGGCTCGGGGATCTCTTCCCATTTACTCGTAGCACAGGAAGGCGTGCCAAAACGGATAAGGGATCTGATGAGTGAAGATAGCTCAAGCCATCCTCTTTCTGAAGACCTGATGCTTTGATTGTTCCCCTCCATCAGCTTTGAGCCCAACTTTCTGGGCCTTTAAACCACGCTTCTCCCTCGTCCTCATTAACTGGCTTGTAAACGCCGCCCGAACATTAACTGATATACACGTGGCACAACACACACACACACACACACATATAGTAGATGCAGACACACACACGTCACGTACACACAGACACACACATGTCAGCGAACTTGCTGCTAGTGGCTAATGATTCATTCTGTCCATATCGATGTGAGAGATCCTATAAGGCTCGATAGCACCGACAGAGAGAGAGAGAGCGAGAGAGAGAGAGAGAGAGAGAGAGAAGAGAGAGAGAGAGAGAGAGAAGAGAGAGAAGAGAGGAGAGAGATGAGAGAGAGAGAGAGAGAGTGAGAGAGAGAGAGAGAAGAGAGAGAGAGAGAGAGAGAGAGAGAGAGAGAGAGAGAGAGAGAGAGAGAGAGAACTTATGATGGTGGTTAGGTTAGCACCCCTCCCACTCACTTAGGTTAGCACCCCTCCCACACACTTAATTAAAATCCTACAGAGGGGACAGAGAAGAAGGGGTGAGTGGGAGGAGGAGGTTAGGAACAGAGGGAACTTCCTTCCTCTCTACTTTTAACACAACAACACACCATACCACAGCTGCAGTGTCAGCCATTTGGGAAGGAAGGCATGAGAAGATAATGTGAATAGTATGGTATAAGTTATACTACATATTTGTTTTGTTCAGGAGACTATTACAGAATAAGCTACAGTCCAAGATGGAGTACATGTGATCATTATGTGTGTTATGGTTTGGTGTGTCTTTGAGATGACTGCCCATTTGGTAGAAAGGAAGAGACCTGTGATGAAATGGTAGGATGAGCGTTGTAGTCGGTTTTCCAGATGTGTTGTGTTTGCAGTTAAACTGGATGTTGTTGTTTTTATTTGATATTTTAAGGCTCCCTGACATATCATATAGTGCAGCTTACAGTCCTCTGAATGAGAAGCTTTTGAAAGGGAGAGCTTAGCCACTATAAAGGTGTATTTCTATTCACTCTCTTTCAGTCTCAATAAAGAAACCATCACTCAGCCTTCCCAAGAGCACTTGATATGAGCTATTGAACTGGCAAATCACATCCAGAAACAAGGTCCAGCTGATCCATTACAATGTCGACAAAATAATTGGATAAGAGAGCCCCTTTGTCAACATTTACAGACTTAGACGCAATAACCGCTTCAGAGAACCTAGAATAGTGTTAAATGTAATAGTCTGATTGCGCTTCGTCATGGTCTTCCTCACTCACTAGTTTTCTCTTTGAACTGACCTCTGAAAGAAGGTCGAACAGAGGTGGTATGTAATGTTTTTTGTGTGTGTGTGTGCGCACGCTTTACCAACCCAAACACTGTTTTCATTTCAGCACAGTGCTGCAGTGCACACACAGGAGCAGGATTTAATTTACCTCTACCTCTCTATTTATTTAATCACAGTTGGTTGCACAGTGGCTCTGCTTTGCCGTGTTGATCGCTTTGGCGAAAAGGTGAAACGTTGCTTTCATACTAGATAATTACCAAGCGCATGGGGGAGCAGGGCGGAGCAGGGGGGCGTGGGAGCTGACATTGCAGTCAAAAACAGCTCCCACAGCTCTTTGGAACTAGGAAGGAATTGTAACCACGGTGACAAAGTACTGTACATATGCCACAAAAGCTGAGGGAAGCACTAGAATATTTCCCATCTTCTTGAATCTTTGGCTGGATATGTAGGCTAAATCATTTGGCTTTAGTTAGCCTGTGATTGTACATCTGAGATTGGATGTGTGCCATGTGTAAATTCCATTTCCACTATGTAGACTGACACCTTTACAGTGTTGATTCGTGACCAGTTGTAGACATGTTCCTGACTATCTCCACTGTATAATTCAATAATACATGACTCTCCTCACTCTCGCTCCGTGTTTATGCAGCAATTTCATATTTCATGAGGCTCTGATACTTCCACATGGTCACTAAGCAGTCGGGACAGAAATAATTCAAGGTTTGTCATAAGCTGCTATGTAAATCAAATTAATCACAGCTTGGTCAAAAAACACGATCGTGCCTCAACCATTTAAAGTGTTTTTCCGAATGAACAGACAGTCAGACATTGGATTGGATATGGATGGTGCAGTAAATGTAATCCCCTGCCTGATCTGATCCAGTAGAAATGACAGCTAGACTCATCCTCCGTGACCTTCAACCTCCCTTGTTTACTTTAAATGCAGGAAGTGTTGCTCCCCCACAGGGCATCAATTACATGCATGTTGACATACCACTGTGCACTGTACACATACACACTCACTCACTCACTCACACACACTCACACTTACACTAGCACACACACTTACACTCGCACACACACACCACAGCGCCCCACCGTGACACTCAGAGAATCCATCATGGATATTAGCAGGGGGTTCGATCTCTCCCGTGTTTATGTTTTCTCGTTCTCTCTTCCCCGGGATCCCGATTCCTACCGTCAGATGTCCTGATGTTATGTGGGCTGACAGCCTCCATCCACCAGAGAGAAAGCAGAAGCATTATCGATCCATGCCTTGCGCGTTCCTATAGATCTTTCTGCAGGCAGCACTTTCAGGGTCTTATGGATTCAGTAGGATGCCATTCGGCCTGTAATAAAGACCACCTACAACGAACAAAAACATTTTGACTGCTCACTGTGAAGTTTATTAGAATTGTTTTACTCTGAAATGAATGTATTTACATTCATAATGATGTCTGATGTAGCGATGGGCATTTGAAATGTTTTGACTGTTCGAGGACTCGCATAATTATTTTTTGAGTACTCGGGTACTCAAATGAAAAAATTTATAATTTTAGAACACAAGGCCCGCACTGGAAAGAAATATGTGCGCATTTATCTATATGCCAACAGTGTGAAACAATGCCTCATTTATCATAACCATTACAGATAACAAACCCTAATTGCTAAATTGCCCCATATACAGTATACTATTCAGTCAATAAAAAAACAAGTGCCATTTAAGATAAATGTATTGAAACCGTAATATCAACTGGTTATATTATATTGTGGAACACAATCTTCAAAAAGGCAGTAACCTCAGCAGTGGCACTTGCTTGTAGAAGCCTATGGCTGTGCAATGGCATAGCCTTGTATTGTTAATTTAGAAGACAAGACGCTATTATTTCCCGAGCCCTTATCACAGTCTTTTTTGGGGGGGACAACATTTCACTTGCCTGTTCGGGCAGCCACAAAGCACATTCCACCAAATAGTTGTACAGTATTTGAGAGAAAAAAGATCTCTGGTTAAAAATCGAGTTTTGACGTCCATTTGAGTGCTCGAGTACTCAATTACTCATCCCTAGTTTGATGAACATGAACAGTGGTGACGCGTCATTCAGAGCTCCACCTGTTTAGTAAAAATAATAATAATAATAAATAAAATGTTTGCCTGTTTTGCATGTTATTTTGGCATTAATACGTGTCACATATCAGTTTGCAAGTAATGAGAGTCGCACTCTCTATGTATAAACTCCCAGTAATATTTTTATTTTTACCCAATAAATTACTGGGAGTTTATACATAGAGAGTGCGACTCTCTTTATTTGTTTTTATAGCTTACAGTTTATTCTCTCTTGGTCAGCACCTCCACACTAAGTGATGTTCTCTGGGTGTGCGCCAGCTCATGCTTTTTATTAGACATATAGGTTTGCAAACAATGTAAAAAAAAAAATATATACATCTTTGAGTTAATAAAACCGCATACAAACATGGTCTCTTTTTTGCTTTCTTGAGTAAGGCAGCTCCAAAATGCAGGTGTTTCAGCCTAGCTCAGTGCTTTCTGTGGTGGTGGGGCAGCCAGCGGAAAATACGAGCCTAGGGGTTGGTAATTCTCTAGTTCTCTAGTTGCGCCGTGATTGGCTCAGTGTTTGGATGGAATCAGTGCCTAACTGCAAGCATTGCAAAGCAATCACTAGCCTGCTATTCAGTGGAGTGGGTGTGTGGTCCAGCTTAAAAGGATAAACATTCAACAATGGCCATGCTGTCAATTCAGCATGACTTCTGCCGCGTTCAAAACAACTGCAAACTCGGAACAGGGAAACCTGAGACTTCAGTGAGTTCAAGAAAACTGGGGAACTCTGAAAAAATTAGCTCAGGAAAATACGTTTTGAACAGTCATCCAACTCGGAATTCCAAGTCAGGAACTCAAGCCTCTTTTTAGAGCTCCGACCTGAAGATCACTAACGTCATGATTCAGCCTTGTTCCCTGTTGTCTTGAAAGCACCATAAATCCAGAGAATGACAGACTTTGTTGACAAAGTTTGCCCACAAAGGACCTCCGCGCCACCTTCCTGTTCAAGTGAGCACAGCACAACAAGGTGAGTAAGGTGATGTAATATGCCAGGGAGATATGTATACTGTAGCTAAGAAAGTAATACTAAGTGTATGTTAGTAGGCCATGTGCCTCACCCTAATAATTTGGTACTTTTCCCCCTCATAACTTAGCCTACTATTCTGACTTGGTGGTGCACATTACATTTACATTTAGCAGACGCTCTTATCCAGAGCGACTTACATTATTTTATTTTTTTTATTTTTTCATACTGACCCCCCGTGGGAAACGAACCCACAACAATGGCGTTGCAAACGCCATGCTCTACCAACTGAGCTACATCCCTCATGTAGCCTATAGTTTGTTTTAGAGAAATGCCATCATCGAATATTGTAAGAGCTTTCATTGTCTGCTTATATGACCCCTTTATTTATCCTACGTTTCTGACTTGGTGTACAGGGAGAATAATGTAAGAATGGCCCATGTTCTGAATTCTGTCGCTGTACATTTCAAAAGCGCTGAACAAATAGTTAATGACTACGTCCGTCCTAGCTCGCTCATTAATGTCTTAATCAAAATTATGGATTGCCTCTTATCCGCTCGTCGTCCCCTTATGCCATAGTTTGTACATCTCAATTGTCATTAGAAACCACATTTGTTTAAGCAAGTCAGCCATATCAGCTATGTTTTTTTTAAAGGCAGTAAATGAGGCTGAATTAACTGTTTCGCTGCCAGACAAGGCTCCGCTAGTAGCCAGGTGTAACAGTGGTAAGTTGTTGGGACTGCTGTTGGGACAGCTTTATGTAGGGCCTAGCAGTTTGTGGGCACCGTTTGTCACCGTTATAGTGCAATTCATGTATTGTTTAGTGTTGTGTTGTGTAGTGGCTTTGCTGGCATGCAGCCCACATTTTGGGGGGGATTTTGTCCCACCAAGATTTGCATGCTAAAATCGCTGCTGAACATTAAACATTCAGCATAATCCATTTCCTCTCCAACAACACTCTCCCACTCAGCATTCTACTCGGATGAAGTTATTGACGAATGTGTTTATTTTATTCCTGTATCAGACTTTCAAGGTTCCGTTTTTCACAATAAACTTGTTTCAGTGGACCATAGCTTTGGCCTTGGCTGAACAGACATTACAGTCTGAGGCTAGTGTTTTGAAAAGCATGGTTGGCTGAATATATTCCACAAACCGGGCGTCAACTCCTTCGAGTTTTCATGCTCTTTAATTTGCATTTGATGTTTCATGCTGTTGCGCAGGTTTATCCCGCTTTAATTTGTTACTGTTGAGTGTACCTCATTTCGTTTCCATAACTGCATGTCTAACGACAGTTTACCAAACCAAACCACACACACAGACTATATCGTTCAGTATCCATTCTTCCGTACTCTGATTCTCAGCACCCTCATATACAGTATTTCTTGAAACTATGAATAGCTTAGCTTACAGACTCCTAACGAGTGAGGGAGGCGTTGATAAGGCAATGATGACGGAAGTCTTGTTAGGCTCAAATAAGTTTTGCATTCGTTAATTAGCGAGTTTCCTAGGGATTAATTCCCTCTCCGTGTCCCATGTACTGAGCTTGTCGAGATGAGAGGGATTGTTCTATTCGCCGCCTCAGCTTGCCTCTCAGGATCACCAGTCACAGCCATGCTGGCACATATCCGTCATCCCAGGGCCGCTACGCGACTCCCTCCCTCCGCTCAGCACTGCTAATAGCAGAGGATTACTGAAGACTGGAGATGAAAAGGCTTTCATTCCCACAGAGACGTGTGTGTGTGTGTGTGTGTGTGTGTCTGTATGCATGGCAGACTTGGTTATCCTGTTGTACTGAAACTGCTGTGCTGGGATACAGGCAGGAGATAATAAGAGGTATTTTCTTTCAGCATCCCCTTCCCACACCTCATTAGCAAAAAAGGCTTCCAGGGGACATCAAAGGCGCAGCCATCACACACAAAAAATGCATCCCAATTTCCAAGGATTTTTATCGTCTAAATTTAGCTTCTAAAACCGCCGCCGAATTGACGCCAGCCATCATTTCATGACTGTTTTCAGAAGTGGATGATAATAGGATTTTTCACTTTCGATGATCACCCTGTAGCTCTGTTTTTCTCAAATCTTTGGTGGCCGTTTGAAGTTCCGGGATGCCTTGCTCGACTGCTTAAAGCCACACTGTCTGTCTGTCTGCCTGGTGTCTTTGAATTGAGCCACCAGCTCCAGGACTTTCTGAAGTCTTTAGAACAGAAAGTTGCACAGTTGTTGTTGTTTTTTGCCTATGTTAAGTAGCCCATAGGGGGAACATTAGGATTCTTGACAAAAAGTTGGAAATAGTTTTTCAGACTTTATTGAAAAGTATGGAGGTCTCCTCTTGATGTTCCCTTAGTCTAGTGGCTGAGTCTGGCTGGGAACTGAACTGGGTGCATTCTGAAGAATGGCCAACTAATGAATTCATGACACCATTGTGACAGGATCCATTTGTTACCTGGCCTTGAAACGTTTGGCCCGTTGGTGTCTCTGCGGGGCACAGCGCTTGCCAGCACAATTTAGGATTAGGAGAGAGGGAGAGAAAACAAGTTGTTCCTCATTGGGGTTATGTGAGGTTAGGCATATCCTTTTGTGAACCCGAAAAAGCAGTTTTCAGGTCTCTGCTTCGACCTGTATCCTCCTCTCACTTGTGCTCGGTTCCTTGTGAGCTGTGCCCACTTACGTGGCGAAGATGAGATAATTAGCCAGCCATGTGAGGCCTACCATTTTTACTGGAACAAAGTCTCTGTAAATGACTGGGAAGAAATAATTAGCTGTACTTTTGGTCCGCTCTATTTATTTTCATTCTCACATTTGGCTAACTTTGTAGTTTGTAGCACACTAAGTTCCTATGCCACCTCATTATTACAGAAATGTATTCCTAAAGCTCCTTTGAACAACCAAACTCATCACTTTTATCGTGCTTGTGTGGAGGGGAGTTCTTTTGAACAAACTGAATAAAAGTGAGAGCAAAAAGTACTGGTTATAATGTCTTGGTTAGTTGGTCCAATACAATAGACCATAATTCCTTTCTATCTGGTCTGTCGCATCATTCCATTGAAATCAATAGAAAGTTCACCACTAGCTGAGGGAAGTTTTTTGTCGTGCTCAAATAATTTGTCACCCTCTGTGACTCATTTGGAAACGTTCTTATGACATCTGGCCCTTGGCTGAGCTTTAAGAAGATACTGCATAGGGCTGAGCTACGGCACAAATTAGCCTAAACCCTGCTGTTACCTCTGAGTTTGAACGCTAGTCCATGCTGCTCTCGTTCACATGGAAACATGAGCGCATGATGCTACATTGACATCTACTAATTCCCAATATCCTCCTATCCTATTCTGTGAGTGCATCATGTTTAATCACCTCATCGATCTCCATAAGTACATTAGTGACATCATTTCAGTTAATGATCACTTGCCATCCTACAGTGATCAATTTGTTTTGTTTGATTTACATTTTAGTCATTTAGCAGACGCTCTTATCCAGAGCGACTTACAGTTAGTGAGTGAATTTCATAATGTCCCCCCGTGGGAATCGAACCCACAACCCTGGCTTTGCAAACACCATGCTCTACCAATTGAGATGCAGTGCCTTAGACCACTGCGCCACTCGGGAGGGTGATGATGATTAATATTAGATAATCTACCCTATGGAGTTCGTTAACTGCTGGAGTGTAGCCACTTGGAGAGGATGAGGTGATTCAGCTAGACACATGTTGTGTGCACTTGAATAGGTAGGCTAGATCTCTATGAATATCTCTAAATTATCATTCCAAGTAATTTATGATTTTTAATAAGCAGAGGCCCGAATGTTTTTAGCGAGACACCCCACTCAACAGAAGTTTGACCCACATATGTATAGTTTTCCACTACCCTACCTGTCTAGGCCTACATCCTGTGCAACTGCGCCTGTCATGGCTCAGTGTCTGCCAGTGAACTGTCATTTCCCATAGGACCTAAAGGGCACTTCCTGCTGATCGCAGTAAGTAACCTCAGATTTACTAAATACTCTTTAGATCCCTGAGCTCCCGTCCATACTATACCCTCTGACTCAGCAAATACCTTATAGAAAGATAAGGGACTGCTGCTTGGTTATAGAGTCTATAGAGGTACGCGTCGGAGAGGAGGGGAGCAGAGGGCTTTAAGGAGTTGTGGGAGAGGGAGATACAGTGTATACTGCAGAGGTTTTGCAGTTTGACTCAGCAGATACTGTTCTCAGAGAGAAATGGGGTTGGATGGGGAGAGAGAGGGAACAGAGAAAGGGTGGTTGGGGCAAAGAAAGAAAGAGGTGGGTAATGCTCTGTAAAGTCAGAAAAGGAAAACATACAGTTGCCTCTGTATAATTTGGGGAAAGAATGTGTAAAGGCTTTACATATAAAATACGTCTAGTATACAGTGAGGGAAAAAAGTATTTGATCCCCTGCTGATTTTGTACGTTTGCCCACTGACAAAGAAATGATCTGTCTATAATTTTAATGGTAGGTTTATTTGAACAGTGAGAGACAGAATAACAACCAAAAAATCCAGAAAAACGCACGTCAGAAATGTTATAAATTGATTCGCATTTTAATGAGGGAAATAAGTATTTGACCCCCTCTCAATCAAAAAGATTTCTGGCTCCAAGGTGTCTTTTATACAGGTAACGAGCTGAGATTAGGAGCACACTCTTAAAGGGAGTGCTCCTAATCTCAGTTTGTTACCTGTATAATAGACACCTGTCCACAGAAGCAATCAATCAATCAGATTCCAAACTCTCCACCATGGCCAAGACCAAAGAGCTCTCCAAGGATGTCAGGGACAAGATTGTAGACCTACACAAGGCTGGAATGGGCTACAAGACCATCGCCAAGCAGCTTGGTGAGAAGGTGACAACAGTTGGTGCGATTATTCGCAAATGGAAGAAACACAAAAGAACTGTCAATCTCCCTCGGCCTGGGGCTCCATGCAAGTTCTCACCTTGTGTAGTTGCAATGATCATGAGAACGGTGAGGAATCAGCCCAGAACTACACGGGAGGATCTTGTCAATGATCTCAAGGCAGCTGGGACCATAGTCACCAAGAAAACAATTGGTAACACACTACGCCGTGAAGGACTGAAATCCTGCAACGCCCGCAAGGTCCCCCTGCTCAAGAAAGCACATATACATGCCCGTCTGAAGTTTGCCAATGAACATCTGAACGACTCAGAGGAGAACTGGGTGAAAACGTTGTGGTCAGATGAGACCAAAATCGAGCTCTTTGGCATCAACTCAACTCGCCGTGTTTGGAGGAGGAGGAATGCTGCCTATGACCTCAAGAACACCATCCCCACCGTCAAACATGGAGGTGGAAACATTATGCTTTGGTGGAGTTTTTCTGCTAAGGGGACAGGACAACTTCACCGCATCAAAGGAACGATGGACAGGGCCATGTACCGTCAAATCTTGGGTGAGAACCTCCTTCCCTCAGCCAGGGCATTGAAAATGGGTCGTGGATGGGTATTCCAGCATGACAATGACCCAAAACACACGGCCAAGGCAACAAAGGAGTGGCTCAAGGTGAAGCACATTAAGGTCCTGGAGTGGCCTAGTCAGTCTCCAGACCTTAATCCCATAGAAAATCTGTGGAGGGAGCTGAAGGTTCGAGTTGCCAAACGTCAGCCTCGAAACCTTAATGACTTGGAGAAGATCTGCAAAGAGGAGTGGGACAAAATCCCTCCTGAGATGTGTGCAAACCTGGTGGCCAACTACAAGAAACGTCTGACCTCTGTGATTGCCAACAAGGGTTTTGCCACCAAGTACTAAGTCATGTTTTGCAGAGGGGTCAAATACTTATTTCCCTCATTAAAATGCAAATACATTTCTAACATTTTTGACATGCGTTTTTCTTGATTTTTTTGTTGTTATTCTGTTCCTCACTGTTCAAATAAACCTACCATTCAAATTATAGACTGATCATGTCTTTGTCAGTGGGCAAATGTACAAAATCAGCAGGGGATCAAATACTTATTTCTCTCAAATGTTGTGCAAAAATGTGTTTACATCCCTGTTAGTGAGCACATCCCTGTTAGTGAATGTTCATTTCTCTACCATAAGCCGCCTCCAATGTTGTTTTAGAGAATTTTGCAGTAGGTCTGACCGGCATCACAACCACAGACCCTGTGTAACCATGCCAGCCCAGGACCTACACCTCCGGCTTCTTCACCTGCGAGATCATCTGAGACCAGCCACCCAAACAGCTGATGAAACTGTGGGTTTGCACAACCGAAGAATTTCTGCACAAACTGTCAGAAACGGTCTCAGGGAAGCTCATCTGCATGCTTGTCGTCCTTACCAGGGTCTTGACCTGACTGCAGTTCGGCGTCGTAACCGACTTCAATGGGCAAATGCTCACATTCGATGGCCACTGGCACGCTGGAGAAGTGTACTCTTCACGGATTAATCCAGGTTTCAACTGTACCGGGCAGATGGCAGGCAGCGTGTATGGTGTCGAGTGGGCGAGTGGTTTGCTGATGTCAACGTTGTGAACAGAGTGTCCCATGGTGGCGGTGGGGTTATGGTATGGGCAGGCATCAGCTACGGACAACAAACAGAATTTGACTTTATCGATGGCAATTTGAATGCACAGAGATACCATTACGAGATCCTGAGGCCCATTGTCGTGCCATTCATGTTTCAACATGATAATGCACAGCCCCATGTCGCAAGGATCTGTACACAATTCCTGGAAGCTGAAAATGTCCCAGTTCTTCCATGACCTGCATACTCACCAGACATGTCACCCATTGAGCACGTTTGGGATGCTCTGGATCGACGTGTACGACAACATGTTCCAGTTCCTGCCAATATCCAGCAACTTCGCACAGCCATTGAAGAGGAGTGGGACAACATTCAACAGGGCACAATCAACACCCTGATCAACTCTATGTGAAGTAGATATGTCACGCTGCATGAGACAAATGGTGGTCACACCAGATACTGACTGGTTTTCTGATCCACGCTCATACTTTTTTTTAAAGGTATCTGTGACCAACAGATGCATATCTGTATTCTCAGTCATGTGAAATCCAAATATTAGGGCCTAATGAATTTATTTCAATTAACTGATTTCCTTGTATGAACTGTATGTAACTCAGTAAAATCTTGAAATTGTTGCATGTACAGTGGGGAGAACAAATATTTGATACACTGCCGATTTTGCAGGTTTTCCTACTTACAAAGCATGTAGAGGTCTGTAATTTTTATCATAGGTACACTTCAACTGTGAGAGACGGAATCTAAAACAAAAATCCAGAAAATCACATTGTATGATTTTTAAGTAATTAATTTGCATTTTATTGCATGATAAGTATAGGGCTGTGTCTACACTTGACACTTACATGCAACTTCTGCTATCAGAATACGAAGATTGCATTGAAAAGACAGGTCTAGACACAGATCCTTGTGACATGGGGCCATGCATTATCATGCTGAAACATGAGGTGATGGCAGCGGATGAATGGCACGACAATGGGCCTCAGGATCTCGTCACAATATCTGTGCATTCAAATTGACATCGATAAAATGCAATTGTGTTCGTTGTCCGTTGCTTATGCCTGCCCATACCATAACACCACCACCACCATGGGGCACTCTGTTCACAACTTTGACAACAGCAAACCGCTCACCCATTCAACGCCATACTCGTCTGCCATCCGTGAGGAGCACACTTCTCCAGAGTGTCAGTGGTCATCGAAGGTGAGCATTTGCCCACTGAAGCAGGTTACGATGCCGAACTGCAGTCAGGTCAAAACCTTGGTGAGGACGACGAGCATGCAGATGAGCTTACCTGAGACGGTTTCTGACAGTTTGTGCAGAAATCCTTCGGTTGTGCAAACCCACAGTTTCGTCAGCTGTTCGGGTGGCTGGTCTCAGACGATCCCGCAGGTGAAGAAGCCAGATGTGGAGGTCCTGGGCTGGCATGGTTACACGTGGTCTGCGGTTGGGAGGTCGGTTGGATGTACTTCCAAATTCTCTAAAACGACGTAGAGAAATGAACATTAAATTCTCTGGCAACAGCTCTGGTGGACATTCCTGCAGTCAGCATGCCAATTGCACGCTCTCTCAAAACTTGAGACATCTGTGGTCTTGTGTTTTGTGACAAAACTGCACATTTTAGAGTGGCCTTTTATTGTCCCCAGCACAAGGTGCACCTGTGTAATGATCATGCTGTTTTATCAGCTTCTTGATATGCCACACCTGTCAGGTGGATGGATTATCTTGGCAATGGAGAAATGCTCACTAACAGGGATGTAAACAAATTTGTGCACAAAATGTGAGAGAAATAAGCTTTTTGTGTGTATGGACAATTTCTGGGATCTTTTATTTCAGCTCATGAAACATGGGACCAACATTTTACATGTTGCGTTTATATTTTTGTTCAGTATATTTTTTTACGTGCATAATGCTGAAATAATCGCTGGAATTTTGTCACTCAAACTGGAACTTTTTCCCCATGTAGTCTCACAGCCGCATCTGTTTCTGTTCTTTGCTGTATAATGGACAATAAAGTTGTATTGTATTCCATTGGGCACTCGCTGATTGATTACCAGAGCTGTGAACATACTCAGCAGTGGCTTAATGGAACTATCAGAGCATTGCAAAAATATCGACATTCTCACAGGAAGAAAACATGGACAGGTTCTTACATTTTACATTTTAGTCATTTAGCAGACGCTCTTATCCAGAGCGACTTACAGTTAGTGCATACATTTTCATTATTCGAGTATCGACGCTACCAAACTTAGTTTGAAGTGTTTTTGAGGAAGTAGTGCAGCATTGCTAACATCGTTTCAGCTGTTTACATTCATTAATTTCAATGATGCTTATATGCTAACTCGTCACCATGGCAGAAGTAAATAATGGATTATTGTGGATTCTGTCACCATGGCCTTCAGACAACTCAGGTAAGGGTAATTCGACCCAAATATAGATTTGACCTGAACTATCCCTTTAAGTGACGTTTGAGCTGCTGGGGAACAAATGTTCACATAGGGCCCTCAAAAGGCTAAGGCCGGCCCTGGGGGAACAACAACATAGAAATGGAATTAACAACAGCAACAGCAGTAGCTTTTCACAGGTCTGAGATCCGTAGCCCAGCATGGGGGGAAGGAAAGTTGGGAATACTGGCTGGGTTTGTAATTGGAGGTCGACCGGGGGGGTGGGGGGGGGGGGTGGGGGGGTGACGGTGTCATCAGATCCGCTGAGAGAGAGAGAGAGAGAGAGAGAGAGAGAGAGAGAGAGGAGAGAGAGAGAGAGAGAGAGAGAGAGACTGTCATCTCTTTATCAGATCCCGGAGATGAGTCAGCCATGGAGAGACGGGATGACTGTTGACCTTGTCTGAACACACACACACACACTGTCAGACACACACACATTTTGATCCACATTGAAGTATAAGTACCTGTGAGTCAGTCATCAATACATTTGTGTGTCATCAACATCAATACGTCTTACACACATACAAACACATCACACACAATCTGTTGACCTACGACCTACAAGCGCACACACAAACGCACACTGCCAAACTTGCAGAGACCCTTAAGGTCAAATAGAAGAAGGCAGATCTGCTGGTGTAGCATTGTTCAGCTGTGAGCCGTCCAAAAACATCCTCCCTGCGCCTTAGAGCCCTGGCAACAGCAGCCTTGATGTACTGTGTGTGAGTGAAAGAGAGAAAGAGAGAAATTGTGAGATGAGAGGAATAGAAACATACAAGGAGAGAAGCCAATAATTATTGAGAAAGCAAGCAGGGGACTTATAAAGGTGAAAGAAAGAACGGGATGGAGAGAAAAGGAAAGAGAAAAAGAGATTACATTAATAAATTATAATCATGACCTTCACTGGGACAATGGACAGAAAACAGGAATTTCCCATCTTCTGCTCTTTCCTGCCCTGGTTATTTCTGTCCTTGACCTATGGGGATACACACGTATATACAAACACACACACACACACACACACACACACACACACACACACACTTAATACTCTTCAGAACAACTGACCAAGATGAAACCCAGCAGTACATGTATATAGCCTACTTTAAGTAGTATCACGGTTGTATTCTAACGTAAAAGGAACATTTTAAAAAAATCTTTCTGAATCATATAGCAGGGGCAACAGAGGAGGTTTTGCCCTTTGAACCAAACCAAAGCCTTCAGATAAACTG
Source organism: Coregonus lavaretus (assembly GCF_964263955.1). Classification (NCBI taxonomy): domain Eukaryota; kingdom Metazoa; phylum Chordata; class Actinopteri; order Salmoniformes; family Salmonidae; genus Coregonus; species Coregonus lavaretus. Next base: position 37,025,171 of record NC_139989.1, on the reverse strand, counting down.
AATGAACAGACAGACTGTATTCATTAATGAAGAAGGTTCATCTAAGGGTAACATGCTAACAGTGTATTACTTCATTATGTCAAGGCAGTTCTGTAAAAAGCCATTTTGAATTACACCACAATGTTTTTAAGTGCTTTTTAATTAACTAAATATCATCCCTGGCCACTGTTGGCTAGACCAACTAGCTCTTGGGGCTTGTGTGTGTGTGTGTGTGTGTGTGTGTGTGTGTGTGTGCGACGACATGAGACCCACCATGGCCATTTTGATGAATGATTTAAGGAAAACAGGCTGTGTGGCATCATAACAACAACAATTAAAAAAGCAATTTCCCAGAAGCCTTGTGTGTCCCCCAGCGACAGTGAGAGAGTGGTGCAGTTGTTTTTTATCTTCTCCAGAATAAACGGAGCGAGGGGGGGGGGGGGGGGGGGGCGGGGGGGGGGGGGGGGAGGGAGAGAGAGAGAGAGAGAGAGAGAGAGAGGAACAGAGGTTTGGAAAGAGGAAAAATTGAAAAAGCATTAGGAGGAAAAGTTCTTTTTTAATAGAGGGTTGAAGGAACGATTGAGAAAATATAACATAGAGAGTTTAATGGTGTGGCTGAAAACGAGCAAAGAGATTAGGTGTCCTTGGAGAGAGAACGTGAGGGATGGATAGAACGAGAGATAGTAAAAAGAGGCTACGAGAAAAAGGCGTGTCTGTAGAGATGACAAATTTAAGAATGACAGGAAAAACGTCTTCTGTCAGAAACACCCTTGATTAAAGAGAATTGCCAGCTTGTCTTAGACAGTGGAGGTTTCTAAATGTTTCATATCTAGAACTCACATTCAGGTTTTTCCTCTCAAGGTGCAGCTGAGGTAAACATTGAACGGTAAACAAAAGAAAATGGCTCTCTGAAAGCCTGTTATGACAGTCCAAAAGCCCAAATCTGCTTTTTATGTGTTGTGCTTCTGTTTTCATATCACCCTGCCATTTTGTGTCAGACAGACAGGCTGCATTGTCTCTAAGTGGGGGTGCGGATCGAGGCCCTCTCTCAGTAGCATTGGCTCTATGGGAGATTGTGTGGTTAGTGTGAAAACTGGAGGTCTTTCATCTACCTGTCAGTCACGTGAAACACTTCATTAAATTGTGAAGGGGGGATGATGAAATGTATGAGCCGTTTTCCACGCCTGGAGAAAAGCAGTTACGCATTGCTCATTTGTTTTGTTCTCCGTCTGCCTTCCAGTCAGTTTAAGCTCAGTTAAAGAGAGCGTATTTGTCATAATTTGTTACCTATTTCCCATTCGGTATGGAGAAAATGTGGTTTTATATCGGCTAGCATATTGAGTTTTAGATATCTCGCTTCTAACAGTGGACATACACCACACACACACACACACACACACACACACACACACACGCACACACACACGCACACACACACGCGCACACACACACACACACACACACACACACACACACACACACACACACACACACACACACAAACAAACAAACAAACAAACACACACACTCATATTGCGCTCCACACAACCACACATTACAAGTAGCCTACAGTCGTGGTCAAAAGTTTTGAGAATGACACAAACAAATACTAATTTTCACAAAGTCTGCTGCCTCAGTTTTGATGATGGCAATTTGCATATACTCCAGAATGTCATGAAGAGTGATCAGATGAATTGCAATTAATTGCAAGGTCCCTCTTTGCCATGAAAAAACATTTCCACTGCATTTCAGCCCTGCCACAAAAGAACCAGCTGTCATCATGTCAGTGATTCTCTCATTAACACAGGTGAGAGTGTTGATGAGGACAAGGCTGGAGATCACTCTGTCATGCTGATTGAGTTAGAATAACAGACTGGAAGTTTTAAAAGGAGGGTGGTGCTTGAAATCATTGTTCTTCCTCTGTTAACCATGGTAACCTGCAAGGAAACATGTGCCGTCATCATTGCTTTGCACAAAAAGGGCTTCACAGGCAAATATATTGCTGCTAGTAAGATTGTACCTAAATCAACCACTTATCGGATCATCTAGAACTTCAAGGAGAGAGGTTCAATTGTTGTGAAGAAGGCGTCAGGGCACCCAAGAAACTCCAGCAAGCGCCAGGACCGTCTCCAAAAGTTGATTCAGCTGCGGGATCGGGGCACCACCAGTGCAGAGCTTGCTCAGGAATGGCAGCAGGCAGGTGTGAGTGCATCTGCACGCACAGTGAGGCGAAGACTTTTGGAGGATGGCCTGGTGTCAAGAAGGGCAGAAAAGAAGCCACTTCTCTCCAGGAAAAACATTTTGGACAGACTGATGTTCTGCAAAAGGTACAGGGATTGGACTGCTGAGGACTGGGGTAAAGTCATTTTCTCTGATGAATCCCCTTTCCGATTGTTTGGGGCATCCGGAAAACACCTTGTCCGGAGAAGACAAGGTGAGCGTTACCATTAGTCCTGTGTCATGCCAACAGTAAAGCATTCTGAGACCATTCATGTGTGGGGTTGCTTCTCAGCCAAGGGAGTGGGCTCACTCACAATTTTGCCGAAGAACACAGCCATGAATAAAGAATGGTACCAACACATCCTCTGAGAGCAACTTCTCCCAACCATCCAAGAACAGTTTGGTGACGACCAATGCATTTTCCAGCGGGGGCGGCAGGTAGATTAGTGGTTAAGAGCGTTGTGCCAGTAACCGAAAGGTCGCTGGTTCTAATTCCTGAGCCGACTAGGTGAAAAATCTGTCCATGTGCCCTTGAGCAAGGCACTTAACCCTAATTGCTCCTGGAAGTCGCTCTGGATAAGAGCGTCTGCTAAATGACTAAAATGTAAATGATGGAGCACCTTGCCATAAGGCAAAAGTGATAACTAAGTGGCTCGGGGAACAAAACATCGACATTGTGGGTCCATGGCCAGGAAACTCCCCAGACCTTAGTCCCATTGAGAACTTGTGGTCGATCCTCAAGAGGCGGGTGGACAAACATTGTGGCCCAGAAGTTAATTGACAGCATGCCAGAGCGGATTGCAGAGGTCTTGAAAAAGAAGGGTCAACACTGCAAATATTGACTCTTTGCATAAACTTAATGTAATTGTCAATAAAAGCCTTTGACACTTATAGAATGCTTGTAATTATACTTCAGTATACCATAGTAACATCTGACAAAAATATCTCATAACACTAAAGCAGCGAACTTTGTGAAGACCAATACTCGTGTCATTCTCAAAACTTTTGAACACGACTGTAGATCAATCACTCATGCAATTATCACTTTGTTTTATGTGCTGTTCAGTAAGTGGTTAGCAAGTAGATCTGAGCTATTTGGCAGAATGGCCAATTCAGACATTGATTAGCCCAGAGGAGGGGGAAAAAAATAGATGTCCCTCACAAAATTAGGGCCAATAATTGATTTAGCTCCTTCCAGCGAGTACTTTGCAGCTATTTACGTCAGCGACAAACACGCAGAAAAGCTCTCTGTTGTCTCCTGGGGAATTTTTGTCACAAACAGCAGGGGACAATACTCTTTCCCATAATGCATTTGGATTATTTCTCTGCAACACCACCGCCACCCTCCTCCCTCTGTCACTCATCTCTGCTATTGGCCTAATTATAGTCATGAATTAAGCATTGTTTGGCGAACGGAAAGGAGAAACCTTTTCAGGGAGAGACGCTCACCACTTCTTAAATGTCACCGTCTCTCGTCCACCCCCCCTGCAGTAGTTGGGTCGGGCTGTACCGTAGGGACGGGAGATGGAGTCTGTCCCATTTACACCACTCTCAGTCCTTACTGCCTTGCCTCACAAACTTTGTTTGATTTTATGGGGACACTTAATATTATATCGACATTAATGTGACATTTTACATGGTTTGGAGTGTCTAGTTTAGTTGTGTCTCACTTACATGGAAGCACTGGACTCAATGAAACAAATAGACAGCCAAAGGTGTTTTAATAACTTTTCAGTTGTTACCAAGCAGATCATATTCTAGTTGTGTATACAATGAGTTATTACAGTAGATGTTCCATTGTTTTTACTTGAGTTATCCCGCAGGAATATGGGCATTGTAATGTATAGTTGCTCTGGATGCATTTGTTTACGTTTTACTTCATATTTATTAGCTCTCTGATAGTCGTTTTCCATTTATGTCATTTAGTCGACATTCTTATCCAGAGCGTCTTACAGTAGTAAGTGCATATAGTTTCGTTTTTTATTCTTACTGGCCCCCCCCAGGAAGAGTAGCTGATGCTTTTGCAGCGGCTAATGGGGATCCTAACGAATACCAACATACCAACCCACAACCCTGGCGTTGCAAGCGCCATGGTCTACCAACTGAGCCACACAGGACCATGATTCATGGTCTAATGTTCTCGACTTCTCTTTTTTCCTCTCTTCCAGAACGTTTTCTCCAAAGGCCAGTTTTGAGACTGGACAGTGATGATGTCCATGCAAAGTAAGTATTTTGTTAAAGACTCACTGGCTTCATTTAATCTGCAAAGAATCATCCTTGATTAACCAAAGTTTGGAGCACGGTGTTGCTGTACCCTAGAAACACACTAGCAACCGTCCACTCAGTGTCCCTTCAGAGTGGCTGAGCATCAATATAGTGTCTGCAGAGGGAAACAACTGACCACTGGCTCTCAGTCAATCAATCACACTATTTTTATAGCCCGTTTTACATATCCACTCAGTCACAAGTTTAATCTAGGGTCTAGGATGGTGAAAAGTGATAATTAGACCCTATGTCACTCTTCCCACCTGTCTCTCTGTCTCTCTCCCTCTCTCTCTCCCCTCTCTCTGCTTCTCCTCCCAGTGAACGAGGCAGAGGGCTCGGTGAAGGTGGCTGAGTGGCAGCAGACGTACTACGCCCACGACTCCGGCATCCAATCAGGTGCCACCACCGTGCGAGATGACGAGGGCACAGAGTACAGCGCCAAGAAGTACGCCGTCACCACCACGTTGGTGGAAAACACTACAGGTATAGGTTCTCTCTCTCTCTCTCTCTCGCCCTCTCTCCCTTTCTCTCATATTCCCACTTCCCACTCTCTTCCCATCCCTCCCTTTCTCTCTCATTCCATTTTTCCCTCTCGCTCTACTTCTCTTTCAGTCTCTCTACATCTCGCTCTCTTTCTGTACACGTAGTCATTCAATGTCATAATTATGCTGTGATTCATTTACATTTACATTTACGTCATTTAGGAGACACTCTTATCCAGAGCGACTTACAAATAGGTGCATTCACCTTATAGCCAGTGGGATAACCACTTTACAATGTTTTTTTTTTTTTTTTTTTGTTTGTGGGGGGGTGGGTTGGTGTAAGGGGGGGTAGAATGATTACTTTATCCTATCCCAGGTATTCCTTAAAGAGGTGGGGTTTCAAATGTCTCCGGAAGGTGGTGAGTGACTCCATTGTCCTGGCGTCGTGAGGGAGCTTGTTCCACCATTGGGGTGCCAGAGCAGCGAACAGTTTTGACTGGGCTGAGCGGGAACTATGCTTCCGCAGAGGTAGTGGAGCCAGCAGGCCAGAGGTGGATGAACGCAATGCCCTCGTTTGGGTGTAGGGACTGATCAGAGCCTGAAGGTACGGAGGTGCCGTTCCCCTCACAGCTCTGTAGGCAAGCACCATGGTCTTGTAGCAGATGCGAGCTTCAACTGGAAGCCAGTGGAGTGTGCGGAGGAGCGGGGTGACGTGAGAGAACTTGGGAAGGTTGAACACCAGACGGGCTGCGGTATTCTGGATGAGTTGTAGGGGTTTAATGGCACAGGCAGGGAGCCCAGCCAACAGCGAGTTGCAGTAATCCAGACGGGAGATGACAAGTGCCTGGATTAGGACCTGTGCCGCTTCCTGTGTAAGGCAGGGTCGTAATCTCCGAATGTTGTAGAGCATGAACCTACAGGATCGGGTCACCGCCTTGATGTTAGCGGAGAACGACAGGGTGTTGTCCAGGGTCACGCCAAGGCTCTTCGCACTCTGGGAGGAGGACACAACGGAGTTGTCAACCGTGATGGCGAGATCATGGAACAGGCAGTCCTTCCCCGGGAGGAAGAGCAGCTCCGTCTTGCCAAGGTTCAGCTTGAGGTGGTGATCCGTCATCCATACTGATATGTCTGCCAGACATGCAGAGATGCGATTCGCCACCTGGTTATCAGAAGGGGGAAAGGAGAAGATTAGTTGTGTGTCGTCAGCGTAGCAATGATAGGAGAGGCCATGTGAGGATATGACAGAGCCAAGTGACTTGGTGTATAGCGAGAATAGGAGAGGGCCTAGAACTGAGCCCTGGGGGACACCAGTGGTGAGAGCACGTGGTGCGGAGACAGCTTCTCGCCACGCCACTTGGTAGGAGCGACCGGTCAGGTAGGACGCAATCCAAGAGTAAGCCGCGCCGGAGATGCCCAGCTCGGAGAGGGTGGAGAGGAGGATCTGATGGTTCACAGTATCAAAGGCAGCAGATAGGTCTAGAAGGACAAGAGCAGAGGAGAGAGAGTTAGCTTTAGCAGTGCGGAGAGCCTCCGTGACACAGAGAAGAGCAGTCTCAGTTGAATGACCAGTCTTGAAACCTGACTGGTTTGGATCAAGAAGGTCATTCTGAGAGAGATAGCAAGAGAGTTGGCTAAAGACGGCACGCTCAATAGTTTTGGAGAGAAAAGAAAGAAAGGATACTGGTCTGTAGTTGTTGACATCAGAGGGATCGAGTGTTGGTTTTTTGAGAAGGGGTGCAACTCTCGCTCTCTTGAAGACGGAAGGGATATAGCCAGCGGTCAAGGATGAGTTGATCAGCGAGGTGAGGTAAGGGAGAAGGTCACCGGAGATGGTCTGGAGAAGAGAGGAAGGGATAGGGTCAAGCGGGCAGGTTGTTGGGCGGCCTGCCGTCACAAGTCGCAAGATTTTATCTGGAGAGAGAGGGGAGAAAGAAGTCAAAGCATGGGGTAGGGCAGTGTGAGCAGGACCAGCAGTGTCATTTGACTTAACAAACGAGGATCGAATGTCGTCAACCTTCTTTTCAAAATGGTTGACGAAGTCATCCACAGAGACGGAGGGGGGGGGGGGGATTCAGCAGGGAGGAGAATGTGGCAAAGAGCTTCCTAGGGTTAGAGGCAGATGCTTGGAATTTAGAGTGGTAGAAAGTGGCCTTAGCAGCAGAAACAGATGAAGAAAATGTAGAGAGGAGGGAGTGAAAAGATGCCAGGTCCGCAGGGAGTCTAGTTTTCTTCCATTTCCGCTCAGCTGCCCGGAGCTCTGTTCTGTGAGCTCGCAATGAGTCATCAAGCCACGGAGCTGGAGGGGAGGACCGAGCCGGCCGGGAGGATAGGGGACATAGAGAGTCAAAGGATGCAGAAAGGGAGGAGAGGAGGGTTGAGGAGGCAGAATCAGGAGATTGGAGGGAGAAGGCTTGAGCAGAGGGAAGAGATGATAGGATGGAAGAGGAGAGAGTAGCGGGAGAGAGAGAGAGAGGGTTGCGACGGCGCATTACCATCTGTGTAGGGGCAGAGTGAGTAGTGTTGGAGGAGAGGGAGAGAGAAAAGGATACAAAGTAGTGGTCGGAGACATGGAGGGGAGTTGCAGTGAGATTAGTAGAACAACAGCATCTAGTAAAGATGAGGTCAAGCGTATTGCCTGCCTTGTGAGTAGGGGGGGACGGTGAGAGGGTGAGGTCAAAAGAGGAGAGGAGTGGAAAGAAGGAGGCAGAGAGAAATGAGTCAAATGTAGACGTAGGGAGGTTGAAATCCCCCAGAACTGTGAGGGGTGAGCCATCCTCAGGAAAGGAACTTATCAAGGCGTCAAGCTCATTGATGAACTCTCCAAGGGAACCTGGAGGGCAATAGATGACAAGGATATTAAGCTTAAATGGGCTAGTGACTGTGAGCATGGAATTCAAATGAGGAGATAGACAGATGGGGTCAGGGGAAAAATTGAGAATGTCCACTTGGGAGAGATGAGGATTCCTGTGCCACCACCCCTCTGACCAGATGCTCTCGGGGTATGCGAGAACACATGGTCAGACGAGGAGAGAGCAGCAGGAGTAGCAGTGTTTTCAGTGGTAATCCATGTTTCCGTCAGCGCCAAGAAGTCGAGGGACTGGAGGGTAGCATAGGCTGAGATGAACTCTGCCTTGTTGGCAGCAGAACGGCAGTTCCAGAGGCTACCTGAGACCTGGAACTCCACGTGGGTGGTGCGTGCAGGGACCACCAGGTTAGAGAGGCAGCAGCCACGCGGTGTGAGGCGTTTGTGTAGCCTGTGCGGAGAGGAGAGAACATGGATAGGCAGAGGCATAGTTGACAGGCTGCAGCAGATGGCTACAATAATGCAGAGGAGATCAGAATGAAATGAACTAAACATCTGGGAAAGGAGAGAGCGGGGCCTCCCTCACCACAACTCCCAAATATAACTCTCCCAACTTCCACCTCAGAAACTATAATTGTTGTAAACTACAGCGGTTCAATGTTTTCTAGGAATAGACTAACTTAGTTTATTCAGCTAGCTAACTAGGTGCGGTATTATTCCGTGAAAATCGTCCGGGCACCTCGTCATAAGACGCCACAGCCAGCTAGCATGCCGGACTCCAACAACACGGTTTAGCGCCAATACTCGGCCACAACAAACCACCAGTGTATCAACACGCAAGCAGATCGTTCGTGTCCGTGTCTAACGTTGTGGGTTAGTCCCGACAGCTTGAACGAGTCCGTCGTCAACTTATTCAGCATATTCATTCAGATTCACTCACTCTCTCATAAGCTACACCATCACATACGTACACAGGCCAGTTTGGACTGGCTTCATGTCTCAAAATAGGCATGATTCTTCTTCTGAAAAACTCACTGACGAGGGACTCACTGACTAGGGGCTAGAACAACTTTCAATCTATCACTAGTTTGAAACACTATCTATGAATATATCTACAGTGGGGAAAAAAAAGTATTTGGTCAGCCACCAATTGTGCAAGTTCTCCCACTTAAAAAGATGAGAGAGGCCTGTAATTTTCATCATAGGTACACGTCAACTATGAGGAATAAAATCCAGAAAATCACATTGTAGGATTTTTTATGAATTTATTTGCAAATTATGGTGGAAAATAAGTATTTGGTCAATAACAGAAGTTTCTCAATACTTTGTTATATACCCTTTGTTGGCAATGTCAAACGTTTTCTGTAAGTCTTCACAAGGTTTTCACACACTGTTGCTGGTATTTTGGCCCATTCCTCCATGCAGATCTCCTCTAGAGCAGTGATGTTTTGGGGCTGTCGCTGGGCAACACGGACTTTCAACTCCCTCCAAAGATTTTCTATGGGGTTGAGATCTGGAGACTGGCTAGGCCACTCCAGGACCTTGAAATGCTTCTTACGAAGCCACTCCTTCGTTGCCCGGGCGGTGTGTTTGGAATCATTGTCATGCTGAAAGACCCAGCCACGTTTCATCTTCAATGCCCTTGCTGATGGAAGGAGGTTTTCACTCAAAATCTCACGATACATGGCCCCATTCATTCTTTCCTTTACACGGATCAGTCGTCCTGGTCCCTTTGCAGAAAAACAGCCCCAAAGCATGATGTTTCCACCCCCATGCTTCACAGTAGGTATGGTGTTCTTTGGATGCAACTCAGCATTCTTTGTCCTGCAAACACGACGAGTTGAGTTTTTACCAAAAAGTTATATTTTGGTTTCATCTGACCATATGACATTCTCCCAATCCTCTTCTGGATCATCCAAATGCACTCTAGCAAACTTCAGACGGGCCTGGACATGTACTGGCTTAAGCAGGGGGACAAGTCTGGCACTGCAGGATTTGAGTCCCAGGCGGCGTAGTCTGTTACTGATGGTAGGCTTTGTTACTTTGGTCCCAGCTCTCTGCAGGTCATTCACCAGGTCCCCCCGTGTGGTTCTGGGATTTTTGCTCACCGTTCTTGTGATCAATTTGACCCCACGGGGTGAGATCTTGCGTGGAGCCCCAGATCGAGGGAGATTATCAGTGGTCTTGTATGTCTTCCATTTCCTAATAATTACTCCCACAGTTGATTTCTTCAAACCAAGCTGCTTACCTATTGCAGATTCAGTCTTCCCAACCTGGTTCAGGTCTACAATTTTGTTTCTGGTGTCCTTTGACAGCTCTTTGGTCTTGGCCATAGTGGAGTTTGGAGTGTGACTGTTTGAGGTTATGGACAGGTATATTTTATACTGATAACAAGTTCAAACAGGTGCCATTAATACAGGTAACGAGAGGAGGACAGAGGAGCCTCTTAAAGAAGAAGTTACAGGTCTGTGAGAGCCAGAAATCTTGCTTGTTTGTAGGTGACCAAATACTTATTTTCCACCATAATAAATTCATTAAAAATCCTACAATGTGATTTTCTGGATTTTTTTTCCTCATTTTGTCTGTCATAGTTGACGTGTACCTATGATGAAAATTACAGGCCTCTCATCTTTTTAAGTGGGAGAACTTGCACAATTTGTGGCTGACTAAATACTTTTTTCCCCCACTGTATCCAAGTATCCATTGATCTCCCCCCTATCTTGTCCCTCTCTCATCCCTCTCTCATCCCTCTCTCATCCCTCTGTCCCACCAGAGGTGGAGGCCCAGTACACCCTGACGCGGGCCCAGCGGGTGAGAGCGGCCATGTTCCCAGAGACCCTGGTGGAGGGCGAGGCGGTGCTGTCCATTCAGACTGATGCCGGTCAGCAGACCAACGTCCAGCGGCTAGCTGAGCCCTCGCAGCTCCTCAAGACCGCCATCGTCCACCTCATTAACTACCAGGATGACGCCGAGCTGGCCACTCGCGCCGTGCCCGAGCTCACCAAGCTGCTGGCCGACGATGATGCGGTAACTAACCTCTAAGAGTTAAAAACATTAACTTAGTTATAAATCCCATCTTCACAAAGCCCAGATGTTAACACATTAATGAATTAAACAACACTATTTCCAATGTGCTATTAAAAACAATCTGAACCTTCAATCAATATTCATAGATTAGTGATGCAGCTAATCAAATAGAAAAGATGGCCTTTCATTTCTAGATTAAAAACCTTCCAATGGATGACCTTGTTCTTCCTCCCCCTTCAACAGCCTCATGCTGCCTGCTGGGAGCCATCTTTGATCAAACTCAATTACACTGTTTAAACAAATAGGCTGATTTGGAAATTATTCAGCCAGTAACTGTTGTAAGATAAAAGTGTGTACTGTGTGTATCTAATGTACAGTGCCTTCAGAAATTATTCACACCCCTTCACTTAAAATTTATTAAATACCGATTTTTTTGTCACTGGCCTTCACACACTACCCCATAATGTCAAAGTGGAATTATGTTTTTAGAAATGTTTACAAACTAATGAAAGAAATTAAAGCTGAAATGTCTTGAGTCAATAAGTATTCAACCCCTTTGTTATGGCAAGCCTAAATAAGTTGATGTCATCTGTTTGCACTCAAATAGCGAATGGAGGCCATGTGTTTTCCCGCCGGAACGTTCTGTAGGCTACTTCGGTTTTATAGCGGAGCATGTGCTTAATATGAGCAGCTGAGAAATAAATATAAGAACACTTATTTCACTCCACGCATCAAACACTGTTTGTGGAGTATGCTCTCGCTGCCCGACAGGTGATATTCCGCCCAAAGTCTGTATACCATGGGCTCTCAAACCTTGTTCCTGCAGCTACCCAGTGCTTCATTTGAGAAACCAGATGAAATCTGTTAGGGAACATCAATAGTAACATATTTTCGCAACAAAACATATTTCACTAAACTGTTGAGAGCCTGTCTGCGCGCTCAAGAAAGGAATAAAGGAGCGAGAGGAGGAGATGGAAATGCATGGTGATGGGATATTCTGTATAGCTGAAGGTAATGTGTCACTCAACGAATTATGAAAATATAAAAGATTCCCTATTACTAGGCAATTCAAAATCAAATACAAATTCACTAATTGTAGACTAACTGTAAGCCGTCCTGCACAATCAATAAACCAACAGCATCGCCTAGGGCTGGCAATGCATTCTCTCCAAAACTCATGGATAGACATTTTGGAGCGTGGCACAAGGTAACAAGTGCCTCCATATGCATAATAATACAGTCCACACTCAAAGGCGATTACTCGAATTTGTAACATTTTGGAGTAAAGGCTAGACCAATTATGTACCAAAGACATCTTAAATCAGTTTAGTTTTATGTTTTTCTTCCATGCGTAATATGCAGTAGACTATGTATTGTATAACGGCACAATGATAATTTTAGTTCATGTTTTTTGGGGGGCTCATAAGCCTTAGCATATGCATAAGCTCTAATATGCATATGAGTGTTTTGAATTAATCATCCCCTTAGAAAGGCTGTCCATTTCAACATAATAATATGCCATTTAGCAGACGCTTTTAAGCGACTTACAGTCATGCGTGCATACATTTTTGTGTATGGGTGGTCCCGGGGATCGAACCCACTACCTTGGCATTACAAGCGCCGTGCTCTACCAGCTGAGCTAGCAACCATGTTTTACACTGTTTCAACATGCTGTTGAACTTCTTCAAATTGACCATCACAGTGAGGTGAGTTTTAAAAGTATGATAGGCCTACTGTTGATAAGTGTTTGATGTAATTCTCGAAGCATTTACATTGATGTCAGAGTGGTTAGAGGGACAACAGAGCCCTGACTACCAGGCCATTAGGACCTGATGGTAGTTAGCAAGTTGGGTACTACCAAAGCATGTCCAGAGTGCATAAAAGGAGATTACTCAAAGGTCACGTGGAATTTTACTGCCGTCATGACTCATGACTGCCTGTGTGGTGGTAATATGGTCACTGCAACAGCCCTAGTCCTTCCTAACTCAGTTGCCAGAGAGGAAGGAAACCGCTCAGGGATTTCACGATGAGGCCAACGGTGACTTTAAAACAGTTCCAGAGTTTAATGGCTGTGATAAGAGAAAACTGAGGATGGATCAACAACATTGTAGTTACTCCATGATACTAACATAATTGGCAAAGTGAAAAGAAGGAAGCCTGTACAGAATAAAAAGATTCCAAAACATGCATCCTTTTTGCAACAAGGCACTAAAATGTGTCAAAGCAATTCACTTTTTGTCCTCAATACAAAGTTTTATGTTTGGTGCAAATCCAATACAACATATTACTGAGTACAAATCTCTATATTTTCAAGCATATTGGTGGCTGCATCATGTTATGGGTATGCTTGTAATCGTTAAGGATTGGGGAGTTTTTCAGAATAAAAACTAAATGGAATGGAGCTAAGCACAGGCAAAATCCTAGAGGAAAACCTGCCTTCCACCAGACACTGGGAGATGAATTCACAGTTCAGCAGGACAATAACCTAAAACTCAAGGCCAAATCTACACTGGAGTTGCTTACCAAGAAGACAGTGAATGTTCCTGAGTGGCCGAGTTACAGTTTTGACTTAAATCTACTTGAAAAGCTATGGCAAGATCTGAAAATGGTTGTCTAGCAATGATCAACAACTAATTTGACTGAGCTTGAATAATTTTGAAAAGAATAATGGGCAAATGTTGCACATTCCAGGTGTGGAAAGCTCTTAGAGACTTACCCAGAAAGACTTACAGCTGTAATCGCTGCCAAAGGTGCTTCTAGGAAGTATTGACTGAATACTTGTGAATACTTATATACATTTGATATTTCTGTATTTCCTTTTTAATAAATGTGGAAACATTTCTAAAAACATGTTTTCACTTTGTCATTAAGGGGTATTGTGTGTAGATGGGTGAGAATTTTTTTTTCTATTTAATCAAACTGTAATTTTTTTACATTTTAGCAGACGCTCTTATCCAGAGCGACTTACATTTAGTGCATACATTTTCATACTGGCCCCCCGTTGGAAACGAACCCACAACCCTGGCGTTGCAATCGCCATGCTCTACCAACTGAGCTACAGGGGACTACACTAATGCAGGCCATAACACAACAAAATGTGGAATAAGTCACTTTCTGAAGCCACTGTATCTCTTGTATTATAGTACCATTATGTCCTTAATAGGGACATTGCCTCTGTCACTGTTGTGTGCTGTCCCTCCTCACATTTGAGCACCGTCCTGCTGACTAGCATTGATCCAGTTCCATGCTTGGCTAGCTCTCTGTGGCTGTGGCTGTGCTTGTCCAGGTCGTGACTAAGCCAGTTAGATTGGACACAGATTAGGACTGCCCCAGAAACAAATCCTCTATAGGTCTATATTGTCATTTAACATAATTTCAGTTGTCCTTAAAGGATTCAGTGTACAACATTGCTTGAGTTGAGGCCTATGTGGTCAGTTCTGATTATGATTGAAAGTCATGATGGACCCAGTCCTGCTCTGTCTTCTACTCACAATTCAAACTCAAGACGTGGTCTGTTCCTAAATCTTGTTATCAATTACCATGTTCAAAGTACCAATGAATTGCTGAAGTGCAACGTTTAAAATACCTTAAAGCCATGACCCTAAAGAAATGTTCAGACCTAACAATGGGTCCCAACCCAATGCCAACATTTTGCATGGACAGAAATTCTCAATTGTGCAATGTCTCATTCCCCACAGGTGGTGGTCAACAAGGCGGCCATGATCGTGAACCAGCTGACGCGGAAAGAGGCGTCTCGCCGGGTGCTGATGCAGTCCCCCCAGATGGTGGCGGCGGTGGTGCGGGCCATGCAGAACACAGGAGACATGGAGACAGCCCGTTGTGCTGCCAGCGTCCTCCACAGCCTGTCCCACCAGAGAGAGGGCCTGCTTGCCATCTTCAAGTCTGGGGGCATCCCCGCCCTGGTCCGCATGCTCAGGTAGGAGAGGAGGGAGGGATTAGTGGGTGGATGGATGGATGTTGAGGGGTAGATGGGAGTGGATAGATGGAGGGAGGGAGGGAAGTATCGACAGATGTTTGGATAGATTGTTGGTAAATGGTTTGATGTGAAGTATTAGTGAAACAAAGAGAGAGAAAAAGCAAGGGGGTGAAAGTGTCACACCCTGACTCAGGGGACTCTTATATGTTGAGTCAGGGTGTGGTGTTCTATGTTGTGTTTTCTATGTTTCAGTCTAGGTGTTGTAGTTCTGTGTTCGGCTGGGTGTGGTTCCCAATCAGAGGCAGCTGTCGCTCGTTGTCTCTGATTGGGGATCATACTTAGGCAGCCTGTTGGCGTGCATTAGTTGTGGGAGCTTGTTCCGTGTGGAGGCTTGTTTAGTGTTCAGCCTTAGGACTTCACGTTTCGTTGGTTTGTTGTTTTGTCGTGTGTTTATCATTTAAATAAACATGTACGCATTTCACGCTGCACCTTGGTCTGACCCGTCCTTAAACGAACGTGACAGAAAGAGAGCAAAATAGATACTTATAAGGTGGAATTCAGTGTTAGAAATGAAGTGATTTAGGCACGCACTGTTCTGGCCTGTCTCTGCATCTGCAGTTGTGTACGTGCTGTGTGTGCTCATTTGTGTGTGTGTGTGTGTGTGTGTGTGTGTGTGTGTGCAAGTGTGTGTGTGTGCGTACATGCTAATGTGTTGGTATCTCCACCACCATGTCCACTACTGCCTGCAGGCTAAGATATTAGCATATCACATTATTACCCATCAGAAATTAGGTGTCATGCTGTGCTCATTAACTTGGCCAAACTGGTCTGCACATCATTTCAACCTGACCACCAGGCTCATTTTAACCTCACGATAAGTGGCAGCCATTTTTCATAGTCATTTCTCATAGAGGCAGAGTCTCTTTATCTCTGTTCACACAGTATAAACCCTGTATAACAGTCTAGGAGGCATCAGACAGAAACTAAATTAAGACATTTAATTAATTCAGAAACAGAATTCAGATAAATACAAATGGAAAAACCTCCCTGTACAAGACTGTCAAATAGGGACTTAGATGCAGATTCATGATAGAGGAATATGTGCTTTTTAATGATACAAAGAGCAGCAAGGGCAAAATCTAAAAACAAATTAAAGCAAATGAAATTCAGAGGGAACTAATTGGGAAAAGAAAGGTCATGCTAATTTCTCTCATACCTCCCTCTCTTCCTCTCTCTTTTTCTCTACCTACTCTCCCTATTTCCCTCCCTCTCCCCTCCCTCCCCTCCCCTCTTCCCTCCCTCCCCTCCCCTCTT
This sequence comes from Coregonus lavaretus, assembly GCF_964263955.1. Classification (NCBI taxonomy): domain Eukaryota; kingdom Metazoa; phylum Chordata; class Actinopteri; order Salmoniformes; family Salmonidae; genus Coregonus; species Coregonus lavaretus. The sequence goes on along the minus strand of NC_139989.1, from coordinate 37,009,141 downwards.
CCCTCCCCCTCCCTCAGTTCTCCCATGGAGTCAGTGCTGTTCTATGCCATCACCACCCTCCACAACCTGCTACTGCACCAGGAGGGAGCCAAGATGGCGGTGCGCCTGGCCGACGGCCTGCAGAGGATTGTGCCTCTGCTGAAGAAGAGCAACCCCAAGTTCCTGGCCATCACCACTGACTGCCTGCAGCTGCTCTCCTACGGAAACCAGGAGAGCAAGGTGTGTGGTGGGGGGGAGGGGGGTCTTTGGTGTGTATGCGTGCGGATAATGCTTGATCCATCATATTTGGCATAGTGGTATTGGCACAGACTACTTGCATCTTTACTGCAGCCACGGAAGAGTGTGAGTGTACTTGCAGGTCTGGATTATGCGTGATCCCTTTTAGTGCCACCTGCAGCTACATGCACACACACACACACACACACACACACACACACACACACACACACACACACACACACACACACACACACACACACACACACACACACACACACACACACACACACAACACACACACACACACACACACACACACAGTACATGTCCTTACCACTGGCTGCATGCAGCTGCATTGCTACAGCAAATGTAAATCCCTGTATGGTGTCAGTAATGTACCCTGCATTACATCAGAAATATACTGAATATAAAGTGAATATAATTAAATCAAATACACATACTGCTATTATTATTCTAACAATCATATTTGAGATATTTCATAATGCAATGTAATGTCCAAACTCTGTAACGATATTTCATTGATTATGACAGTGTGTTTTCATTGTTATTCATCTCAGCTTATCATCCTAGCCAACGGTGGCCCTGAGGGGCTGGTCTTCATCATGAGGAACTATAATTATGAGAAACTGCTGTGGACCACCAGCCGTGTGCTCAAAGTTCTCTCAGTGTGCCCTAGCAACAAGCCGGCCATAGTGGAAGCTGGTGAGTGTGTGTGTGTGTGTGTTTTGGGGGAGGATGTGTGTTATGTGTGTGTCCGTACGTATGTGTGTGTCTGTGCGTGTGTGTTGTCTGATCCTTTCCATAAAAGAGCCATTTAACATTCCCTCTCTCATCCTTCCAGGGGGCATGCAGGCCATGGGACAGCACCTGACTGGCTCCAGCCAGCGCCTCACACAGAACTGCCTCTGGACCCTGAGGAACCTGTCTGATGCTGCCACTAAACAGGTAAGAGGTCAGGTAACCATAGAGTCCATTTTGAATCAGCAGAGACCGTACCATAGAGTAATACAGAGATAGTACAGAGTCTATAAAGACCAATGACTATATGCAGTATATGAATGAACAAAGCCATCGATCACGTGACACTATTTATTCCCATGTGAAGACTCTATAGCAGGGGTGTCAAACGTACGGCCCGCGGGCCGGATCAGGCCCGCAAACGGGTTTAATCCGGCCCGCGAGATGATTTCAACAACAACAAAAAAAACAAAAAAAAACTTTTTTTTTTTGTTTTTTTTTTGTAAAGTATAAAAATGCGCTGCAATTTTTCAATAAAATAAACTGCTGTTCCAATTGCGTCCACTGGATGGCGCAATAGCAATTGTGTTAAGCAAGCAAACTGTTTATACCGGGGCAGAGCAAGTAGGTCAAGCACGTGCAGCCAATGAGCTACTTTGTTTTGCCCGCGATATTTATTACGGCTTCTACTTTTAACATTATGTGCTTTGGCACCCTCATTGCCCCAATATGTCTCTGTCAAAAAAGAGAAAAGTGGACGCAGAGTGCAGAGTGTTCCAAGAAAAATGGTCATCCTATTTATTTACGGAATTGAATGGGAAAGCTGTATGTTTGGTGTGTTCAGAGCATGTTGCAGTGCTGAAAGAATATAACCTTCGTCGCCACTATGTGAGTCTTCATGCCGACAAATATGACAACTTTCAAGGACAGCGGAGATGAGAGAAGGTGAATGAACTGTTGGCGGGTCTGAAGAAACAGCAGTCTGTGTTTACTCACAGCCGAGACATCAGTGACGCTGCAGTGAAAGCTAGCTACCTCATTGCTAATGAAATCGCAGTGGCTTCAAAACCATTTAGTGAAGGTCAATTTGTAAAAACATGCATGATGAAGGCAGCTGAGATTGTGTGCCCTGAAAAGCGGCAGGCTTTTGCAAATATCAGCCTGACAAGAAACACAGTTGCAGACAGGATTTCCGATCTTTCAGTGGATTTGGACAGCCAGTTGAAGCAAAAAGTAAAGTCATGTATTGCGTTTTCGGTTGCAATTCATGAAAGCACGGACATTACAGATGTTTCACAACTGGCCATTTTCATCCGCGGAGTTGATTACACATTGACCGTCACCGAGGAGTTCGTGGAGTTGGTGCCGATGACAGATACAACGACAGCAGCTGATATTTTTACCGCACTCGTCGGCGCGCTGGACAGGGTCGGAGTGGACTGGTCCCGCGCTGTCAGCCTGGCTACAGATGGTGCGCCCTCAATGATCGAGAAAAAAGCAGGCGTTGTAACAAAGTTCAGAGAGAAAGTGCAATCTGCAAATGGAGGACGTGATTTTTTGACTTTTCACTGTATTTTGCACCAGGAGGCTTTGTGTTGCAAGTCATTAAAGATGGATAACGTCATGAAGGTGGTCATCCAAACTGTTAATTTCATCCGATCCAGAAGCCTGAATCACCGTCAGTTTGACAGCCTTCTCAGAGAGAAAGACCACATCTATGGCCTGCCATACCACACTGAGGTAAGATGGTTAAGCTGAGGTGCTGTGCTGAGGCGTTTCTTTGATTTACGAGAAGAAATTGAACAGTTCATGGAAGAAAAGGGCAAACCAGTGTTAGAATTTCATTCCGCAGAATGGATGCAGGACCTTGCATTTATGGTGGATGTTACAGAGCACCTGAATAACTTGAACAAACAGCTGCAAGGGCGCAACAAAGTTGTCACGCAGTATTATGACAGCATACGTTCTTTCAAGTTGAAGCTGTCATTGTGGGAGACGCAACTTGCCGGTGGTGATGCAGCTCACTTCCCCTGTCTGAAAAATGTGTGCGCCACCCAACATGTGGCAGACATGAAGCGGTTCAAAGATAAAATAACGGGACTGTTACGGGAGTTTGAGCAACGCTTTCAGATTTATGTTTATATGTTTTTATGTTGATGTGCTATTGTTTTTAATTGATTTTATTTTATTTGTATATTTAACCTATTCTTGACTCTGTGGTTCTTGCACTTGTTTGGGGAACAGGATTTCATTATTTTTATCTACATTTCTGCCTGAGAAATGACACCCTGATATAGTTCTGTGATCTGTGAAACAGTTCTGTTAATCACTGAGGCATTGTGTGTTTGTGTGTTCTTTTTCTTTAGAATTTTCAAATAAACTTGACGTGTTTTATGATTAATAGTGATGTTGTGCTTGTACTATTTTGGACACACTGTCCTCAGGCTCCAGCTTTATGTTGTATGTTGATAGTATTAAAACAAATAATGTTTTTAAGTTATATATACCATGATTTTTCCGGTCCGGCCCACTTGGGAATAGATTTTCCTCCATGTGGCCCCTGAGCTAAAATGAGTTTGACACTCCTGCTCTATAGCGTATTGAAGCCAAATTAAGTCGGTTAAGATGGCGCCTCATGGAGACGTAACATGCGCAGTTTGAGCTACTCCAGGAAGTGACGTTGCAGGCTAGCTCAGTGCTGCCCTCTTTCATTGAGTAACTCAAGTTGAAGGCTGAGAAGGGTACTGCAGGCTGCCATTCGTAACTAAATTACCTTCTCTGTGTGCGATTTTACGATAATCGGTTCAAGGACATACATCTGGTGTGTTAGAAAAGCAGTTATTGGTACCATGATTGTCTTCAAAACATATATTTATTTATATGAAGATTGACCACGAAGATTTACATTTTTCCAATCACTATAATGGGAGATCCTGTTTTCTGCTAACAATGCCGCAGTCGGCCTTGAACTTCTGTGGCTTCAAAGAGGCAGTCCTTCTCCCCTGATAAAGATAGTACCATCGAGTTCTACAGAGACACTAACATAGTTGGAGTTCTACAGTAAAACATATAATGAACAAACAAAGGACAGACAAAGAATTCTCAATCCCCGCCTCTCTTCCTACCTCCCCTTCTCTCTGTCTGTAGGAGGGTCTGGACGGCCTGCTGCAGGTGTTAGTGGGACAGCTGGGTTCGGACGACGTCAACATGCTGACGTGCGCCACGGGGATACTGTCCAACCTCACCTGCAACAACTCCCGCAACAAGGCCCTGGTCACGCAGTGCGGCGGGGTCGAGGCGCTCATCCACGCCGTGCTGCGGGCCGGAGAAAAGGAGGACGTGGCCGAGCCCGCCGTCTGTGCCCTGCGCCACCTGACGTCACGCCACCAGGATGCCGAGCTGGCCCAGAATGCTGTGCGGCTGCATTATGGTATTCCTGCCATCGTCAAACTGCTGGGGCAGCCCCACTACTGGCCTGTGGTGAAGGTGAGGGGGAGATAGTTGGATGGGGAGGGGATGGGAGTGGGGAAGGTATACTGTGCTTGTTTTGTCTGGCTCGTTGTTTTGTCTGGCTGGTAGCTCCATTACTGAACTGTGGTTAAGTTAAAGGTGATGGGTGAAGGATCAACGAGTGAAATTTGCAGGCTGGTTGTGGTTGTTTTGACTGACCAGTTGATCTTTTGTTTAGTGTTTTGTCTGGCTTGAGTGTTTGGTTGTTTTGTTTGGCTGGCTGCTTTGTCTGTGTGATTGTTTTGTTTACCTAAATTACTGGTTGTGGTACATCCGTTTATCTATGTGTCTATATATACAGCAGCTGCAGTCAGTCTTTAATGATTCCTCGTTTAACGGGTGCTTGAGTGAGGTTAAAATCATTACATACAGCCACCACTCATTGTCCTCTTCTTTGCGATGTATGATGCACTGTACATATTAATACATTTTCTTTGAGGCTTTAATTGGAAACAAAATGGCTATACTATTTAGGGCTCTATTCAATCCGCATTGCAGAAGTTCAGCTTTACACTGTGATTTAAATTTAAAGGCAATGTTCATGCTTTAGTGGAGACTTGATTCATAGTAAACACTGCATATGTCGGCTCAATCGGAAATTACCTTAACATTTCTATTTTAAGGAATCTGTAAAGCTTCAGCATTTCAGATTGAATAGAGCCCTTCATTTAGTTAGACTGTTGTTTGAAATGGTAGTACTTTAATGAAGGATTACTTTTAAATGAAAGCAGGTCAGAGGGGATGTTTTGGGGAGAGTGAGGCCTGCATAGAAGTTGTTCAATATGCAAGATGTAGTGCAGGCAGGGTACTAGGCTGTACCCCGAGGCAGGGCACAGGACGTGCCTCCCATAATCCTGCTGGGTTGCTCTGGAGACCATTCGGCTGCCTCGGACAACACCCGCTGGCTCCCACTGTCCACTGTCCCCTTGTTTTTGTTTTGGAGAAAACGACAAAGGGAGGGAGAGAGAAAATACACAAAGATTGAGTAAGATAGAAATGGCTAATTTGGGAGAGAGAGAGAGAAAGGGCTGCTCACAGGCAGTAAGTGTAGCATGCTTCACACAACAGCGTCACTGTGGAACAATGATAACATCGTCTGGGATTTGCAAGGCCTTCGCTGTCATTCTTTAGCAATGAAAACAAGATTGGTTGGATTTTTCTCTGAATCCAGTGGCTACCTTATGAATTTATATCAATGTGTTATTGTTGTCTGTTTCATCAGGGAATAGTGCACACCCATCTTTGACAGCAGATGGATTTAAGGATTAAGAGAGTTAAATGCTCAACTTTCCAGAATAACCACTCTCACGACGAAATAAATAATGCTAAAATGTCAGCCTAGTATGGGGGTAAACCAATGTCTAACATTATTACCTATGCTATTGATATACAGTAGATTTAGTAAGATGATAGTAGACATCATAGTAATATCAATAGTAATACAGAATAGCAATAGTTGGATACTAGTAATAGTAATATCAAAAGGTACCACCTAACAATAAATGTAATCTTTGCTTTATGAGTGGTAGTTTTCCTCTCTTATGATCTAGACAGTCAACTAGTATGATAAGGAAGAATAGGTTCCCCTCCCCCTCCAACCCCGTGCTTCAGTCTCTGATCGGTTTTGAGATGCTCCTCTGATTCGCTCCCAGCAAGCAGCATCCGTGAAGCACGCTTGAGTTCATGCCAATCGGAACAGAACACTTCAATGGTCGAGGGTATGTGTGCTCTGTCGTCCCCATGGGCACTGGTCCACAAGAATGGCCCTTTATTTTTACCCCAATGTGCACTAGCCTCTCTGTGTGTCGTGTTTGTGTCCCAATAGTCCATCGGTGTTCTTTCCTTGTGTCATTTCCTTCTATTCTGATCTGAAAGTATTTGATGAGTGAGTGAAAGCAGTATGGTAGGCACCTATCTATTCTTTTCACCTGTCATTGGTCTAAAACGACAGACAGTAATCCATTTAAGAGTATTTGTACCCACTCTGTGTGTGCATGTAGGACTATGCATGTGCACTTGGCAAGTGGCCATGTGTGTCTTCATGACTCCAGTGACTGTAGCAGCAGGTAAACATTGACATCTCTCATCCTCTACTACAACTGACAGAAAGGTGTTGTGGTGTTCTAAGGACTATTGGCAGCCAGCTATCCATGTATTGGCATCTTGTTGCTGATTACTTGACCATGTATACAACACTTCCCATTTGGGGGATATTAGGCTTTCTTATTAGCTCTGATGGAACTAAATACTAGTCACACACAAAGAACATGAATGAAACACACACAAACATTTCTCTCTCACTCACACACACACTGCTATCTCCCTCACACACACACTGCTCTCTCCCTCACACACACACTGCTCTCTCCCTCACACACACACACACACTGCTCTCTCCCTCACACACACACTGCTCTATCCCTAACACACACACTGCTCTCTCCCTCACACACACTGATCTCTCCATAACACACACACTGCTCTCTCCATAACACACACACTGCTCTCTCCCTCACACACACTGCTCTCTCCATAACACACACATTGCTCTCTCCCTCACACACACTGCTCTCTCCCTCACACACACACTGCTCTCTCCATAACACACACACTGCTCTCTCCATAACACACACTGCTCTCTCCCTAACACACACACTGCTCTCTCCATAACACACGTTCTGCTCTCTCCCTCACACACTGCTCTCTCCATAACACACACATTGCTCTCTGCCTCACACACACTCTGCTCTCTCCATAACACACACATTGTTCTCTCTCTCATACACACTCTGCTCTCTCCATAACACACACTCTGCTCTCTCCCTCACACACGCTCTGCTCTCTCTCTGTCTCCTTCTGCTCTATGTCAGCCAGAAGGTCTCTCTGCACCAAGCTGTGTCTAATCACTCATTTACGCCTTCTGAATTTAAATCTCCTACTGTGGCAGAGTGTGTGTGTTTGTCTATCCAAACTCATATGGATAAGCAACGAGAGCCATATAAATATTTACCTGGGAATGCAGGAATGCACACGTGTGTATGTTCATCTGTGACTGCGTACACATACATGTCTGTGCACAAGTGGGATTTAATCATTAATTTACAGGCTGAATTAGCCAAGCGTTCCACCCTCTCTCTCGGTGCGGTACGGAGACAGACGCTACAGGCCATGCCTGAATTTTCCTCCTGATCTGCATTCCTCTCTGACAGACAGCAGGGGATGTGTGTGTGTGTGTGTGTGTGTGTGTGTGTGTGTGTGTGTGTGTGTGTGTGTACTCGTTTTGGTGACATATGAAGACAATTTTATGACAACTCACCTTCAATGTCAGGACGCTCGGAAATATGAGGACATTTTTGGAGTCCTCATTTTTCCGAGCTCACTACAGTGTTCTAGACGACCATAGAATGCCCCTAAACCAAAAATCTGAAAAGTCTTTAAATGTCACAATCTCATGATTTGAAGTGTGTGTGTGTGTTTACGCTTTTTGCTCACCTGTGAATACGCCACCTAGTGGTCAGTTCTGGAACATTAACACACTTTAAACACACTTTAGTCACGTGACACACTTTAGTCACATGACACACTTTAGTTACATGACATTTCCTGATTTTGTTTGAGCACACTTTCCAACTATTCAAGATAGATTTACTTGAATACACATAATACATGTCATCATAGTCAACTATAACTAAGCTTTGGATAAAAGCGTCTGCTAAATGGCATATTATTTATTTATTATCATAAAATCCTCCTAAATCCCTCAAATAAAAACGTAATTTAGCATCAATTAGCCAGATAAGCTAATGTTAGCAAATTAGCTGAAAGGAATGAAAAGGACTTTTGCCACATGGAAAATTCAGAACTGGAAGAAGTGCAAGAGAAATGAAGGTAATACATTTATTTTTCTTCATTTACAACTAAAGAGATAGTTATTATCTAAGCTGTTCTTACATTTAAGTGTTCTTGACCACAAATGTTACTTAGCACTATCATGTTTTTCCATTTAAAGCCAAAGTGATGATATTGGTTGTTCAGTTCAGATAATGTTATTTGTAGAGTTTACAGTACTATACTTTTATAACAGTATTTATCTTTGAAGGTGTTAAGATTGCTTACTGTGCTTACTGTGAAAAGATTGCTATTGTGATTGCAGTTGCATAAGGTTTGCACTGATCGGTTAGCCTAATAAGCTAACCGGATACTGCATTAGTAAGAACATGAGCACGATATGACTAAAGGCAGACTAATACCATTTGATATATCCTTATTCGATTCAAATCAAGTATTAGTCTTTTCTGTATTTGTCTCGCTGACTTTTTGTCATCCAATGTAGATGTTTTCTAGTTGAGGAGCACATGGGCAATTGAAGAGCATGTCAAAACGAAGAGCCAGACTTAGTCCTGAGGCTGAGGCTATTCATTTTATTATTTCTGGAAGTGACAAGCCTTGTATAAAGTCAAATGGATCAATGACTATAAAGGTATGTTATACACACAAGCTACACTTATTGGGTCATACCATATTGGGATGTCATTTGAAACACATTCAAGTCTTACACAAGTGAAAAAATCACTGCGTACCGCTGCATTAGACACATACGGCTTTAACATCCAATTTCAGAAGTTATGTTGTGATTCTTTTGCAAGCAGTTGGGGGATGGGGAAAAATATTCAAGATTTATGAACTACACCTCCCAACTTCTATTAGAATGTATGATATTGGTGGTCATTTCCTTGGCCAGTCGGCAGACCGTTCGCGCTATGTGTGAAAGCCGGTAATGTGATTTAAATTCAAAAATGTTTTTAACATTTGATCATAACAACCCCAACGATAAACGGAATGTAGAAGCATTTGGGTGATAAAAATTTACAATATATGTGAATGATGCGTATCAGCGCGTAGAACAAATATGGCACCATTCAAGTTAACAGAACAGCGAAAATGCACCGCCGAGTAGGCCTACCGACAGAGTGTTCACAACATGAGTGGGTGTGTGCGTAAATTTTTTGTGTACGCTGATGTCCTTAAATATAAAGTCTGCAATAAAGCGGTCTAAAGCGAGGAGTCAAAGGCAGACTCAGCGGTGCAAGTCACTGCAGGTCTAGTGGTGATAACTGCTGGAACCTGACCGGGGATCACATCTCTTTTTGCCCCGCTTTAACGCCATTGTTTCGGCGTTTCCGTTTTTAGCTGTAGATCTGTCATTAAATCCAACATAAAATACGTCTCCTCGTGATTTCATAGTTTTCAGACCAAATTTATTTTGAATGATGTCACCTTTTTGGGTCCTTACCAGTTTGCACCCCTGCAATGGATCTTTCCCCTAAATATTAAATCATACACATTGATAAGCAGGCTAAATGGGTCTGATCAACTGCAATTCATTAACCTAATTTGAACTGTATTACTTGATACTAAGTTCTTAACTTTGTTACATCAGGACGTGGTGTATTTGCCTCAGCACCAATTGAAAAGGGATCCTTTGTCCTCGAGTACCGTGGGGAGTTTATATCGCAATATGAATGGGACAAGAGGCAGGGGAAGTATACGGAAAAGCAAAATGCTTTCTTGTTTGATTTTGAATGGAACAATGGCTCATGGTGGTAAGTAAAACCCTATAAGACATCAGTTCATCTCTATATGTTTATATGTTTTGTGGAGAAAACGTAAATCTGTTTCCCTCTTCAATTTTAGCATAGATGCATCCTGCGAAGATGGTTCACTGGGGAGGCTGGTAAATGATTCCCACAGGTCCCCAAATTGCAAAATGAAAAAGATGATAGTCCAATGTAAACCTCATCTTTGCTTGTTTGCTATTGAAAACATCCAAGCAGAGAGTGAAATAACCTATGATTATGGATAATCTCAGTGGCCATGGCGTGCTCTGGTAAGTAAATCTGCTTTGATATATTATAATGTATAAGATCTGTCAAAGAATTATAAAATATATAAATACATGTCCCTTCTTACATGTATGTTGTCACCGCTTTATATATATATATACAGTTGAAGTCGGAAGTTTACATTCACCTTAGCCAAATACATTTAAACTCAGTTTTTCACAATTCCTGACATTTAATCCAAGTAAAAATTCCCTGTTTTAGGTCAGTTAGGATAACCACTTTATTTTTAGAATGTGAAATGTCAGAATAATAGTAGAGAGAATTATTTATTTCAGCTTTTATTTCTTTCATCACATTCCCAGTGGGTCAGAAGTTTACATACACTCAATTAGTATTTGGTAGCATTGCCTTTAAATTGTTTAACTTGGGTCAAACGTTTCGGGTAGCCTTCCACAAGCTTCCCACAATAAGTTGGGTGAATTTTGGCCGATTCCTCCTGACAGAGCTGGTGTAACTGAGTCAGGTTTGTAGGCCTCCTTGCTCGCACACGCTTTTTCAGTTCTGCCCACACATTTTCTATAGGATTGAGGTCAGGGCTTTTTGATGGCCACTCCAAAACCTTAACTTTGTTGTCCTTAAGCCATTTTGCCACAACTTTGGAAGTATGCTTGGGGTCATTGTCCATTTGGAAGACCCATTTGCGACCAAGCTTTAACTTCCTGACTGATGTCTTGAGATGTTGCTTCAATATATCCACATAATTTTCCTTCCTCATGATGCCATCTATTTTTTTAAGCGCACCAGTCCCTCCTGCAGCAAAACACCCCCACAGCATGATGCTGCCACCCCCGTGCTTCATGGTTGGGATGGTGTCCTTCGGCTTGCAAGCCTACCACCTTTTTCCTCCAAACATATTGATGGTCATTAAGGCCAAACAGTTCTATTTTTGTTTCATCAGACCAGAGGACATTTCTCCAAAAAGTACGATCTTTGTCCCCATGTGCAGTTGCAAACCACAGTCTGGCTTTTTTATGGCGGTTTTGAAGCAGTGGCTTCTTCCTTGCTGAGCGGCCTTTCAGGTTATGTCGATATAGGACTTGTTTTACTGTGGATATAGATACTTTTGTACCTGTTTCCTCCAGCATCATCACAAGGTCCTTTGCTGTTGTTCTGGGATTGATTTGCACCTTTCGCACCAAAGTACATGCATCTCTAGGAGACAGAACGCGTCTCCTTCCTGAGCGGTATGACGGCTTCGTGGTCCCATGGTGTTTATACTTGCGTACTATTGTTTGTACAGATGAACGTGGTACCTTCAGGCGTTTGGAAATTGCTCCCAAGGATGAACCAGACTTGTGGAGGTCTACAAATTTTTTTCTGAGGACTTGGCTGATTTCTTTTGATTTTCCCATGATGTCAAGCAAAGAGGCACTGAGTTTGAAGGTAGGCCTTGAAATAAATCCACAGGTACACCTCCAATTGACTCAAATGATGTCAATTAACCTATCAGAAGCTTCTAAAGCCATGACATCATTTTCTGGAATTTTCCAAGCTGTTTAAAGGCACAGTCAACTTAGTGTATGTAAACTTCTGACCCACTGGAATTGTGATACAGTGAATTATAAGTGAAAAAATCTGTCTGTAAACAATTGTTGGAAAAATTACTTGTATCATGCACAAAGTAGATGTCCTAACCAACTTGCCAAAACTATAGTTTGTTAACAAGAAATTTGTGGAGTGGTTGAAAAACGAGTTTTAATGATTCCAACCTAAGTGTATGTAAACTTCCGACTTCAACTGTATACACTGATTAAATAGAGTATAATACAGAATATTTATTGTTGTGTTTCGTTGCAGACACCAAGTGACAAGATCCCAGCTCAAGCTTCAGCAGACCCAGAAGTGAGACAGAGATCCACTTCATCCTTCCAACAGGTTATTACATATTTATTGTAGATCTTTTCTATTTAAATTAAATTGTTGTTTCAGTTCATTCCAAAATATGAATTAAATGGCTTTTTACTGTATTACAACCAACCTTTTGTGTAAAATGTTCACAAAATCAACATTCCCATAACTTGTTTCGATATCATAGCGTAAACAAAATTAGCCCAAACATTTGACAGAACTAACCGCCCCTCAAAACATAAAATTAATCTTTATTCTCTCTAATGCCTATGTTTTTGTATTTTTGGGGCAATGTTTTTGCCCATTTAACATATTTCTTATCAATTTGCGTGATTTAATTTATATGGCAGTTGATCCATTTACATTACTTTTAAGGTTGTGAGCTTTCTTTGACAACAAAAGGATAACTCAAAGTCAGGAACCTTGACTCTAGATGTGTTCAGTCGTCAAGTCCTCATTTGGTACTAAGGCTGTTCAAGACGTAAATGTGTTTCAGATGACGTCCCGATATGGTATGACCCAACCAGAGTAGAGTGTGTGTGTTACACGGTCCTCATATTGTTGGTTAGCAGATATTGTACAGTTTTAACCATTTTTATAGAGTCTTGCATAAAAAGCCCAGATCCATATATGAATTATCTTTCCTAACATCTGTGGTCAATGCAGCCCTTGACCTCAGCAATGAGTCTCACCCCAAAGGCGATTATGATAGACAGGTGGTAGGAATATATTGTGACTGAACTGAGTATGATCATTAGTTTACTAAATAGATATGATCTATATTAGAAAACACAATATTTCTGACATGTTATTGTTGTATTTCGTTGCAGACACCAAGTGACAAGATCCCAGCTCAACCTTCAGCAGACCCAGAAGTGAGACAGAGATCCACTTCATCCTTCCAACAGGTTATTACACATTTATTGTAGATCTTTTCTATTTAAATTAAATTGTTGTCTCAGTTCATTCCAAAATATGAATTAAATGGCTTTTTACTGTATTACAACCAACCTTTTGTGTAAAATGTTCACAATATCAAAATTCCCATAACTTCTTTCGATATCATAGCATAAACAAAATTAGCCCGACCATTTGACAGAACTAACCGCCCCTCAAAACATAAAATTAATCTTTATTCTCTCTAATGCCTATGTTTTTGTATTTTTGGGGCAATGTTTTTGCCCATTTAACATATTTCTTATCAATTTGCGTGATTTAATTTATATGGCAGTTGATCCATTTACATTGCTTTTAAGGTGGTGAGCTTTCTTTGACAACAAAAGGATAACTCAAAGTCAGGAACCTTGATTCCAGATGTGTTCAGTCGTCAAGTCCTCATTTGGTAATTAGGCTGTTCAAGACGTAAATGTGTTTCAGATTACGTCCCGATATGGTATGACCCAACCAGAGTAGAGTGTGTGTGTTACACGGTCCTCATATTGTTGGTTAGCAGATATTGTACAGTTTTAACCATTTTTATAGAGTCTTGCATAAAAAGCCCAGATCCATATATGAATTATCTTTCCTAACATCTGTGGTCAATGCAGCCCTTGACCTCAGCAATGAGTCTCACCCCAAAGGCGATTATGATAGACAGGTGGTAGGAATATATTGTGACTGAACTGAATATGATCATTAGTTTACTAAATAGATATGATCTATATTATAAAACACAATATTTCTGACATGTTATTGTTGTATTTTGTTGCAGACACCAAGTGACAAGATCCCAGCTCAACCTTCAGCAGACCCAGAAGTGAGACAGAGATCCACTTCATCCTTCCAACAGGTTATTACACATTTATTGTAGATCTTTTCTATTTAAATTAAATTGTTGTCTCAGTTCATTCCAAAATATGAATTAAATGGCTTTTTACTATATTACAACCAACCTTTTGTGTAAAATGTTCACAAAATCAACATTCCAATAACTTGTTTCGATATCATAGCGTAAACAAAATTAGCCCAACCATTTGACAGAACTAACCGCCCCTCAAAACATTAAATTAATCTTTATTCTCTCTAATGCCTATGTTTTTGTATTTTTGGGGCAATGTTTTTGCCCATTTAACATATTTCTTATCAATGTGCGTGATTTAATTTATATGGCAGTTGATCCATTTACATTGCTTTTAAGGTGGTGAGCTTTCTTTGACAACAAAAGGATAACTCAAAGTCAGGATCCTTGATTCCAGATGTGTTCAGTCGTCAAGTCCTCATTTGGTAATTAGGCTGTTCAAGACGTAAATGTGTTTCAGATTACGTCCCGATATGGTATGACCCAACCAGAGTAGAGTGTGTGTGTTACACGGTCCTCATATTGTTGGTTAGCAGATATTGTACAGTTTTAACCATTTTTATAGAGTCTTGCATAAAAAGCCCAGATCCATATATGAATTATCTTTCCTAACATCTGTGGTCAATGCAGCCCTTGACCTCAGCAATGAGTCTCACCCCAAAGGCGATTATGATAGACAGGTGGTAGGAATATATTGTGACTGAACTGAATATGATCATTAGTTTACTAAATAGATATGATCTATATTATAAAACACAATATTTCTGACATGTTATTGTTGTATTTTGTTGCAGACACCAAGTGACAAGATCCCAGCTCAACCTTCAGCAGACCCAGAAGTGAGACAGAGATCCACTTCATCCTTCCAACAGGTTATTACACATTTATTGTAGATCTTTTCTATTTAAATTAAATTGTTGTCTCAGTTCATTCCAAAATATGAATTAAATGGCTTTTTACTATATTACAACCAACCTTTTGTGTAAAATGTTCACAAAATCAACATTCCAATAACTTGTTACGATATCATAGCGTAAACAAAATTAGCCCAACCATTTGACAGAACTAACCGCCCCTCAAAACATAAAATTAATCTTTATTCTCTCTAATGCCTATGTTTTTGTATTTTTGAGGCAATGTTTTTGCCCATTTAACATATTTCTTATCAATTTGCGTGATTTAATTTATATGGCAGTTGATCCATTTACATTACTTTTAAGGTTGTGAGCTTTCTTTGACAACAAAAGGATAACTCAAAGTCAGGAACCTTGACTATAGATGTGTTCAGTCGTCAAGTCCTCATTTGGTACTAAGGCTGTTCTAGACGTAAATGTGTTTCAGATGACGTCCCGATATGGTATGACCCAACCAGAGTAGAGTGTGTGTGTTACACGGTCCTCATATTGTTGGTTAGCAGATATTGTACAGTTTTAACCATTTCTATAGTGTCTTGCATAAAAAGCCCAGATCCACATATGAATTATCTTTCCTAACATTTGTGGTCAATGCAGCCCTTGACCTCAGCAATGAGTTTCACCCCAAAGGCGATTATGATTGACAGGTGGTAGGAATATATTGTGACTGAACTGAGTATGATCATTAGTTTACTAAATAGATATGATCTATATTATAAAACACTATATTTCTGACATGTTATTGTTGTATTTCGTTGCAGACACCAAGTGACAAGATCCCAGCTCAACCTTCAGCAGACCCAGAAGTGAGACAGAGATCCACTTCATCCTTCCAACAGGTTATTACACATTTATTGTAGATCTTTTCTATTTAAATTAAATTGTTGTCTCAGTTCATTCCAATATATAAACTACATGGCTTTTTACTGTATTACAACCAACCTTTTGTGTAAAATGTTCACAATATCAAAATTCCCATCACTTGTTTCGATATCATAGCATAAACAAAATTAGCCCGACCATTTGTCAGAACTAACCACCCCTCAAAACATAAAATTAATCTTTATTCTCTCTAATGCCTATGTTTTTGTATTTTTGGGGCAATGTTTTTGCCCATTTAACATATTTCTTATCAATTTGCGTGATTTAATTTATATTGCAGTTGACCCATTTACATTACTTTTAAGGTTGTGAGCTTTCTTTGACATCAAAAGGATAACTCAAAGTCAGGAACCTTGACTCTAGATGTGTTCAGTCGTCATCTCCTCATTTTGTACTTAGTCTGTTCAAGGCGTAAATGTGTTTCAGATGACGTCCCGATATGGTATGACCCAACCAGAGTAGAGTGTGTGTGTTACACAGTCCTCATATTGTTGGTTAGCAGATATTGTACAGTTTTAACCATTTCTATAGAGTCTTGCTTGAAAACCCCAGATCCACATATTCATTTTTTCATTTATAGGTCATCTATAAAACAGTATTGTCAATTTCTTAACCCAAATTATTTTCACATACAGTATAATGTATAATATCCTAATTTACTGTTACGGTACTGTGTTATTAAAAACAAATATTTATTCTTCATAATTTCATTCAAGGCAAGCAAGTCCAGTGGAATTGTACCCTTCCAGTGTCCTACTGCAAAGCAGGTAAGAAAGCTGCATTCTTGTCATTAGATAAAATAGTTCATGTTCTTTGTTAACACATTGTGGTATTTTTGATGTGAGGAAACATTGTAGAAATTTGTACAGCTTAGAAAAAGCCGCCATCTGCAAAATCTGAGGCGCCGTCATGATCGTTGTGAGGATCGTTATGAGAAGAGATAGCTGAGAGACAGAGGTCTTTCAATCAGTTTACTAGAATACATTTTTCTGTGAGTATGTAGGTGTTATGCACAATGTGATGGTACTGTAGGGAGTATGATACCCTAGGTATTAATACATGTATAAAGTTATTGACAGAATTAGATGCTTTTTTTTCTTTTTTTTCAGACCTTGATGAATCTTCGGATGCTGCAGACTATCTTCCAGACTCATGTGGCAATTCCTCGGATGCTTCTATTATAAGTACTACAAGTTCTTGTAGTAAGGAATATAAAACCACAGAAAAGAATCTCCACCACAAATTGTCAGAGAACAAACCATTAGGGAATGTTACAGCACACAGTGGGGATAGTACCACCAGTTCAGAGAAGCCAAGAACATTAAGTTATTCAAAGATGCGCAGCAATCCTTGTACTTAAGTAATAAGCTGCAGTGCCAATTCATCAGAGAACACATCACACCAGAAAAGCTCCATAAATGTCACACCTTTGTCAATAACAGCAAAAGGAAGCAAGTACAACAAGAAGCAATTTTGTCTTTATTGTAAAAAGGCCATTTATAAATTGGCAAGACACCTCGAATCCATCCACAGTGAAAAGCCTGATGTTGCAATGGCTTTCAGTTTTAATATAGGATCCCGCAAAAGAAGAGAGTTGTTACGCTCTCTTAAGAAGAGATGAAACTTTGACCATAATACTGAAGTGGCAAGCTGTGGCACTGGAGAGATGGTTGCCTGTAAAAGACCTAGTAATGCAAAACCATCTGATGACTACCGTCACTGCAAATTTTGCGAAGGACTGTATGCAAGAAATTCCCTATGGAGACATGTGAGAAACTGCCAGAAGAAGTCTGTTGAGGGAGAGCCTCAAGTTGGGCGAAAACGGATTCAACTGCACTTACCAAGACCTGACTCAGTTAAGGAAACTGTTTGGAAGATTGCTTGTGAAATGAACCAGGATGACGTTTCCTCGGTTGTAAGGAGTGAAACTGAATTCCTTTGTATCGGCGAGTCACTGTTGAATTCCAGGAAACCATATGAGAGAAGGAATGACTACATACGCCAAAAAATTAGAGCGATGGCAAGACTATTGATAACGGCAAGGGCTATAACACCTTTGAAGAGCACCGAAGTCCTTGTTATGCCCTGTAACTTTCCCCATGTGATACAGGCAGTAAGATATGTTGCTGGTTATGATGTTGAAAGCAACTCGTATAAAATCCCATCATTGGCTTTGAAATTGGGACACAGTTTAGCCAAAGTTGCAGGCATTATTCAATGCAATGCCATCACTGCACATCGCCCTGCTGTTGCAGAGTCTGCAAAGCAATTTGCCACTTTACATCAGAAAAAGTGGACAGAGTCCATTTCAGCTGCCGCATTGGGTACGCTTCAACAAGCCAAATGGAATAAACCACAGGTTTGACCCTTTACAGAGGATGTGTCGGTGCTGCACACGTTTCTTGCTACTGAGCGTGCTAAGTGTATGAAGGACCTTGAGGAAGAACCCAACAGCAAAAGCTTTGGAAATCTTCCTAAAGTGACTTTGATGCAGGTAGTACTATTTAACAGAAGGAGGGAAGGGGAAGTTTCAAAAATGGAGCTTCAGTCTTTCACATCCAGGGATCTTACGGAGCTGAATCCAGACATTGTGAGGGGCCTTACTGACTTCGAGAGGAAGCTTGCAGAGCACTTTGAGAGAGTTGAGATTCGAGGTAAAAGGTCAAGAAAGGTTCCAGTGCTTCTAACCCCTGACATGATCACTGCTATGGACCTCCTCATGATAAGCAGAAAAGAGTGTCAAGTCCACAAAGAAAATGTGTACATGTTTACACGGCCAGGTGTCCTTTCCCATTACAGAGGCTCTGACTGCTTTCGCAAGTATTCAAACAATGTGGTGCAAAGAACCCAGAGGCACTCACCTCAACAAGATTGCGGAAACAAGTCGCCACTTTGTCCACACTACTAAACCTCAAAGAAAATGAAATGGATCAACTTGCCACCTTTCTAGGACATGACATCCGTGTCCATAGAGAATTCTATCGGCTTCCAGAGAGTACCCTGCAGCTCGCAAAAGTCAGCAAACTGTTGATAGCAATCGAAAAAGGAAGACTGCCTTACCTGCAGGGGAAAGGGCTGGATGACATTGAGGTCAATCCTGAAGGTAAAATTTTGTTTGAAATATAGTTTTTAGCCACTTCAAATATAACTATTATAAGTGTTGTTAGTCCTTAATTTAAATAATTGGCCGTAAATGTTTTTTACCCAACCATATGAAGTAGAAATGAGTGATGATGATTCCAGTGAAGAAACCATTGCTGACCTACATCAATGCAAAGGTATCCTGACTTGTATATATGTGGTAATATCTTTAAATTATGTCACATAAATGCACATTTCTGTGGGGATTATCGAAATGATCCTTTATCTGTTTTTTAACAATCACATTGGTGGTGATAAGTAATTCCACATTTATGGATTTGCAATCAGTTTATGTTTATATCTCAAATATCAGTTAATATCTAATGTAGAATTGCATATTGCCTGACATTGAGGTTGTTTACAGTGAATAATACAAGCAAGCAAACGTATTGTCATGAAGCTCATAGAACATAATCACATTCATTATTACTTTGCAAAGGCTCAACAACAGAGACTTCTAGGGACCAGACACTTCTGAGGCAAACACCAGAGTCAACCACCCTGGACAACATGGAGGGCACTTCTGAGTCAACCACCCTGGACAACATGGAGGGCACTTCTGAGTCAACCACCCTGGACAACATGGAGGGCACTTCTGAGTCAACCACCCTGGACAACATGAAGGGCACTCCTGAGTCAACCACCTTGAATAACGTACACATGAGCAACACACAACCAAGACATGGTAAAATAGTCACATCCCAAGCATCCTCAAAGTGCTCCAAAGGAAAGCAAGGTTAGTAAGCATTTTGTATTCACATGTATTGATAACATCATATAACTACTAACTAGAATCCTTTGTATCATATCCTCCATTTGTCACTTTAGCAGAGCTCATTGTTAATCAGTTGTATTTTGTTTCCATTTATGAAAGCTGTGAAGGTGAGAAGCAAGTGGACAGGTGATGAAGTGAAAGCTGTTGAGCGGCATTTGCTTAATTTCATAACAAGCTGCAGAATACCAGGTAAAAAGGACTGTGACTCCTGCCTC
The DNA here is from genome assembly GCF_964263955.1 of Coregonus lavaretus. Classification (NCBI taxonomy): domain Eukaryota; kingdom Metazoa; phylum Chordata; class Actinopteri; order Salmoniformes; family Salmonidae; genus Coregonus; species Coregonus lavaretus. The sequence continues at coordinate 36,989,177 of NC_139989.1, read as the reverse complement.
CAAGCAGAGCCAGTAGCTCTGAAAGACAGAGACTGGGTTGCTATCAAATACTACATCCACAACAGAAATGTAGCATTAAAAAGGAAGATGAATAGATAGAACTAGAGCATGCCAACTGTAGCTCAGGTACCATTCAATTCCAATTTCAATCAGCTTCTCCTCAGATAGTGTTAATATCTGTGGGTTTCATGTTCATATTATTTTATTTTCCTTAAATGATTTATATTGTTGGTTCTTGTACAAACATGCCACATAGGCTCGACTGTAGATCCCACATGTTTGTATGTTTATGTATAATTGAGGGCTATTAATGAGCATATGTTTGCTACTTATGGTCACATTTTTTTGGGATAACAGTTGATGATATATGTTAATACTCTGCTCTCATTGACAGGGAAAAGAGATAAACAGTACTTAAAGGGATTGTTATTGTTCCTAAGTTTTCAGAAGCACTTTGTTCTTAACCACAAGATGTTGAATGTGGCAAGGTGTTTAAATTACTGTTAAACTATTACCATTTCAATGGGTGCTTGTAACAGGCCTTGTGTATGGTAACTTGCACTATGTAACTATGATGTAAATCCCTATGTTATTTAGACAGGTTAGCTGAATGTACACTGTCATGTTTCATAGAAGCTGGATGCTTTAATAGAGAGTTTCTCATTCATTTCAAACATGCCATTTCTACTGCCTTGTGCATAGCAGGGAAGGAGGCAAAGTGTAGGTGGTCTATTCTGGGTGTTCAATTGATTTGTTAATTTGCATATTTTCGCTGGCACTCAATAAAGGTAAGGCATAAAGTGTTCCCTCTTTTTTTACATGAATATTGACTGCAAATGTATTGTTATAAATAACAATAATACGACTTAAACAGTAGACTGAGAATATATTATATTTATGAGCTATGTGAACATGGATAGGCATTTCTGTTGAAGGTTACCTATCTGGTGAGCATGATTATTATAATATTTTTTTAAAAGCTTTAGTTAAGTATTGTACACCTATGATTCTTATGCAGACATTTCAACATGTAACCGGAACCACGTTCAAATACAGACCCTATTTACAGGTTCTTCATAAGTCACATAAACCTGAAAATCAGTGTGTATCTATGGGCTGCTGTTGCTATGGGCCTTATATGTCACATGAACCCGAAAAAGTCCTCATATATACTATTAAAATCAGGTCTGAACAAAATATAGCCCTAGACAAAATCTCAACAGATGGATGTATTCCTAGAATCATGGGACCAAACTATTCTGATTCCCAGGTCTCTTGGACCTTGGGAAAGGCATGTCCCAATATGTCACATTTTTGTCATAAGTCCTGATATTGTCTATAAACACGTATGTGTGTGTGTGTGTGTGTGTGTGTGCGCACGCGCGCATGTGTGTGGAGGATTAGGCAACCAGATCTCCATCACAGCACACGCCTGGATGATTCTCAATCCAGCCGGAGCTCTTTTAATAAAGGGGATATTGTTTTTTAATGATGTGAAATTAATTATGAGGTTTTTAAAGGGGACTTTACAGTTGAAGTCGGAAGGTTACATACACTTTAGCCAAATACATTTAAACTCAGTTTTTCACAATTCCTGACATTTAATCCTAGTAAGAATTCCCTGTCTTAGGTCAGTTAGGATCACCACTTTATTTTTAGAATGTGAAATGTCAGAATAATAGTAGAGAATTATTTATTTAAGCTTTTATTTCTTTCATCACATTCCCAGTGGGTCAGAAGTTTACATACACTCAATTAGTATTTGGTAGCATTGCCTTTAAATTGTTTAACTTGGGTCAAACGTTTTGGGTAGCCTTCCACAAGCTTCCCACAATAAGTTGGGTGAATGTTGGCCCATTCCTCCTGACAGAGCTGGTGTAACTGAGTCAGGTTTGTAGGCCTCCTTGCTCGCACACGCTTTTTCAGTTCTGCCCACAAATGTTCTATAGGATTGAGGTCAGGGTTTTGTGATGGCCACTCCAATACCTTGACTTTGTTGTCCTTAAGCCATTTTGCCACAACTTTGGAAGTATGCTTGGGGTCATTGTCCATTTGGAAGACCCATTTGCGACCAAGCTTTAACTTCCTGACTGATGTCTTGAGATGTTGCTTCAATATATCCACATAATTTTCCTCCCTCATGATGCCATCTATTTTGTGAAGTGCACCAGTCCCTCCTGCAGCAAAGCACCCCCACAGCATGATGCTGCCACCCCCATGCTTCACGGTTGGGATGGTGTTCTTTGGCTTACAAGCGACCCCCTTTTTCCTCCAAACATAATGATGGTCATTATGGCCAAACAGTTCTATTTTTGTTTAATCAGACCAGAGGACATTTCTCCAAAAAGTACAGTGGGGAAAAAAAGTATTTAGTCAGCCACCAATTGTGCAAGTTCTCCCACTTAAAAAGATGAGAGAGGCCTGTAATTTTCATCATAGGTACACGTCAACTATGACAGACAAATTGAGGAAAAAAAATCCAGAAAATCACATTGTAGGATTTGTAATGAATTTATTTGCAAATTATGGTGGAAAATAAGTATTTGGTCACCTACAAACAAGCAAGATTTCTGGCTCTGACAGACCTGTAACAACTTCTTTAAGAGGCAACTCTGTCCTCCACTCGTTACCTGTATTAATGGCACCTGTTTGAACTTGTTATCAGTATAAAAGACACCTGTCCACAACCTCAAACAGTCACACTCCAAACTCCACTATGGCCAAGACCAAAGAGCTGTCAAAGGACACCAGAAACAAAATTGTAGACCTGCACCAGGCTGGGAAGACTGAATCTGCAATAGGTAAGCAGCTTGGTTTGAAGAAATCAACTGTGGGAGCAATTATTAGGAAATGGAAGACATACAAGACCACTGATAATCTTCCTCGATCTGGGGCTCCACGCAAGATCTCACCCCGTGGGGTCAAAATGATCACAAGAACGGTGAGCAAAAATCCCAGAACCACACGGGGGGACCTAGTGAATGACCTGCAGAGAGCTGGGACCAAAGTAACAAAGCCTACCATCAGTAACACACTACGCCGCCAGGGACTCAAATCCTGCAGTGCCAGACGTGTCCCCCTGCTTAAGCCAGTACATGTCCAGGCCCGTCTGAAGTTTGCTAGAGTGCATTTGGATGATCCAGAAGAGGATTGGGAGAATGTCATATGGTCAGATGAAACCAAAATAGAACTTTTTGGTAAAAACTCAACTCGCGTGTTTGGAGGACAAAGAATGCTGAGTTGCATCCAAAGAACATCATACCTACTGTGAAGCATGGGGGAGGAAACATCATGCTTTGGGGCTGTTTTTCTGCAAAGGGACCAGGACGACTGATCCGTGTAAAGGAAAGAATGAATGGGGCCATGCATCATGAGATTTTGAGTGAAAACCTCCTTCCATCATCAAGGGCATTGAAGATGAAACGTGGCTGGGTCTTTCAGCATGACAATGATCCCAAACACACCGCCCGGGCAACGAAGGAGTGGCTTCGTAAGAAGCATTTCAAGGTCCTGGAGTGGCCTAGCCAGTCTCCAGATCTCAACCCCATAGAATTCTTTGGAGGGAGTTGAAAGTCCGTGTTGCCCAGCGACAGCCCCAAAACATCACTGCTCTAGAGGAGATCCGCATGGAGGAATGGGCCAAAATACCAGCAACAGTGTGTGAAAACCTTGTGAAGACTTACAGAAAACGTTTGACCTGTGTCATTGCCAACAAAGGGTATATAACAAAGTATTGAGAAACTTTTGTTATTGACCAAATACTTTTTTTCCACCATAATTTGCTAATAAATTCATAAAAAATCCTACAATGTGATTTTCTGGATTTCTTTTTCTCATTTTGTCTGTCATAGTTGACGTATACCTATGATGAAAATTACAGGCCTCTCTCATCTTTTTAAGTGGGAGAACTTGCACAATTGGTGGCTGACTAAATACTTTTTTTCCCCACTGTATGTGCAGTTGCAAACCGTAGTCTGGCTTTTTTATGGCGGTTTTGGAGCAGTGGCTTCTTCCTTGCTGAGCGGCCTTTAAGGTTATGTCGATATAGGACTTGTTTTACTGTGGATATAGATATTTTTGTACCTATTTCCTCCAGCATCTTCACAAGGTCCTTTGCTGTTGTTCTGGAATTTAAATTGCACTTTTCGCACCAAAGTACGTTCATCTCTAGGAGACAGAACGTGTCTCCTTCCTGAGCAGTATGACGTCTGCGTGGTCCCATGGTGTTTATACTTGCGTACTATTGTTTGTACAGATGAATGTGGTACCTTCAGGCTTTTGGAAATTGCTCCCAAGGATGAACCAGACTTGTGGAGGTCTACAATTTTTATTCTGAGGTCTTGGCTGATTTCTTTTGATTTTCCCATGATGTCAAGCAAAGAGGCACTGAGTTTGAAGGTAGGCCTTGAAATACATCCACAGGTACACCTCCAATTCACTCAATTAGCCTATCAGAAGCTTCTAAAGCCATGACATCATTTTCTGGAATTTCCCAAGCTGTTTAAAGGCACAGTCAACTTAGTGTATGTAAACGTCTGACCCACTGGAATTGTGATACAGTGAATTATAAGTGAAATAATCTGTCCGTAAACAATTGTTGGAAAAATTACTTGTGTCATGCACAAAGTAGATGTCCTAACCGACTTGCCAAAACTATAGTTTGTTAACAAGAAATTTGTGGAGTGGTTGAAAACGAGTTTTAAATTACTCCAACCTAATCGTATGTAAACCTCCGACTTCAACTGTATATAAAATGTTATTGGCCCATGTTGGGGCTAGGGGTCGGGGTATGGGAAATGAGAGGAAACATCAGAGGACAGGGCAGGGTTATGGTGAGCCAGACCATCATTTCAGGAGGTGGCAGCTCACGTTCTGTTAAATGTGATTGCAGTTACATTGCTGCAGCTTGCATCACTTGCACAGTTGCACATATAGGTGTATACCTTAGGGTACGTATGCGTTCTTTCACATGAGCGCCACACTGCAGTGCCAAGTCCTTAATAGAGGTGTACTGTATGCTTTCATACATGCACTCTCATAATCATGCAGTATATCATATATTTGTGCGCTGGGTATTGTAGCAGTAACGGAGATTATATTGGTGCTTTTTCCATACAGCTACGTTCAACCCGCCCCTCTCTTTCCCATAGGCCACGGTTGGTCTGATCCGTAACCTGGCGCTGTGTCCAGTCAATCAGGCCCCACTGAGGGATGCTGGAGCCATCCCCCGATTGGTCAACCTGCTGCTGAAGGCTCACCAGGACACCCAGAGACACGCCTCCAGTTCTCAGCAGACGTACCAGGTCAGTCACGACACCATTCAACACAAAAGACTCACTATCACAGGAATGACACTGTCATCATCCATAATTATAGAAGTATGACACCTTCATCAGTGGTGTAAAGTACTTAAGTAAAAATACTTTAAAGTACTATTTAAATTGTTTTGTGGGGTATCTGTAGTTTACTTTACTATTTATATTTTTGACAACTTTTACTTCACTGCATTCCTAAAAAATATAATGTACTTTTTACTCCATACATTTTCCCTGACACTCAAAAGTACTCGTTACATTTTGAATGCTTAGCAGGACAGGAAAATGGTCCAATTCACGCACTTATCAAGAGAACATCCCTGGTCATCCCTACTGCCTCTGATCTGGCGGACTCACTAAACACAAATGCTTTGTTTGTAAATTATGTCTGAGTGTTGGAGTGTGCCGCTGGCTATCCATATATAAATAAAAACAAGAAAATCGTGCGATCTGGTTTGCTTAATATAAGGAATTTGAAATTACTTATACTTTTACTTTTGATACTTAAGTATAATTGAGCAATTACATTTAGTTTTGATACTTAAGTATATTTAAAACCAAATACTTTTTGACTTTTACTCAAGTAGTATTTTACTGGGTGACTTTCACTTTTACTTGAGTCATTTTCTATTAAGGTATCTTTACTTTTACTCAAGTATGAACATTTTGTACTTTTTCCACCACTGACCTTCATCACAAATATGCAAGTCACAACACTTATACAGAGTGAGTCACCTCCTTTGCAACACACATACCACAGATGAATCCACTCCATTACATGCTAGCCATACCACACTATCACCTCAGCCAAATTGTACAGAATTCAAATACACTGAAGCACTCAAAGCAACATTCTTTCAACACTCTTTGCACATCAAATCACAAAGATTCCAAGACTGCATTCTCTGTGTTTGAAACAGTTCCTCACACTGTAAAATGAGTAGGTTGTATTTCAGACTCAGTAAAGGGGTGCAATGTGCCACTCAGGGTCCCAGCAGGATAGTCCAGTTGTCACCACCATGCCCCAGCTCCAGCACACGCCCCATCCCAGACCTCTCCAACCCAATGTAGGCCAGTTGGCCTATAGGGAGACCCAGTGACAGAGATCCATTTCAGTCCACTGGCCCACTTTGAACTCTGAGCTGCACAACAATACTCACAAGTACAGACAGAAAGCAGTGGTTTGAGGGAAAATAAGAAATGTATGCTAAGTTTGTGAGAGACGACCAGGGAATTTTTCCACTGAGTCTCAGCAGAAGGTTGCAGACATATACTTCCACCTGTTTCTGTTTTCACCTGTCAGCTTTTTCCGGCAAGCCAAAAATGATTACCAAGCACACCAGGCCCATTCCTCTTGCTCGTTGTCTGTAAATGGTTTGCTTAAACATGAGGCGGGATCCATACACACACACGCACACGCATACGCACACACACACACACACACACACACACACACACACACGACACTCTCTCAAGTCTATTACTCATTTTATGGGGTTTTGAAGCCATTGGGAACTTGCCCAAACGTGATTTGGGATACAGTGCTCTCTGAGTGTCAAAGTGAATGGCGCCCAGCTGTTGTATAGCTAAGCTTGTCAGACCAGCTTACATGAAGTAAATCAAATATACACACACACAGAATGTTACCAAATGATCAAAACAAACCCATACATCAATGTATCATCCCACAGAGGATTTCACAAAGTCACACGTACTCCACACACACACTTCCTAACTCTTCCCCACTCCTCCCAGGATGGTGTTCGTATGGAGGAGATAGTGGAGGGCTGTACAGGAGCCCTGCACATCCTGGCCAGAGACCCCGTCAACAGGGGAGAGATCGCCAGCATGCAGACCATCCCACTCTTTGTACAGGTTCATGTCTAATACACCAAACTCTCAGTTGGTGCTGTATGCACTTGTGTGAGAGAGATAAAGTGAGTGTGTGTACTTGTGAGTTTTGGTGTATTTGAGCAGATGTGTGTGTAACTCTGAGCTCTCCATCCCTCTCTCCGTCTGTCTGTAGTTGTTGTACTCGTACGTGGAGAACGTGAAGCGTGTGTCTGCGGGGGTGCTGTGTGAGCTGGCCCTGGACAAGCAGTCTGCGGAGATGATCGACGCAGAGGGAGCCTCTGCCCCACTCATGGAGCTGCTGCACTCCAGCAACGAGGGCATCGGTCAGTCTCTTCATAGACAGCAGTTTATGCTTTAGTGGATTTTATATACAGTGGGGGGAAAAAAGTATTTAGTCAGCCACCAATTGTGCAAGTTCTCCCACTTAAAAAGATGAGAGAGGCCTGTAATTTTCATCATAGGTACACATCAACTATGACAGACAAATTGAGAATTTTTTTTCCAGAAAATCACATTGTAGGATTTTTAATGAATTTATTGTCACGATCGTTGGTTAGAGATGAGGACCAAGGCGCAGCGTTGAAGGTGAACATATCCTTTATTTACTGATCACACGATCAAAACAATAAACGATAACGTGACGTCTACAGTTTAACACAAACCGAAATGAACAAGAAACCACAAACACAAAGTGAAAGACAGACAGTTAAATATGGCTCCCAATCAGAGACACCCAGCTGACACTCGTTGCCTCTGATTGGGAGTCACTCAGCCCAACATAGAAAATCAAACATAGAATTACACACCCTGGCTCAACATAACATAGTCCCCAGAGCCAGGGCGTGACAGTACCCCCCCCCAAAGGCGCGGACTCCGGCCGCGCCAAACAACCACAACAGGGGAGGGACCGGGTGGGCACTCCGCCTCGGCGGCGGATCCGGCTCCAGACATGACCCAGGCACGGGTTGTGCTGGACTGACGACGCACACCCCTGGCTTGATGCGTGGAGGAGGAACGGGCCGGACCGGGCTGACGAAGCGCACCCCTGACTTGGTGCGGGGAGCAGGAATGAGCCGGACCGGGCTGACGACGCGCACCACTGACCCGGTGCGGGGAGCTTGGACGGGCCGGACCGGGCTGGCGACGCGCACCACAGACTTGGCGCGGAGAGCAGGAACGGGCCGGACAGGGCTGACGAAACGCACCATAGACTTGGTGCGGAGAGCAGGCACGGGCCGTGCCGGACTGACGACGCACACCACTGGCTTGGTGCGGGAAGCTTGGATGGGCCAGACTGGGCTGGCGACGCGCACCACAGACTTGGTGCGGAGAGCAGGAACGGGCCGGACAGGGCTGACGAAACGCACCATAGACTTGGTGCGGAGAGCAGGCACGGGCCGTGCCGGACTGACGACGCACACCACTGGCTTGGTGCGGGAAGCTTGGATGAGCCGGACTGGGCTTGCGACGCGCACCACAGACTTGGTGCGGAGAGCAGGAACGGGCCGGACAGGGCTGACGAAACGCACCATAGACTTGGTGCGGAGAGCAGGCACGGGCCGTGCCGGACTGACGACGCACACCACTGGCTTGGTGCGGGAAGCTTGGATGGGCCGGACTGGGCTGGCGACGCGCACCGTAGGTTTGGTGCGGGGAGCAGGAATAGACCGGACCGTACTGGGGACACACACCACTGGCTCTACACCGGGATCTGGAACGGGCCGGACCGGACTGGCAACACACGCCAGTACCTCTCGCCGTGCCTCTACACCCTCCATCCCCTCTTCTACCAGTGGCCCCCGTAACCTGGCGGCCTCCTCTGCAACCCCGCTGGACCGCTCCATAGCGGCCTCCTGCTGCCCCGACGTCGTGAGCCCCCCCCTAAAAAATTTCTGGGGGTCTCTCCTCCCCGTGGGCCAGGCCTCCATCATTCTCGCCAGACTCTCACCCCACTGCTCCAAACTCCGACCTCTCTCCTCTTCTCTTGGCTTGGCCCAGTCGAGACTCCTACTCAACTGCTCCCAAGTCCATCCTCTCTCTTCTTCATGCTGCTTGGTCCTGTTATGGTGGTTTCTTCTGTCACGATCGTTGGTTAGAGATGAGGACCAAGGCGCAGCGTTGAAGGTGAACATATCCTTTATTTACTGATCACACGATCAAAACAATAAACGATAACGTGACGTCTACAGTTTAACACAAACCGAAATGAACAAGAAACTACAAACACAAAGTGAAAGACAGACAGTTAAATATGGCTCCCAATCAGAGACACCCAGCTGACACTCGTTGCCTCTGATTGGGAGTCACTCAGCCCAACATAGAAAATCAAACATAGAATTACACACCCTGGCTCAACATAACATAGTCCCCAGAGCCAGGGCGTGACATTTATTTGCAAATTATGGTGGAAAATAAGTATTTGATCACCTACAAACAAGCAAGATTTCTGGCTCTCACAGACCTGTAACTTCTTCTTTAAGAGGCTCCTCTGTCCTCCACTCGTTACCTGTATTAATGACACCTGTTTGAACTTGTTATCAGTATAAAAGACACCTGTCCACAACCTCAAACAGTCACACTCCAAACTCCACTATGGCCAAGACCAAAGAGCTGTCAAAGGACACCAGAAACAAAATTGTAGACCTGCACCAGGCTGGGAAGACTGAATCTGCAATAGGTAAGCAGCGTGGTTTGAAGAAATCAACTGTGGGAGCAATTATTAGGAAATGGAAGACATACAAGACCACTGATAATCTCCCTCGATCTGGGGCTCCACGCAAGATCTCACCCCGTGGGGTCAAAATGATCACAAGAACGGTGAGCAAAAATCCCAGAACCACACGGGGGGACCTAGTGAATGACCTGCAGAGAGCTGGGACCAAAGTAACAAAGCCTACCATCAGTAACACACTACGCCGCCAGGGACTCAAATCCTGCAGTGCCAGACGTGTCCCCCTGCTTAAGCCAGTACATGCCCAGGCCTGTCTGAAGTTTGCTAGAGTGCATTTGGATGATCCAGAAGAGGATTGGGAGAATGTCATATGGTCAGATGAAACCAAAATATAACTTTTTGGTAAAAACTCAACTCGTCGTGTTTGGAGGACAAAGAATGCTGAGTTGCATCCAAAGAACACCATACCTACTGTGAAGCATGGGGGTGGAAACATCATGCTTTGGGGCAGTTTTTCTGCAAAGGGACCAGGACGACTGATCCGTGTAAAGGAAAGAATGAATGGGGCCATGTATCGTGAGATTTTGAGTGAAAACCTCCTTCCATCAGCAAGGGCATTGAAGATGAAACGTGGCTGGGTCTTTCAGCATGACAATGATCCCAAACACACCGCCCGGGCAACGAAGGAGTGGCTTCGTAAGAAGCATTTCAAGGTCCTGGAGTGGCCTAGCCAGTCTCCAGATCTCAACCCCATAGAAAATCTTTGGAGGGAGTTGAAAGTCTGTGTTGCCCAGCGACAGCCCCAAAACTTCACTGCTCTAGAGGAGATCTGCATGGAGGAATGGGCCAAAATACCAGCAACAGTGTATGAAAACCTTGTGAAGACTTACAGAAAACGTTTGACCTGTGTCATTGCCAACAAAGGGTATATAACAAAGTATTGAGAAACTTTTGTTATTGACCAAATACTTATTTTCCACCATAATTTGCAAATAAATTCATTAAAAATCCTACAATGTGATTTTCTGGATTTTTTTCCCACAGTTTGTCTGTCATAGTTGACGTGTACCTATGATGAATATTACAGGCCTCTCTCATCTTTTTAAGTGGGAGAACTTGCACAATTAGTGGCTGACTAAATACTTTTTCCCCCCACTGTAGCTCTCTTCTTTAAACAAACACTTTGGCTTTCAACAAACAATCATATGTCTCTTCTTTAAACAAACACTTGGGCTTTCAAAACAGTCCCATATAAATACAAATAGACACACACGTGACTCTCCTACGCGCTTAGATTTTTTTTTTGCTATCTAGAACCTAAAAGGGTTCTTCGGCTGTCCCCATAGGAGAAACCTTTGTAGAACCCTTTTTGGTACTAGGTTCTACCTGGAACCAAAAAGGGTTCTACCTAGAACCAAAAAGGGTTCTCCTATGGGGACAGCTGAAGAATCCTTTTGGATTTGTGTACACACAAGTCTTCACAAACAAACACCATCAACCACACTTTATTTTCTCTCTCTCTCTCTCTCTCTCTCTCTCTCTCTCTCTCTCTCACAAGCATATGCACACAGACCGCTTACAAACAAATATGACCTCTTTATCTCTCCCTGGGCTCTCTCCATCTCCTTTTAATAATGTGTGCTGACTAATCAAACATGACTCTGTCTCTTTAAATCTCTCTATATCTCTGCCTCCCACCTCTCTCTGACCATCGCGTGTTCTCAATGTTGTCCTATGTACCCGATTAGCATTTTGGGTACTCATCATAACTGTCATAGCGTAGAGGCAATGACAAACAACCTCTTGATAGCTCTTCCTTCTTCTCTCCCTCCCTCTCTCACCCCCGCCCACCCTCTCTTTCCCCCACTCCCTCTTTCCATGTCTCTCCCCCCACCTCTCCCTCTTTCCCCCACTCCCTCTCCCCCCACCTCTCCCTCACAGCCACCTATGCGGCAGCCGTTCTCTTCCGTATCTCGGAGGACAAGAGTTCTGACTACAGGAAGCGTGTGTCCGTGGAGCTCACCCACTCACTGTTCAAACACGACCCTGCGGCCTGGGAGATGGTAAGCCTCTGTCTCTGATGCCGCCTATAGCCTGGGAGCGATCAGTACAAGGATCAGTAGTGGCTGGCCCTGTTTGAACACCTTTACGGTTCATCTCAGCTGTCTATAGGGGCTTGACTGGCTTCCGCCCTTGGATTGCTTTAAACCAATCCAATATTTCTCCGATCAGTCATTGCTTCAGGGAAGAACTGTAGCAAAATCCAAATACACACCACACCACTAGACAATCGATACCACTCAGTAATCAATCTGTATGTTTACCTTCCACGCTTGCATTACCATAAGAATGAATCCCCAACAACTAACTCTATCTAGTGTTTGTACATGATTTCAAAACCTGCATGCCTAATGCGCTAAGTATCTCTGATACCACACATCGCCACAGGCTCCCAAAGCTCATTGGATAATTACAGCCATCCAGACTCACCGATTGGATTAGTGGCAGATCTGGCCCAGGTGTTAATCAATCACATCGAGCCGGGAACCTGCTGACTCATCAGGTTGTCAAGGGGAGCGGAGACATGGAGGCCCAAAGCAGACAGGTCTACTGTTTACACTACATCCGCCATGAGGAAGTATCGAACTCCAAAGGGATAGATTTCCTGACTGAGCGTTCTTGGCACCAGGTGTAAAGGCAACGTCTTCCTCTGTTGTTTTTTAGTAGGGGATCGGTAAAAGTTTGAAGTAAGAATGGTATATATTTACATGAATATTTCTCAATCTGTCTCTTTCTCTCCAGGCCCACAATGCTGTACCCATGCAAGCTGCATACTTGGCGGATGGTGAGTGTGGACCAGTCCTATCCTACAGTAAAATACACCAATGTACACCACTGTTGTATAATATGCTAGATTATAAACCATGTGGTTCGAGCCCTGAATGCTGATTGGATGAAAGCCGTGGTATATCAGAACGTATACCACGGGTATAACAAAATAATACTATTTACTGGTCTAATTACGTTGGTAACCAGTTTATAATAGCAATAAGGCACCTCATGGGTTTGTGGTATATGGCCAATATACCACGGCTAAGGGCTGTATCCAGGCACTCCGCGTTGCGTCGTGTGTAAGAACAGCCCTTCACCATGGTATACCAGCCATATACCACACCTCCTTGAGCCTTAATGCTTAATTATACTACTGTAATGAACATCTTACATTACACTACTGCATTTCACAAAAAAAGGCAAGAGAGAGATAGATCGACAGACCAGAAGAGAGAGAGGCAGAGATGGATTGACACACACACACACACACCGGAGTCGGACCCCATTGAGGTTAAGTGCCACTTGATTGGTTTCACACAAATTACATGGAAACACATACTCAAACATGATTGAAGAAAAAATAATAATAATAATTGCGTTTCATATACACACAGACACACACACACACAGTAGTGGGCATCAGAGAAGAGGAGGACAACAAGAGACCTATCTATAGAAAGCAGGAGGTATTGTCATTTTCCCCTCAGCAGTCCATCAGACCCCAGGGAGTGTGGGGGACCCCAGCAGTTTATATAATGCCCTCGGCCCCCTGGCCGCACTGCAGAGAGTGTGTGTGCGCGCGTGCATTCATGTGCGTTCATGTCTGTGTGTGTTTCTCTCTGATGTGTCTGCTCCCGCCATGCCCTGGAGAGGGGGCGGGTGATAAGGGGGGGGAGGAGGGGTGCACTATAGGCTGTCAGCGGGGATGGCATTAGATTCACAGAGGTATCTATCCATTTCCACTCTGGTCACATTTCCATGTCATTTACATTTTCATTAACTGGCCATCTATCATCGTCAAGCGATCTCCTGCACTCTATCCCGCTCTCTCTCTTGCTCCGTCTCTCACACACACACTGCTGAGTTGACACCCACTCTCTCTTTTCCACTGCTCGGCTAATGCTCCCTCCCTCCTTCCTGTGATTGCGTAACACTTCTCCTCAATCGAAAACACTGGCACTCTCTCGATCTGGTGAATTTATCTTTCAGGTTTTTTCCCTAGCTCTATCGGTCACTACTTTATCTCTTTGCACTCATACAGCATCTTTCTCTAGCTAATCTTAGGTCTCTGTCATATGTCCTAGTTGTGAATCTCCACTCGGTCTTCCTCTCATCTCATCCATCCCTCTCTCTGCATACTTACAACAGTGAATCCTCATCTCAATATCTTTAATTATAATTCTGAACTCTATTCCTCATATATCCCCTAATGTGTGTGTGTGTGGTACATTAGTCACCATCCTTCCAGAGCACTGTGTGTCCTTTCACTGCTGACGCTTAATCCATATTGCAGTGCTCACATTATTAAACAGGGTATGAAATAGCATTAATGGAATAGAATAGAGGTGAAGGTGAAGAGATTATTATTCCTGTTCTTCTTTCCATCAGTCACAGGAAAAGGTCTGCTGATGGGAGTAAAGCTCATTTCTGACTGCCTGACTAATAATGTGGATGCTTGCACACTGTCTGTCTGTCAGTGTCAATACACCAAATGAGCTTGCCTCTCTGTTTGCCTGGGTATTCTATATTTGTCTCGCTCTCTCGTTCTCTCTCTCTCCCCCTCTCGCTATCCCTTCCTCTCATCTCTCTCTCTCTCTCCTTCCGTCAGAGCTGGATGGAGCCTACCCCCCCTACGGCTACTCTGACCTGGCCATGGACGGGATGCCACTGGAAGCAGAGATGCATGAGCAGTACATGCCTGAGATGGCCTACGATCCCCGACAGGCCTACCCAGAGCCCCTCTAACACACAGGGCCAGGTCAGTGATGTAGACGCATACACACACACCTAGCTACACAGAGCGCCTCTAATGCACAGACTCAGAACATACTTTCCCCAGCACACACATACACACAGACGCCCAGAATGGCTGTAAAACACAGACAGCTCAGCTCTGTAGTTACATAGTAAATTACATGAACAACAACATACCATAATTGCAACATTTTAAGACCACATGAAACATGGATTATGTCTAAATAACTGCCTCTTCCATTGAAGGCACAAAATGGAAGGAGTGAAATTGGCATGAACACCAAGGAGGGACAGCTGAACGAGGATTCCACCACAAAGGGAAACTCCTATTTCATGGGGAGACATTGGGCAATCAGGGGCTGTTGTCAGAAAACACAAGAAAACGAAAAGAAAAAAACAATAACAACAATTTTGTGTTCCTCAAAGTGAAAAGTTGCTTTGTTACAGTTATTGTGGAGGGAAATTGAACTTTAACTTTTAGATGCTGTGTTGGTTTTAGACGTTTCCTTGCATATTTACAGTGCACATTTTATTTTTTATATTTTTTCATGTGTATAATTTGCATGGTGGTATGCAGAGCCACATACAGTAATCCTCAACCATAACCAGTAACATTGAGTTCAGACAACAAGAAGTCCTGTTCGTCACGTTATGAGACCGGTGGCTATTTGGAACAGCAGCGGTCCATGTGCTGCCTATAACTGTCTATAACCCCAGTCCAGTCCATGATCCAGACTACTGCTGGGTTTGAGGGTCCAAGACAAGCACCCTCTTCCCTGAAGGTGTGTCCACAATCACTCTCTCCCAGTCGAGTGGTCTCCCAAGCACACTAAACTACAACTTCAGCTGGTGCGGTTGGTTCTCCTCTGTTCCTGTGGACCGGTCTTGATCACATACAGTTACAGACACTCAACCGACACAGTATACAGTGGGGAAAAAAAGTATTTAGTCAGCCACTATTTGTGCAAGTTCTCCCACTTAAAAAGATGAGAGAGGCCTGTAATTTTCATCATAGGTACACGTCAACTATGAAAGACAAATTGAGAAAAAAAATTCCAGAAAATCACATTGTAGGATTTTTTATGAATTTATTTGCAAATTATAGGGGAAAATAAGTATTTGGTCATCTACAAACAAGCAAGATTTCTGGCTCTCACAGACTTGTAACTTCTTTTTTAAGAGGCTCCTCTGTCCTCCACTCGTTACCTGTATTAATGGCATCTGTTTGAACTTGTTATCAGTATAAAAGACACCTGTCCACAACCTCAAACAGTCACACTCCAAACTCCACTATGGCCAAGACCAAAGAGCTGACAAAGGACACCAGAAACAAAATTGTAGACCTGCACCAGGCTGGGAAGACTGAATCTGCAATAGGTAAGCAGCTTGGTTTGAAGAAATCAACTGTGGGAGCAATTATTAGGAAATGGAAGACATACAAGACCACTGATAATCTCCCTCGATCTGGGGCTCCACGCAAGATCTCACCCTGTGGGGTCAAAATGATCACAAGAACGGTGAGCAAAAATCCCAGAACCACACGGGGGGACCTAGTGAATGACCTGCAGAGAGCTGGGACCAAAGTAACAAAGCCTACCATCAGTAACACACTACGCCGCCAGGGACTCAAATCCTGCAGTGCAAGACGTGTCCGCCTGCTTAAGCCAGTACATGTCCAGGGCTGTCAGAAGTTTGCTAGAGTGCATTTGGATGATCCAGAAGAGGATTGGGAGAATGTCATATGGTCAGATGAAACCAAAATAGAACTTTTTGGTAAAAACTCAACTCGTCGTGTTTGGAGGACAAAGAATGCTGAGTTGCATCCAAAGAACACCATACCTACTGTGAAGTATGGGGGTGGAAACATCATGCTTTGGGGCTGTTTTTCTGCAAAGGGACCAGGACGACTGATCCGTGTAAAGGAACGAATGAATGGGGCCATGTATCGTGAGATTTTGAGTGAAAACCTCCTTCCATCAGCAAGGGCATTGAAGATGAAACGTGGCTGGGTCTTTCAGCATGACAATGATCCCAAACACACCGCCCGGGCAATGAAGGAGTGGCTTCGTAAGAAGCATTTCAAGGTCCTGGAGTGGCCTAGCCAGTCTCCTGATCTCAACCCCATAGAAAATCTTTGGAGGGAGTTGAAAGTCTGTGTTGCCCAGCGACAGCCCCAAAACGTCACTGCTCTAGAGGAGATCTGCATGGAGGAATGGGCCAAAATACCAGCAACAGTGTGTGAAAACCTTGTGAAGACTTACAGAAAATGTTTGACCTGTGTCATTGCCAACAAAGGGTATATAACAAAGTATTGAGAAACTTTTGTTATTGACCAAATACTTATTTTCCACCATAATTTGCAAATAAATTCATAAAAAATCCTACAATGTGATTTTCTGGATTTTTTTTTCTCATTTTGTCTGTCATAGTTGACGTGTACCTATGATGAAAATTACAGGCCTCTCTCATCTTTTTAAGTGGGAGAACTTGCACAATTGGTGGCTGACCAAATACTTTTTTTCCCCACTGTACATATGCATCATGGACTAATACATTGTGCTTCAACATAAAACGTGTGTATGATCCAAAACGTAATGTCGGGCAGGCCCACACCCTTTAACAGCTACTACAACTGACGTTTCCACAAAGTATGTGCGTTGTTATGGAAGAGGTGTTTTTTTATGTCTTGATGTTTGGGGGGTTGGGGGGGGGGGGGGGGGAGGTTTTTCTGAGGTATAGGCAGGGGTTGTATGCCAAAGAGATTTATTTTGTGACGATGATAATCATATAGCTTTCTGTTTGTTTTCTATTTTGATTGGGTGGGGGTTGTGTGGGGGGAAGCAGTCATGGGGATCCTGTTGTTTGTAGTGTGTGTGCTATACCGACCCCGCTGCACATTCCTACCTTCCAAACGATAGAAAAGGCAAAGAGAAACGAGGGATGATTAAAGGATGATGTTGATAAGAGATGAGTGTACCATATGAATGGAGGGGAAATTAACACTATGAATATGCATTTTTACAGAACATTTTTAGTTTGAAACTTTTTTTCGAATAAAACAAACTATATTAACTAGCCTGTCTCCTGTGTATTTTTATGTCTAATTGGATCTTATTTAGCCCCGAGATCATTATTGCGTTCACTCATTGTCAGTCAAGCCAGGCCGAAACTCCAGCCTATAAAAACCACGGCATGCTGGTGGTGAAGAATCCAAAGTAAACTCTGTCTCACAGCGCACCCAAGAGGCAGGACATCTGCCCTCTCAGTACCACATTCGGGTTTCAAAGAGTAATAACAACCGAAAGCTTATGATAAATATACTGATAACTAACCCCTATTCATCGGTGCATGTAACGGAGGGAGATCATACCAGATAAACTCACCCATAGCTTGAAATGGCGACATTGAATCGGATCCGGGTTAGGGCTCCACTGTAACTGGCATTACTGTGTGTCACACATGCTACAAAAGTGAGAATCATAACAAAGAGAGAAGTGTGAAGTAAAGTGTATAAAGAGAAGGTAGAGATTCAGTGGCGGCCCGTCATTCAGGGCAGGTGGGGCAGACTGTTTTGAGCCGCACATTTCTAGCAAAAATTGATAAATAATTTGGGCTTGCCTGTTTTTTTGGCATAATTACGTGTCACATATCAGTTTGCAAAGAATGTAAAAAAAAACATACATCGAGTTAATAAAGCCGCATACAAACATGGTCTCTTTTTGTTTTCTTGAGTAAGGCATCTCCAAAATGCAGGTGTTTCAGCCTAGCTCAGTGCTTTCTGTGGTGGTGGGGCAAGCCAGCAGAAAATACAGAGCGTTGCGCCATGATTGGCTCAGTGTTCTGTCACACATGGGGACACTAGGTCACCGTGAAGTCTAAGGGTAGACCTAGAAAATTCAAGCCCCTTGGGTGCTGCCATAGTTACATTAGAAGTGCCCTTCCAAGAAGGCTCAAGGTCATTGGCCACAGATAAAATCAGTAGCTTTGATTGGACTGATCATGTCAACATCATACATTCAAATTCTTAGCTAGCAGTCATCATCATGAATCAAGTCGACAATCTACTGATAAATCCTTTTTAATCCTTGTCATATGAAGAGAAATTATGAAGAGAAAATATAGATAAAACGTATTGGTGCTCATCGGCCATTGGACATAAACATTACACTACATGTTGGAAATCGCAAATTCAAGTGGTTTGGAAGGAATCGGTGGCGAACTGCAAGCATTGCAAAGCAATCACTAGCCTGATATTCAGTGGAGTGACTGTGTGGTACCAAATCTGGGATTAAGGGGCTCTTTTCCAAGTTTAAAATGATAAACATTCAACATTGGCCATGCTGTCAATGAAGCATGATTTGTGCCGTGCTCAAAACAACTGTTAACTCGGAACTGCTAAAAACGTGACTTCCAGTGAGTTCAAGACAACTGGGAAGTCGGGAATAAACGAGCTCCGACTGGGAAAATACGTTTTGAACGGTCATCCAACTCAGAATTGTAAATCCGGCCTCTTTCTCTTTCTTTGATGACAAAATTTGCCCACGAAGGACCGCAGTGCCACCTTCATGTTCAAATGAGCACAGCACAACAAGGTGAGTCAAAACATCTATTGTATGCTGCTGCATAAATGATGTAATATGCCAGGGAGATATGTATTCTGTAGCTAAGAAAGTAATACTAAGTGTATGTTGTGTAGTAAGATGTTTAGTAGCCCATGTGCCTCACCCTAATAATTTGGTCTATTTACCCCTCTTAAATGTTGCCTACTGTTCTGACTTGGTGGTGCACATGTAGCCTGTAACCTGTTTTAGAGAAATGTAATCAAATATTGTAAGAGCTTTCATTGTCTGCTTATATGCCCCCTTTATTTTTTATCCTACAGTTCTGACTTGGTGTACAGGGAGAACACTGTAAGAACAGCCCATGCTCGGAATTCTGTCGCTGTACATTTCAAAAGTGCTAAACAAATAGTTATATTGACTACATCCGTCCTAGCTCGCTCGTTAATGTCTTAATCGAAATTACGGATTGCCTCTTATCCGCTTGTCATCCCCTTATGCCATAGTTTGTACATCTAAATTGTCATTAGAATCCACATTTGTTTAAGCAAGTCAGGCATGTCAGCTATGTTTTTTTAAAGGCAGTAAATGAGGCTGAATTAACTATTTCGCTGCCAGACAAGGCTCCGCTGATAGCCAGGTGTAGCATTGGTAAGCTGTTGGGACTGCTGTTGGGACAGCTTTATGTAGGCCCTACCAGTTTGTGGGTACCGTTTGTCACCGTTATAGTGCAATTAATGTATTGTTTAGTGTTGTGTTATGTAGTGTAGTGGCTTTGCTGGCATGCATCCCACTTGTTTTATTACCAAGATTTAGATGCTGAAATCGCCACTGTAGAGATTCAGCATTGATTATAGGGATAGGGTTTCTGGGACAACATAAGAGAAAGGAGGCAGTCAGTGTGTGTGCGCGTGTGTCCCGACTTCATACAGTATAGGCCTACTGCCACCAAGTGGTTGTTGTGTTAATTCACAGCTGGGCAGGGTGTCTGACGTTTCCATCTCACACCTGACTCGTTTACTATTTGGAAAGCATGAAATTGAAGGAAAAAGTCTGCAGTGCACCCCAGAATATGAAGCTAGCTACAACTAGAAGTTGCCCTCTTGCTAATTAAAGATAGTGTTGTAGTTACACATAATGCAGATGCTTAGATGATGTATGGTGTAGTTTCTTCCAATCCTCCTGTGACCTTGCATTGAGGAACAAGATTTTCACAGAATGATTGTTGCAGTCATAAGAATGTATAATAGCATCATGTGATACCATTACAGAGAAGTTCTTCTAGCCTTCCTCCATTTTGATGTACACTCAAAGATCGTGGATAAATGAAGATGTCCTACTCAGGCAGTTTACCAGTGGAGGTGTCATAATACCCATCAACCTAGCGGTCAAACAGGGAAATTATTCCAATCATTTATCCACCATAAATTTTTCCCATAGGGGATTTTAGAAACACTTAAAATAAGGGCTGTGTTTCATGTAGGCTTACCATGGCCTGACATTTTGATAACCATATAAATCTCTCTCAAACAAGGTGACTTTTATCAATATTTTCGGCTCTATGTACTCTCAGATTCGATAATGCTAATTAGTATCAAAGTAGACTACAAATCCCTGCATCTCTAGCTGACACCTTTGCTAACATGTATTGTGTCAATTTAAAACTTGCACAAGACAGTTCACAGAATTGTCCAATTATAGAAATGTTGCCAATTTATTAATTACGACATTTATCTACCATTAGATAGTTAATCCAGAGAATCTGACCTTTTCCTCGATTCGGCAGTCTCGTCCAGATCATCATGGCATTTGTCGTTTTTTATGATAGCCACATTAGCAGCTAATTAGCATTTCCTTTTTGGGGTGTAAATACATGCGAATATATTGATAAGTCACCTTGTCCTAGAGAGATTTACACGGTTATCAAAACGTCACGCCAGGGAAAGCCTACACAAAACTTCATCCCTTATTTTAAGTGTTTCTAAAAAAAACCTATGGGGAAAAATGAATGGAGAAAAAACAATTGGATCCATTTCCCTGTTTGACCGCTAGGTTTTATGGGTATTATGACTCAAACTGTGGTACAGGGCTCAGACTGTTTTCTTGGTTGTGGCTATGGAACATAGAGATAGGTAGAGGACTCAGCTTTATATCTGACAACAACATTCATAGGAATCCCCACCCAGTTGACTAATTTGACTACTTTAAAATGGTGGAAGCCCTCAATGGCGCTGCCCATGCTAAAATTGCCTTTTGGCCACTAGAGGCCTCTAATATTCCATCTCTGGGACACTGCAGTGGCAGTGTACATTTTCTGTCTGCACACTTCCATCTTCACTGCTTCAGGAAATCTCTGCTGCAAGTGAAGGGACGTGAATTCAGGAGTGAAATATCAATGGATAGCTTGAAACTTATAATACACTTGAGATGAACTACCGAGAACGAAGAAACAAATATGAGTTAAAACGTCAAATATCAAACGAATGGGCTGCTAAGAAACTCAAGTAAGTTGCATTCTGAAGCAATCTAGCTAGCAGTTAGCCTAATTAAGCTAACTTGCAAATGATGCCTACACTGGCAGGCTAACCCAGCTTGCTAGCTCGCTTCAGATCCTGTAGTTAGCTAACATGACATCCATTAACATTAGCCAAACATGATAGCCATGATGAACTCGAGCCATGTATGCTATAGCTGAGATTCATAGTTAACTTTACGTTTGGTAAGGATGTATCATAACCATGCTTTATTTCAAGATAGCTAGCTAGTTGAGCTGTTGTGTATGGAGCTAACTAGTTATTATTTTGCAGGGCCGCCACAATGGCTTTAAGTTTGTATGCTAATTGCTTAACAAGCTAACGTTAGTTTGTCAGTTTGCTGCATAACGTTAGTCAACTAAGTTAATTGTTATGCTAACTATTGGTTTATCTGACCTAGCTACCGATGACCAGATTTATTTTGAGATTTCACCCTATTGGATGATTTACAGCGATCTACAGTCAGCTAGTTTACATTCCACAGCAACACTGACCCAACGTTAGCTCTCTGCTAGCTAGTTAGATAGGCACACTTGCTAACGAAGTGAAGACGTCATCAATAACAATGTCACATGAGCCAAGCATGTTTAAATGTATTAGATGGCACGCTAACTAGCTACGTGGTTTTAAAAACATATCTATTTTATTGCAAGGGAAGCAATCAAATCGAAGGGAACCACTTCTACCTAGCTAACTGTGCTAGTTGACAAATTCATGCTAGATAACATTATCTCTAGATGACTCTGAAACATGTTTTTCTGCGTTGTTACAGGTGGTGACTGAGTTTTTGTGTATCTGAGACCCCAGGCCATCCACAAGACTTGTTGAGTGGGTCAGGATGCCGATCCCCCCACCCCCCTGTGCCCCCCCTCCACCCCCTACCTTCAGCCAAGTAAGAACTTATTCTAGCATGCAAGGTGTCACCTGGATACAAAATGTGTTCCCTGTGCAATTGTGTGGATCTGAGAACCATATCAGTAGGCCTAGCTCCAGGTTAGCTCATATGAATTAGTTGTTCAACCAGCTTGACAGCTCGTAGGTCCCTTTTTCAAAGGGATTTATATGCACTGGTATTGTGAAGCTGAATTTGTTTCACCTTGTGCAGAGAGCACACTACTGAAATAAGCTCTCCTCGTGGCCTGTGATAGTATGTGCTATCCTCTCCCTGCCAAGCCCAACCAGAGGCTGTGTCTCAAATGGCACCCTATTCCCTTATAGTGCACTCTGGTCAAAAGTAGTGCACTATATAAGGAATAGGGTGCCATTCGGGACGTGACCAGAGCGCTTCTGGTTTATTCAAGTGATTAACGCTGCTCGCTCAAGTAATCATCCTCAAATTTTTTACACATGAAGTAATTCACATAATGAGCAGTGGACCGACCAGGCCTCTGCAGACAGGGCTGCATAATGCTATGGATTTATGCAATGGACAACTAATTAATTACTTGATGTAAAGGACTCACAAAATATAAATCTTATTCAAATTAATTGTGCTATAGCCCCTATCAAGAACACCTTCTACCTGGCTAATTCCCTTGCACCAACTGTGACAAGGCTTTCTGCAAGCTGTTACCTGTCAGGTTATGTATAATCTCGGTTAGTTACTGGCATGTCTATGGCCCAAATGTCCCCTCCCCATCCCAAATTGGAAAGACGCCTGTGAAATCGTGATTTGTCCAAAGCACCTGAACTAATGCTGCTTGTAATCTCACGCATCCTGTTGTATCAAACCAGATCTACTGTACCGTTAAGTGTGCTGTGTTGAGCTAACTAGAGGACAAGCGCTCTCTCTTCCCCTCGCAGGCCAACACCACCCCACCCAAGCTGAACCGAGATGAGGCCAAAGGCAGAGGAGCCCTGCTCGGTGACATCCACAAAGGGGCCAAGCTGAAGAAGGTCGGCGTGGTCAATGACAGGAGCGCACCCATCTTAGAAAGTAAGGCCACAGCCCCACTAAGGTTCACCCTTGTGTCTCAGATCTACTATTCTGGTAGTGTTTTACTAACTGATCTGATTGGATGGAAGTAAGGACAGAACCGATGAGGCTAGGGTAGTGCATGGAGCACACTCACTGGGGGTCAAGGTTTATTTCACAGGAGTGAAATGGGAGATCATAAGGGTAATTATACATATAATAGGTTACTATTGTAATGTATGTCATTTAACCTTGTTTTCTTGCCTGTCCAGAGCCTAAAGGAGGTGGTGGTGGTGGTGGTAGTAGTAATGGAGGTGGAGGAGGCTCATCAGGGTCCATTCAGCCAATGGGAGGTCTTTTCCAGGCAGGTGTGCCTAAATTACGACCAGTCGGAGGCAAGTATTTAATATCTTAACTGTTAATAGTAATGGTGTCACTAACAAAGATTCCACCCAGAAATCTGGGCTGCTGAAGGAGTGGTCTGTCAAACTGATTGTTACGGATATAGGTATCCTGTATTTGTTTTTCCTCTCCTTCAGCCCTAATCACAGGTGTCCCTTGTTTTCCTGATTGGTGGTCGTTGGGGTGTCCCACCTGTCCGACATCCGTTCGTCTGCTGATTACACTCCTCCGTATTGCACCACCTGTTTCTGGTTTTCATTACCATATCACATCACACATCCCCTGGTTTTAAAGACAGTCAGTTGTGTTTTCTGACAGATACTATTTTTCTCTGAGTATGGATACTGTGGTGTGTTATTTTTGGTGTACTCACATGTTTGCTGTCTAGTCCATATTGGACCTATGTTTTTTGTTTGTGCTTGGGAAAAGGGGTGTTTAGACAAGGTTTTCTTACGGGCCTCTTCTCCATCCAGCCTAGACTTTTAAAGCCACGGGGTTCGTAACACTGATATTGAAAAAGCAGGTTTAAAACTGGAATTTAATTCCCTTCAATTATATTTATTGCTGACAAGTTTGGGAGTAAGCTTCTTCGTCAAGGCGCTATTGCAATAGGTGAAAAATTAGCACTGGTCTTTGACTGCGTAGGTAGGGCAGCCCGTCAGGTTTCAGTGTTGTCATTGGGCAGGGCTGTAATAGATCTGACACAGGCACGGCTGAAGGAGATTTGCTGATTCACAATAATGTGTTCCCTAACCTGCACGTCTGCGTTAGTCTTACCATCTGTCAGGGAGAAAATATTCAAACATGAATTATGATTAATAAAACAACCTAATGATACATTTCTGTGCTGAGAAATGTCCTCATGTTTCTCTGTCCATGTATAAATGAATCTTCATATAAATTGCTGATGACGTGATTGTAATTTTTTTGTGCAGATGGTTCGGTTGGCAGGTCAGCCTTGACGCCTCCTGGCACGCGCCCCGCTGCTCCTCGTCCCCCCGGACCCCCTGTTCGCCAGGACAACACAGACTGCTCAGCCCAGCAGGCCTCTCCCCCGGAGCACTCCCGCTCCCAGAGGCCCTCCCTCCCCGACCTGTCCCGCCCCCTCAGCGGAGGCAGCCCTAACAGTGGCATGAAGCACAGCTCCTCCGCCCCTCCACCACCTCCCCCTTTCTCTCGCAGGGGCAACGCACCCCCTGCCCCAACTCAGAAGGTGGCACCACCTGCCCCCTCCTACAACCGGGAGAAGCCCCTCCCTCCCACGCCAGGACAGAGGGGGCTTTCCCCGGTGCCGGTCCGCAACAGCGCCCCTCCTCCGCCCCCTTCTCCCAACAACAACCGCCGGCCCCCGACGTCAGGGGGCTCCTCGGCATCCTCCTCTTCCTCCTCTCTGGGTCCACCTCCTCCCCCGTACCGCCAGCCCATGACCAACGGCCCCTCCAGCCCGGTTAACGAAGCCGCCCCGGAGCTACCTCAGAGACACAACTCCCTCAGCAAGAACCCGTCGCCCGGACCTGGACACACTCCAACCCGTGGGCAAGCTCCACCCCCGCCGCCCTCCCCCTCCCCGCCGGGCGGACGCCCACCCCCTCCAGTCCGCGAGCCCCCCGGCAGAGGAGCAGGTATGTTCCTACTAGTGCTCTCCTTGTTCCTCTACCTGTAATGGAGCTGGGTTAGGGTCAGTTCCATTTCAAGTCCATTAAGTTCTGAAGAAGAAAAAACTAAACTAAAATGCTTTCTGCTGTTTGTGTTATGCATTGTTCAGTCACACAATTCGGTCACATTCTTGCTGTGTCTGTCACACCCCCTTAATTTTTTTTATCATCTCCTCTTGTCAATCACATGTCATAATGTGAGGCAAGCGAGGAGAGATGATTATTTATAAGTGTAGAAATGTAATCAGTGTAGAAAAAGTCCTGTGGCAAGGCGTGGCGCTACAGTCAGGAAGGTGACGTGTCATGACAGGCCTACAGTGTGTTCCTGTTTGTCTGTATTGTGAGTGTTAGCCAGTGTTGCAGCTCTCTTTATTATTCCTTAATGACCGTTTGTCTGTACAGCTCCACCCCCGCCTGGGTCGACTCAACGAAACAGTGGTCGGGATGCCCCCCCTCCACCACCCCCCTACAGAGGTAGCCCCTCAGAGCCGTGGCAAGCCCCCTCCTCCTCCCTCCCGTACCCCTGCCGGACCCCCGCCCCCTCCCCCACCTATCCGCAATGGACACACCTCCATTTCCCGCTCCTTCATAGGTGAGTCTTCTTCCCCAAACTGTATCACCTGACCTCAAATTCAGTTTCCCTCTACATTAACAACCAACTCTCATTTTGTTAGTCAATCTACTTGGGAGTCTTTTGGATTCTATAAAATGTTGCAGTCCAAGTAAGTATTGAATCTGTAAAAGAGAAGGGAAAACTGTACATCTGAGTTGGTCAAATCGATTTGAGTTGGGTAAACGGTAAACTGACCGTATTTTTATTTAATTTGTTATATATAGTACCAGTCAAACGTTTGGACACAAGGGTTTTTCTTTATTTTCTACATTGTAGAATAATGGTGAAGACGTCAAAACTATGAAATAACACATGGAATCATGTAGTAACCAAAAAAGTGTAAAAAAATAAATAAAAATAAGAACTTTTCAAGTTTCTTCAATTGCAGTCACAAAAACCATCAAGCACTATGATGAAACTGGCTCTCATGAGGACCGCTACAGGAAAGGAAGACCCAGAGTTACCTCTGCTGCAGAGGATAAGTTCATTAGTAACTGCACCTCAGATTGCAGCCCAAATAAATGCTTCAGAGTTCAAGTAACAGACACACCTCAATATCAACTGTTCAGAGGAGACTGCGTGAATCAGGCCTTCATGGTTGAATTGCTGCAAAGAAACCACTACTAAAGGACTCCAATAAGAAGAGGCTTGCTTGGGCCAAGAAACACGAGCAATGGACATTAGACCGTGGAAATCTGTCCTTTGGTCTGATGAGTCCAAATTTGAGATTTTTGGTTCCAACCGGCGTGTCTTTGTGAGACGTAGAGTAGATGAACGGATCTCCACGTGTGGTTCCCACCATGAAGCATGGAGGAGGAGGTGTGATGGTGTGGGGGTGCTTTGCTGGTGACCCTGATTTTAATTAGAATTCAAGGCACACTTAACCAGCATGGCTACCACAGCATTCTGCACCGATATGCCATCCCATCTGGTTTGCGCTTAGTGGGACTATCATTTGTTTTTCAACAAGACAATGACCCAACACACCTCCAGGTTTGACCAAGAAGGAGAGCGATGGAGTGCTGCATCAGATGACCTGGCCTCCACAATCACCCGATCTCAACCCAATTGAGATGGTTTGGGATGAGTTGGACTGTGGCCTGAAGAAAAAGCAGCCAACAAGTGCTCAGCATATGTGGGAACTCCTTCAAGACTGTTGGAAAAGCATTCCAGGTGACTACCTCTTGAAGCTGGTTGAGAGAATGCCAAGCGTGTGCAAAGCTGTCATCAAGGCAAAGGGTGGCTACTTTGAAGAATCTAAAATTATATTTTGATTTAACACTTTCTTTGGTTACTACATGATTCTATATGTTATTTCATAGTTTTGATGTCTTTACTATTGTTCTACAATGTAGAAAGTAGTAAAAATTAAGAAAAACCCTTGAATGAGTGGGTGTGTCCAATCTTTTGACCGGTACTAATATATATTTATTATACATTTTTTGTTTTGTGTGTGAAAACTGATGAATCTATAGTGCTTCAGAGCACTTGATCCATGGCTCCTTCGGCTGGAACAATTGGATCAATACAAAAGAGGATTGAAAAACTCCAATCACTTCCCTACTGTTCTTTCTGTCCTCTCCTCCCACTTGACCGTCAATGGCCTTGACCACCACCCCTGACCTGTGTGCCTGAACTGTCATCTTCCTAACCTTCTCTCCTTACAGATGACTTTGAGTCCAAGTATTCGTTCCACTCTCTGGATGACTTCCCTGCTCCAGAGGAGTACCGGCACTTCACCAAGATCTACCCCAGCAAAGCCAACAGAGGTGAGGGCTCACTTATCAGTGTGACCAAACATATGTATGTGTGTGTGTGTGTGTATATATATATATATATACACACACATCACAAAAGTGAGTACACCCCTCCACATTTTTGTAAATATTTGAGTATATCTTTTCATGTGACAACACTGAAGAAATGACACTTTGCTACAATGTAAAGTAGTGAGTTTACAGCTTGTATAACAGTGTAAATTTGCTGACCCCTCAAAATAACACAACACACAGCCATTAATGTCTAAACCACTGGCAACAAAAGTGAGTACACCCCTAAGTGAAAATGTCCAAATTGGGCCCAATGTGTCAATATTTTGTGTGGCCACCATCATTTTCCAGCACTGCCTTAACCCTCTTGGGCATGGAGTTCACCAGAGCTTCACAGGTTGCCACTGGAGTCCTCTTCCACTCCTCCATGACGACATCACGGAGCTGGTGGATCCATCCTCCCAGAACTTGCACTCCTCCACCTTCCATTTGAGGATGCCCCACAGATGCTCAATAGGGTTTAGGTCTGGAGACATGCTTGGCCAGTCCATCACCTTTACCCTCAGCTTCTTTAGCAAGGCAGTGGTCGTCTTGGAGGTGTGTTTGGGGTCGTTATCATGTTGGAATACTGCCCTGCGGCCCAGTCTCCGAAGGGAGGGGATCATGCTCTGCTTCAGTATGTCACAGTACATGTGGACATTCATGGTTCCCTCAATGAACTGTAGCTCCCCAGTGCCGGCAGCACTCATGCAGCCCCAGACCATGACACTCCCACAACCATGCTTGACTGTAGGCAAGACACACTTGTCTTTGTACTCCTCACCTGGTTGCCGCCACACACGCTTGACACCATCTGAACCAAATACGTTTGTCTTGGTCTCATCAGACCACAGGACATGATTCCAGTAATCCATGTCCTTAGTCTGCTTGTCTTCAGCAAACTGTTTTGTGGACTTTCTTGTGCATCATCTTTAGAAGAGGCTTCCTTCTGGGATGACAGCCATGCAGACCAATTTGATGCAGTGTGCGGCATATGGTCTGAGCACTGACAGGCTGACCCCCACCCCTTCAACCTCTGCAGCAATGCTGGCAGCACTCATCCGTCTATTTCCTAAAGACAACCTCTGGATATGACGCTGAGCACGTGCACTCAACTTCTTTGGACGACCATGGCGAGGCCTGTTCTGAGTGGAACCTGTCCTGTTAAACCGCTGTATGGTCTTGGCCACCGTGCTGCAGCTCAGTTTCAGGATCTTGGCAATCTTCTTATAGCCCAGGCCATCTTAATGTAGAGCAACAATTCTTTTTTTCAGATCCTCAGAGTTCTTTACCATGAGGTGCCATGTTGAACCTCCAGTGACCAGTATGAGGGAGTGTGAGAGCGATGACACCAAATTTAACACACCTGCTCCCCATTCACACCTGAGACCTTGTAACACTAACGAGTCACATGACACCGGGGAGGGAAAATGGCTAATTGGGCCCAATTTGGACATTTTCACTTAGGGGTGTACTCACTTTTGTTGCCAGCGGTTTAGACATTAATGGCTGTATTGAGTTATTTTGAGGGGACAGCATATTTAAACTTATACAAGCGGTACACTCACTACTTTATATTGTAGCAAAGTGTCATTTCTTCAGTGTTGTCACATGAAAAGATATACTCAAATATTTACAAACATGTGAGGGGTGTACTCACTTTTGTGAGATACTGTGTGTGTGTGTGTATGTATGTATGTATGTATGTATATATATATATATATATATATATATATATATATATATATATATATATATATATATATATATATATATATATATATATATATATATATATATATATATATATATATATATATATATATATACACACACACACACACAGTGGGGAGAACAAGTATTTGATACACTGCCGATTTTGCAGGTTTTCCTACTTACAAAGCATGTAGAGTTCTGTAATTTTTATCATAGGTACACTTCAACTGTGAGAGACGGAATCTAAAACGAAAATCACATTGTATGATTTTTAAGTAATTAATTTGCATTTTATTGCATGACATAAGTATTTGATACATCAGAAAAGCAGAACTTAATATTTGGTACAGAAACCTTTGTTTGCAATTACAGAGATCATACGTTTCCTGTAGGTCTTGACCAGGTTTGCACACACTGCAGCAGGGATTTTGGCCCACTCCTCCATACAGACCTTCTCCAGATCCTTCAGGTTTCGGGGCTGTCGCTGGGCAATACGGACTTTCAGCTCCCTCCAAATATTTTCTATTGGGTTCAGGTCTGTAGACTGGCTAGGCCACTCCAGGACCTTGACATGCTTCTTACGGAGCCACTCCTTAGTTGCCCTGGCTGTGTGTTTTGGGTCGTTGTCATGCTGGAAGACCCAGCCACGACCCATCTTCAATGCTCTTTCTGAGGGAAGGAGATTGTTGGCCAAGATCTCGCGATACATGGCCCCATCCATCCTCCCATCAATATGGTGCAGTCGTCCTGTCCCCTTTGCAGAAAAGCATCCCCAAAGAATGATGTTTCCACCTCCATGCTTCTTGGTTGGGATGGTGTTCTTGGGGTTGTACTCATCCTTCTTTTTCCTCCAAACACGGCGAGTGGAGTTTAGACCAAAAAGCTCTATTTTTGTCTCATCAGACCACATGACCTTCTCCCATTCCTCCTCTGGATCATCCAGATGGTC
The DNA here is from genome assembly GCF_964263955.1 of Coregonus lavaretus. Taxonomy (NCBI): domain Eukaryota; kingdom Metazoa; phylum Chordata; class Actinopteri; order Salmoniformes; family Salmonidae; genus Coregonus; species Coregonus lavaretus. The sequence continues at coordinate 36,958,380 of NC_139989.1, read as the reverse complement.
ATTGGCAAACTTCAGACGGGCCTGGACATGCGCTTGCTTGAGCAGGGGGACCTTGCGTGCGCTGCAGGATTTTAATCCATGACTGCGTAGTTTGTTACTAATGGTTTTCTTTGAGACTGCTCTCTTCAGGTCATTGACCAGGTCCTGCCGTGTAGTTCTGGGCTGATCCCTCACCTTCCTCATGATCATTGATGCCCCACGAGGTGAGATCTTGCATGGAGCCCCAGACTGAGGGTGATTGACCGTCATCTTGAGCTTCTTCCATTTTCTAATAATTGCGCCAACAGTTGTTGCCTTCTCACCAAGCTGCTTGCCTATTGTCCTGTAGCCCATCCCAGCCTTGTGCAGGTCTACAATTTTATCCCTGATGTCCTTACACAGCTTTCTGGTCTTGGCCATTGTGGAGAGGTTGGAGTCTGTTTGATTGAGTGTGTGGACAGGTGTCTTTTATACAGGTAACGAGTTCAAACAGGTGCAGTTAATACAGGTAATGAGTGGAGAACAGGAGGGCTTCTTAAAGAAAAACTAACAGGTCTGTGAGCGCTGGAATTCTTACTGGTTGGTAGGTGATCAAATACTTATGTCATGCAATAAAATGCAAATGAATTACTTAAAAATCATACAATGTGATTTTCTGGATTTTTGGATTTTAGATTCCGTCTCTCACAGTTGAAGTGTACCTATGATAAAAATTACAGACCTCTACATGCTTTGTAAGTAGGAAAACCTGCAAAATCGGCAGTGTATCAAATACTTGTTCTCCCCACTGTATATGTGTGTGTAATGTACACACAGATTTTCTGGTGCAGAGTACAAAAATGTTTACATGAAAGGAAAATCAATATTTTCCCATAGGCCTATAGTTTATTGTAAAAGCTTTTTGTTTTGACTGTGTTTCTTTGACAGTGATGAGGGGAGCTCCTCCCGCACCACCCGTGGGAAGGTGAACACTGTGAGACCACGTCACTTCTACTGTACAGGAGACAAGGGTTATATATATATATATATATTACACACTGTACTTTCTCACATAGAGCCTACAGCATATAACATATACCTACATGCTTCTCATTTGACAACATTCCATTTCACTTAAACTCCATAACCATTCACTCACACGCTCACCCTTGAAAATGGCCCAGCAAGACCTGTTGGGTTTAGGGAGGATAACGGAAAGCTTGGAAAATGAAAAATAAGAATAGACATTGTAAGCATTGCATTCCTCCTCTGAAGGAAAGGAAAGAACTGAAAGAAGTTCTACAATAAGGTCTTTATTTTTGCTATGGCAGTCTCACTCCATTTGAAGGTGGAGTTGGCAGCTTACTTATGCCATTCCCAAGCCTGTGTCCGCTTGGGTGAACTTGCCCTGTTCTTTTCACAGACGAAGGCTGACTTACCCATTGATCGTTTTTCCAGGCTCTTGTGTGTGTGGATGGGGAACACTTTGACATTTATCTCCATACCACACACTGTTGCGATTGTCAAAATGGACATTTTTTTCCCTCCGCGTCATTAGAGTATGCTCTGTGAGAGCCCACATCACCATGAAATGGGAGAACACCAGTCAGTCCTCTACCTGTAAGGAGAAACACCAGTGACTCTACATCCTGGTTCGAAGTGTCTGAAGGTGATTGCCTTTTGTGGACCACTGCACCCCTTGCTGATGGAGGGAACTGCTACTGTTTGAAAGTTCTCTCAGGTATACGTTTGCGGGACAGAGAACTCTGTTTGCTGGAGATAATGATGATTATGTTGGAAAGGCATTATTAGATAAGAGGTTCTCTCCAAAAGTGCCAACTGAGTCGGAACTGAACTGGGAACAGCCCATATCTCCCATCCTGTTTCCCTGCTGCAAGGCTGTCGTGGTTTCTCTAATGAATGGTTGGAATGATGGACTGACAAAAACAACAGTTCCATACGTTCTCAGTGATAGTTGGCAGTAATCAACACCTGTGACGCTCTTTGGTTTGTGAAAAAGTCTTCCTATTTAGAATGATGATGCACATGTATGGGATCTTGCAGCAAGGAATCTCCCTCCCTACTCAGAATGACTAACCAGATAGATGCATGTTGTATTTTTTTCAGTTTGTCTGTCTTGACAAAATGCATGAGGGAGAGCTTGTTAGTTGTCCTAAATGCAAAGCAGACAGAAGTATTATGCCTTTAACACTAGTCGTGGTCACTGAAACCATTTCACGACAACTAACTCATACAAACACTACAACCCCATTCATTAGCTTAAAAATGACGGCGCTTTTAAAATGCATTGCATGCTACAGGATGCTGAACCAGTACATTGACACTAAAATACTCAACCTAAACCCAGGCAATAAGTCAGAAGCAGTCCAAGAGTTTATTGTTCAAAATTGATAGAATAAAATTATGTTGAGGGGTAAATAAATGTATGCTTTCAAATACAAACCTTATCATGCAGAGTTCATATTATGAACTCGGCAGGATAAGGTTTGTTGATACCCACAATAGCCACGTGGTGGCAGTATTTGATGTTTTTCCATAGGGAGACATGGTACCTATATGCTTGTGATGCAGTGCCCCTTCAATTAGTCTTTTTTTTAAAAACAGTTGTGTATTATGGATTTGGCCAATGTTGAGCGAGAGGGCAGTACAGACCTGTATGTCTGTGTACCAATTTTGAGATCTTCTGCTGAGGGTTGAATGGACAAACTAATGATAACAGCCATATTGTTCAACTCATAGTTCTCTACATTCTGTATTTGAATGAAATAATCAACTTAATTTCTGTAATGTGGTCTTTACATTTCTTTGCTTAATGCTCTTGTGACCACAAGCCTGAAACAAATGCACGTTGTTACACAAGGGGGTGAACCTTTTAAGGCTGGTACCTGTAATTGGTTCCTACTGTTTGTGTTGTGTGGGGTTAGTCTTATTCCTCACTGTAAAATGGCCCTCACTGTTCTCTTTTTATTTCAACCCTTTGCTGGTCTTTTGCCTTATTATACGCATTCGCTGTAAGATTCAATTCAGGATTTGTAAAAAAGAAAGGAAAGCTAATCATTAAATGTATACACCTCATGGCTAATACGGTAGTCATAGCTATTGTTCTACTTTCAATATGTATAAAGCTTGTAATATAGTGAATAAAACGGGGATAGATAATGGCAGGCTTTTGTCAGAAACCAGTGACAAACTGTTAGTCTTTCCATATATCTTTTTCTCTTGCCTTCTGTCACCCTTTAGATATTCCCTCTCTGTGTCACATTCAACAGGAGCAGTATGTACTCACATTGAGAGAACCTCCTTGTTCATGTCTTCTCATCCCCCATTCCATACTTAGCTTAATCCAAGCCCTGGTTCCTTCTGTACATTTCACCCTTCTGCATCAGACATGTTGTACCAATTCAATAAAAATGTCAGTGATGGGGGGGGGGGGGAAAGAAAGTCAATGTCCTGTCTTTATCTGTTATCTGTCTAGTCCCTTGTCATCTGATATTAGTGACATTATGCAATAATGTGCCACAGTTTTTGGTTAAAGGGATAGTTCACCCAAATTACATATTGGTTTTCTTTTCTTTTAGGGGGTAGATCAACTTTAATATTGGAGATGGCTTGATGGAAGCTACAATGTAATTGTCTGCATCACTTCCAATTCCCCATATATTTCTTTGTGTGTATGTACAGTACCAGTCCAGTTTGGACACACCTACTCATTCAAGGGTTTTTCATTATTTTTTACTATTTTCTACATTGTAGAATAATAGTGAAGACATCAAAACCATGAAATAACACATGGAATCATGTAGTAACCAAAAAAAGAGTTAAACAATATATATTTTATTTGAGTTTCTTCAAAGTAGCCACCCTCTGCCTTGATGACAGCTTTGCACACTCTTTGCATTCTCTCAACCAGCTTCATGAGATAGTCACCTGGAATGCGTTACAATTAATAGGTGTGCCTTGTTAATTTGTGGAATTTCTTTCCTTTTTAATGCATTTGAGCCAATGAGTTGTGTTGTGACAAGGTAGGGGTGGTATACAGAAGATAGCCCTATTTGGTAAAAGACCAAGTCTATTATGGCAAAACAGCTCAAATAAGCAAAGAGAAATGACAGTCTATCATTACTTTAAGACATGAAGGTCAGTCAATCTGGAAAATTTCAAGAACTTTGAACGTTTCTTCTAGTGCAGTGGCAAAAACCATCAAGCACTATGATGAAACTGGCTCTCATGAGGACCGCCACAGGAAAGCAAGACCCAGAGTTACCTCTGCTGCAAAGGATAAGTTCATTAGTTACCAGCTTCAGATATTGCAGCCCAAATAAATGCTTCACAGAGTTCAAGTAACAGACACATCTCAACATCAACTGTTCAGAGAATCAGGCCTTCATGGTCGAATTGCTGCAAAGAAACCACTACTAAAGGACACCAATAAGAAGAAGAGACTTGCTTTGGCCAAGAAACACAAGCAATGGACCGGTGGAAATTTGTCCTTTGGTCTGATGAGTCCAAATGTGAGACTTTTGGTTCCAACCGCCGTGTCTTTGGTGGTGTGGGAGTGCTTTGCTGGTGACACTGTCGTGATTTATTTAGAATTCAAGGCACACTTAACCAGCATGGCTACCACAGCATTCTGCAGCGATACGCCATCCCATCTGGTTTGTGCTTAGTGGGACTATCATTTGTTTTTCAACAGGACAATGACCCAACACACCACCAGGCTGTGTAAGGGCTATTAAACCAAGAAGGAGAGTGATAGAGTACTGCATCAGATGACCTGGCCTCCACAATCCCCCGCCCTCAACCTAATTGAGATGGTTTGGGATGAGTTGGACCGCAGAGTGAATGAAAAGCAGCCAACAAGTGCTCAGCATATGTGGGAACTCCTTCAAGACCGTTGGAAAAGCATTCCAGGTGAAGCTGGTTGAGAGAATGGCAAGCGTGTGCAAAGCTGTCGTCAAGGCAAAGGGTGGCTACTTTGAAGAATCTCAAATATAAAGTATATTTTGATTTGTTTAACACTTTTTGGTTACTACATGATTTAGATGTGTTATTTCATAGCTTTGATGTCTTCACTATTATTCTACAATATACAAGAAAAACCCTGAAATGAGTGTGTGTGTCCAAACTTTTGACTGGTAATGTATACAGTGAGGGAAAAAAGTATTTGATCCCCTGCTGATTTTGTATGTTTGCCCACTGACAAAGAAATGATCAGTCTATAATTTTAATGATAGGTTTATTTGAACAGTGAGAGACAGAATAACAACAACAAAATCCAGAAAAACGCATTTTATAAATGTATTTGCATTTTAATGAGGGAAATAAGTATTTGACCCCTCTGCAAAACATTACTTAGTTCTTGGTGGCAAAACCCTTGTTGGCAATCATAGAGGTCAGACGTTTCTTGTAGTTGGCCACCAGGTTTGCACACATCTCAGGAGGGATTTTGTCCCACTCCTCTTTGCAGATCTTCTCCAAGTCATTAAGGTTTCGAAGGCTGATGTTTGGCAACTCGAACCTTCAGCTCCCGCCACAGGTGGTCCTCTGTAGCTCAATTGGTAGAGCATGGCGCTAGTAACGCCAGGGTAGTGGGTTCGATCCCCGGGACCACCCATACGTAAAAATGTATGCACACATGACTGTAAGTCGCTTTGGATAAAAGCGTCTGCTAAATGGCATATTATTAGTATTATTATTACAGATTTTCTATGAGATTAAGGTCTGGAGACTGGCTAGGCCACTCCAGGACCTTAATGTGCTTCTTCTTGAGCCACTCCTTTGTTGCCTTGGCCATGTGTTTTGGGTCATTTTCATGCTGGAATACCCATCCACAACCCATTTTCAATGCCCTGGCTGAGGGAAGGAGGTTCTCACCCAAGATTTGACGGTACATGGCCCCGTCCATCGTCCCTTTGATGCGGTGAAGTTGTCCTGTCCCCTTAGCAGAAAAACACCCCCAAAGCATAATGTTTCCACCTCCATGTTTGACGGTGGGGATGGTGTTCTTGGGGTCATAGGCAGCATTCCTCCTCCTCCAAACACGGTGAGTTGAGTTGATGCCAAAGAGCTCGATTTTGGTCTCATCTGACCACAACACTTTCACCCAGTTCTCCTCTGAATCATTCAGATGTTCATTGGCAAACTTCAGACGGGCATGTATATGTGCTTTCTTGAGCAGGGGGACCTTGCGGGCGCTGCAGGATTTCAGTCCTTCACGGCGTAGTGTGTTACCAATTGTTTTCTTGGTGACTATGGTCCCAGCTGCCTTGAGATCATTGACAAGATCCTCCTGTGTAATTCTGGGCTGATTCCTCACCGTTCTCATGATCATTGCAACTCCACGAGGTGATGTCTTGCATGGAGCCCCAGGCCGAGGGAGATTGACAGTCATTTTGTGTTTCCTCCATTTGCGAATAATCGCACCAACTGTTGTCACCTTCTCACCAAGCTGCTTGGCGATGGTCTTGTAGCCCATTCAAGCCTTGTGTAGGTCTACAATCTTGTCCCTGACATCCTTGGAGAGCTCTTTGGTCTTGGCCATGGTGGAGAGTTTGGAATCTGATTGATTGATTGCTTCGGTGGACAGGTGTCTTTTATACAGGTAACAAGCTGAGATTAGGAGTACTCCCTTTAAGAGTGTGCTCCTAATCTCAGCTCGTTACCTGTATAAAAGACACCTTGGAGCCAGAAATCTTTCTGATTGAGAGGGGGTCAAATACTTATTTCCCTCATTAAAATGCAAATCAATTGAAAACATTTTTGACATGCTTTTTTTCTGGGGTTTTTTTGTTATTCTGTCTCTCACTGTTCAAATAAACCTACCATTAAAATTATAGACTGATCATTTCTTTGTCAGTGGGTAAACGTACAAAACAGCAGGGGATCAAATACTTTTTTCCCTCACTGTATATCCTAAATTGGACAATTCAATGTTTTGAATCCAGAGTCATTTTGTGTATCAGCTCATAAACCATGTGCCATGGAACTATTTTGCAATCTATATGGCACAGCTGTAAATTTTTTGGTCCTTAAATTAAACTGGTATACTTTTTTATTCATCACAATTTTCTTTAACCAATCTTGGTCTTTAATGCAGGGCCGACAGACAAGTTCCTTACGTTTTCCCCCTTCGCACTTGCCTTTTCCATTTTTGCATTAATGCTGCAATTAGTTGGTTGTAATTTTGGGTAGAGCAGACATTTCCATATACACTGCTCAAAAAAATAAAGGGAACACTTAAACAACACAATGTAACTCCAAGTCAATCACACTTCTGTGAAATCAAACTGTCCACTTAGGAAGCAACACTGATTGACAATACATTTCACATGCTGTTGTGCAAATGGAATTGACAACAGATGGAAATGATAGGCAATTAGCAAGACACCCCCAATAAAGGACTGGTTTTGCAGGTGGTGACCACAGACCACTTCTCAGTTCCTATGCTTCCTGGCTGATGTTTTGGTCACTTTTGAATGCTGGCGGTGCTTTCACTCTAGTGGTAGCATGAGACGGAGTCTACAACCCACACAAGTGGCTCAGGTAGTGCAGCTCATCCAGGATGGCACATCAATGCGAGCTGTGGCAAGAAGGTTTGCTGTGTCTGTCAGCGTAGTGTCCAGAGCATGGAGGCGCTACCAGGAGACAGGCCAGTACATCAGGAGACGTGGAGGAGGCCGTAGGTGGGCAACAACCCAGCAGCAGGACTGCTACCTCCGCCTTTGTGCAAGGAGGAGCAGGAGGAGCACTACCTGAGCCCTGCAAAATGACCTCCAGCAGGCCACAAATGTGCATGTGTCTGCTCAAATGGTCAGAAACAGACTCCATGAGGGTGGTATGAGGGCCCGACGTCCACAGGTGGGGGTTGTGCTTACAGCCCAACACCGTGCAGGACGTTTGGCATTTGCCAGAGAACACCAAGATTGGCAAATTCGCCACTGGCGCCCTGTGCTCTTCACAGATGAAAGCAGGTTCACACTGAGCACGTGACAGACGTGACAGTCTGGAGATGCCGTGGAGAACAACATCCTCCAGCATGACCGGTTTGGCGGTGGGTCAGTCATGGTGTGGGGTGGCATTTCTTTGGTGGGGCCGCACAGCCCTCCATGTGCTCGCCAGAGGTAGCCTGACTGCCATTAGGTACCGAGATGAGATCCTCAGACCCCTTGTGAGACCATATGCTGGTGCGGTTGGCCCTGGGTTTCTCCTAATGCAAGACAATGCTAGACCTCATGTGGCTGGAGTGTGTCAGCAGTTCCTGCAAGAGGAAGGCATTGATGCTATGGACTGGCCCGCCCGTTCCCCAGACCTGAATCCAATTGAGCACATCTGGGACATCATGTCTCGCTCCATCCACCAACGCCACGTTGCACCACAGACTGTCCAGGAGTTGGCGGATGCTTTAGTCCAGGTCTGGGAGGAGATCCCTCAGGAGACCATCCGCCACCTCATCAGGAGCATGCCCAGGCGTTGTAGGGAGGTCATACAGGCACGTGGAGGCCACACACACTACTGAGCCTCATTTTGACTTGTTTTAAGGACATTACATCAGAGTTGGATCAGCCTGTAGTGTGGTTTTCCACTTTAATTTTGAGGGTGACTCCAAATCCAGACCTCCATGGGTTGATAAATTTGATTTCCATTGATAATTTTTGTGTGATTTTGTTGTCAGCACATTCAACTATGTAAAGAAAAAGTATTTAATAAGATTATTTCATTCATTCAGATCTAGGATGTATTATTTTAGTGTTCCCTTTATTTTTTTGAGCAGTGTATATATGAGTTTAACCATAATATTTGTTGTATTATTTGTTCTGCCTTTTCTCATGGATTAAGCTGAAATTGCAACCAACTTTCTATGGCTTGTTTAAAAAATAGTGATATTTTGGAGATTGTTTCATTTTCAAATAACCGAAAGTGAGAGGTTGTAATCTGAATAAAGGGGAAAGGCTATTCTTGAGCAAGGGGTGAGAAATTTTTACTAATCTGCTGGAGAACCAGTTCAGATCTAAGTATATATACCTTTTGTATGACTGAAGCCTTTAGTGAGAGGTCTAATGATTTTAATATTTAATCAATTCTGCCCTCCGAATTCATATTCATTAAATAATTAGGCCCGTTTAATTTTGTCTGGCTTGCCGTTCCAAATAAAATGACATTTTTGGTTCATATAATAAAAGAAAAACTGGTCGCTAGGTGTAGGCAAGGCCATAAGCAAATAGGTAAACTGGGAAATGACTAAAGAGTTAATCAGGATGATTTTTCCACAAATAGACAAGTATTTTCCTTTCAATGGTAGCAAGATCTTATATATTTTTGCTAACTTTCTATTAAAATGTGTTGTAGTGAGATTATTTATTTCGGGATATGAATACAGAGTATGTCCACATCATCGTCAGATCATTTTATTGGTAAGCTACATGGTAATGTAAAAGATCAATTTTTTAGTGATCCAATACATAATATAGTACACTTATCATAATTTGGTTGTAATACAGAGAGGTTAGAAAAAGTATCTAAATCCTCTATGAGGCTGTGGAGGGATCCAAATTGTGAAAATATTTTTTGTTGTATTTTACCCCCTTTTTCGATTTTGTCTCATCGCTGCAACTCCCCAATGTGCTCGGGAGGCGAAGGTCGAGTCATGCGTCCTCCGAAACATGACCCGCCAAACCGTGCTTCTTAACACCCGCCAGCGAGAATGACATAAGAAAGTAGTCAACACGACTAGCTTGATTGAGCCTCCGCCATGTACAGTTGAAGTCGGAAGTTTACAGACACTTAGGTTGGAGTTATTAAAACTCGTTTTTCAACCACTCCACAAAATTCTTCTTAACAAACTATAGTTTTGGCAAGTCGGTTAGGATATCTACTTTGTGCATGACACAAGTAATCTTTCCAACAATTGTTTACAGACAGTATCACAATTCCAGTGGGTCAGAAGTTTACATACACTAAGTTGACTGTGCCTTTAAACAGCTTGGAAAATTCCAGAAAATGTCATGGTTTTAGAAGCTTCTGATAGGCTAATTGACATAATTTGAGTAATTTGGAGGTGTACCTGTGGATGTATTTCAAGGCATTCCTTCAAACTCAGTGCCTCTGCTTTGCTTGACATCATGGGAAAATCAAAAGAAATCAGCCAAAAATTGTAGACCTCCACAAGTCTGGTTCATCCTTGGGAGCAATTTCCAAACGCTTGAAGGTACCACGTTCATCTGTACAAACAATAGTACGCAAGTATAAACACCATGGGACCACGCAGCCGTCATACCGCTCAGGAAGGAGACACGTTCTGTCTCCTAGAGATGAGCGTACTTTGGTGCGAAAAGTGCAAATCAATCCCAGAACAACAGCAAAGGACCTTGTGAAGATGCTGGAGGAAACAGGTACAAAAGTATCTATATCCACAGTAAAACGAGTCCTATATCGACATAACCTTAAAGGCCGCTCAGCAAGGAAAAGCCACTGCTCCAAAACCGCCATAAAAAAGCCAGACTACGGTTTGCAACTGCACATGGGGACAAAGATCATACTTTTTGGAGAAATGTCCTCTGGTCTGATGAAACAAAAATAGAACTGTTTGGCCATAATGACCATCGTTATGTTTGGAGGAAAAAGGGGGTAACTTGCAAGCCGAAGAACACCATCCCAACTGTGAAGCACGGGGGTGGCAGCATCATGCTGTGGGGGTGCTTTGCTGCAGGAGGGACTGGTGCACTTCACAAAATAGATGGCATCATGAGGAAGGAAAATTATGTGGATATATTGAAGCAACATCTCAAGACATCAGTCAGGAAGTTAAAGCTTGGTCGCAAATGGGTCTTCCAAATGGACAATGACCCCAAGCATACTTCCAAAGTTGTGGCAAAATGGCTTAAGGACAACAAAGTCAAGGTATTGGAGTGGCCATCACAAAGCCCTGACTTCAATCCTATAGAACATTTGTGGGCAGAACTGAAAAAGTGTGTGCGAGCAAGGAGGCCTACAAACCTGACACAGTTACACCAGCTCTGTCAGGAGGAATGGGCCAAAATTCACCCAACTTATTGTGGGAAGCTTGTGGAAGGTTACCCGAAACGTTTGACCCAAGTTAAACAATTTAAAGGCAATGCTACCAAATACTAATTGAGTGTATGTAAGCTTCTGACCCACTGGGAATGTGATGAAAGAAATAAAAGCTGAAATAAATAATTCTCTCTACTATTATTCTGACATTTCACATTCTTAAAATAAAGTGGTGATCCTAACTGACCTAAGACAGGGCATATTTACTAGGATTAAATGTCAGGAATTGTGAAAAACTTTAAATGTATTTAGCTAAGGTGTATGTAAACTTCCGACTTCAACTGTATATCTCACTAGGTCAGGATATTTAAGCCTCTGTAAATCCACTAGTTCCAATATATCCATGATATTCGTGATTTCTTTAAGTTCATGAGGGTGATAGTTTGTAGTGTAATTTACTTTACGGTCCATTGAGGTATTTAAAACCTTATTATAATCTCCCACCATAATAAGAATATTGTATTGCTTGTAGGCTTGATAAATTATGATATATATTTTCAAAGAAGTGTGGATCATCATTATTTGGACCTTATATTAATGAGATAAATCTGTTTATGGTCCAATATTTTTTTTAAATAATCCATCTACCTAGCAGATCTGTTTGGGCAATTTGCACATTCGGATCAAAATTGTTAATATCCTCACCCCTTTTGAGTTTCTTTGCCCATGGGAGAAGTATACCCCCCCTTTAGCCAGGTAAATATCGTTCTTCTTTTCTTATTATCTGTTAAGCCATTACAATTATAACTGGCTATACTTATTTCACCATTTACCATAATGAGATACAAGTTTCAGTTAAATATATCATAAAATATTTGTAAACTTACCATTAAAAAGTATAATGATTGTGTGTCCATATAGCTGTACGTTGATATTTGCATTGCTACTAGGCAAACCTTCAATTGTTCTCCACTATTCCACCTGCTAATACCTCACCCCATCCCAAGTTGGGTTCCTAGGGCCTTTGAGAGATTGGGACCCATCCTTTGAAAAGATCAATGTGCCAAAAAATCTTGCATATCTTCATTTATTTCCACAATTAACGAATAATATGCATAATAATGTAGGCAGTTCATGCTAAGGATTGTTACCTATAACCAGGATTGCCATTATAAACATTACATTTTTGGAAAGCAATTATTATTTTGGCAAACAATTATTGTGATTCATCCTATATTGTCCTTAACATCATTACTCCATAGCAACAGATGTGGGATACATACAGTGGGGAAAAAAAGTATTTAGTCAGCCACCAATTGTGCAAGTTCTCCCACTTAAAAAGATGAGAGAGGCCTGTAATTTTCATCATAGGTACACGTCAACTATGACAGACAAATGGAGAAAAAGAAATCCAGAAAATCACATTGTAGGATTTTTAATGAATTTATTTGCAAATTATGGTGGAAAATAAGTATTTGGTCACCTACAAACAAGCAAGATTTCTGGCTCTCACAGACCTGTAACTTCTTCTTTAAGAGGCTCCTCTGTCCTCCACTCGTTGCCTGTATTAATGGCACCTGTTTGAACTTGTTATCAGTATAAAAGACACCTGTCCACAACCTCAAACAGTCACACTCCAAACTCCACTATGGCCAAGACCAAAGAGCTGTCAAAGGACACCAGAAACAAAATTGTAGACCTGCACCAGGCTGGGAAGACTGAATCTGCAATAGGTAAGCAGCTTGGTTTGAAGAAATCAACTGTGGGAGCAATTATTAGGAAATGGAAGACATACAAGACCACTGATAATCTCCCTCGATCTGGGGCTCCACGCAAGATCTCACCCCGTGGGGTCAAAATGATCACAAGAACGGTGAGCAAAAATCCCAGAACCACACGGGGGGACCTAGTGAATGACCTGCAGAGAGCTGGGACCAAAGTAACAAAGCCTACCATCAGTAACACACTACGCCGCCAGGGACTCAAATGCTGCAGTGACAGACGTGTCCCCCTGCGTAAGCCAGTACATGTCCAGGCCTGTCTGAAGTTTGCTAGAGTGCATTTGGATGATCCAGAAGAGGATTGGGAGAATGTCATATGGTCAGATGAAACCAAAATAGAACTTTTTGGTAAAAATTCAACTCGTCGTGTTTGGAGGACAAAGAATGCTGAGTTGCATCCAAAGAACACTATACCTACTGTGAAGCATGGGGGTGGAAACATCATGCTTTGGGGCAGTTTTTCTGCAAAGGGACCAGGACGACTGATCCGTGTAAAGGAAAGAATGAATGGGGCCATGTATCGTGAGATTTTGAGTGAAAACCTCCTTCCATCAGCAAGGGCATTGAAGATGAAACGTGGCTGGGTCTTTCAGCATGACAATGATCCCAAACACGCCGCCCGGGCAACGAAGGAGTGGCTTTGTAAGAAGCATTTCAAGGTCCTGGAGTGGCCTAGCCAGTCTCCAGATCTCAACCCCATAGAAAATCTTTGGAGGGAGTTGAAAGTCCGTGTTGCCCAGCGACAGCCCCAAAACATCACTGCTCTAGAGGAGATCTGCATGGAGGAATGGGCCAAAATACCAGCAACAGTGTGTGAAAACCTTGTGAAGACTTACAGAAAACGTTTGACCTGTGTCATTGCCAACAAAGGGTATATAACAAAGTATTGAGAAACTTTTGTTATTGACCAAATACTTATTTTCCACCATAATTTGCAAATAAATTCATTAAAAATCCTACAATGTGATTTTCAGGAATTTTTTTTCTCATTTTGTCTGTCATAGTTGACGTGTACCTATGATGAAAATTACAGGCCTCTCTCATCTTTTTAAGTGGGAGAACTTGCACAATTGGTGGCTGACTAAATACTTTTTTTCCCCACTGTACATACACACACACACGCAAGCTCAAACAGTTGTTCCATCCCCAAGGCCAACTCAAGAAAGGACTTGATGTGCGAATGCATATACAGTTGTAGCTGTTTGAGAGGCATGCAAAATTTAGCAAGAAAGGGAAGATTTAATTAACCAATGTCAAGCCCGAGCTGATGGAGCTCAGATACATCCTCTTCCCCTGAAACACACACACGCTGGTCCCCCGTTTTGACCACTTTCCCAAACATTTCTGTGCAGTCAGACCTTTGATTATTTTGTGCCACCAGGGCCCCCTCCCCATGGGTTACTGCAGCTAGTGTTGCCAGCACTGCCACTACCTGGGTGGGATCACCCCACCGGAATTCCCAACGGCTGGGTACAAGGTCGTCAAGGTTCTCATTAGCAGCTCTGAGAAATGTATTGTGTTATGCAACACCCATCAGGGGGTTTTGGCTTTGTAAGACCGACCCTGCAGGCACAATCTTGAGGGGGTCTCTGACTGCATTTACCTTTCTGTCTTGGCTGCGTATAGGCTACTTGCAGTAGGTCTATAAAACATAAGGACTTCTCCTTAGTGTATGGGTCGCTCAGGTGGGTGTCTAGGGTATAGGGTTGGGGACCGTTCCATCATGATAGGACAATATTTATAATTCATTTAAAAATGTATATCCCATATCTGCACAAAATTGAAAGCCCTCTGTCATATTGGTTTACTTACCCTGTAAGCAGTTTATGGACAAGGTGTGACCATGCTTTGGTTCTGTTTACCCGGCCACTGTATCAAATGATAACTTTCTAGCATTTGTGGCACAAATCCAATGCAAGTCAATGCTACCTATATTAGCATTTTCAGTTTTCATGTCCAAATCCATCCTAAAGTACCTAAAAAATGATTCACTCAATTAAGTTACTTAAATTAGTTGGAGTAACTGATCAATTTGAATAGGGTCAAATGTGCTTTTCTAAACCCCTGCTCTGTATGCGGGGCGGCAGGTAGCTTAGTGGTTAAGAGCGTTGTGCCAGTAACCGAAAGGTCGCTGGTTCTAATCCCCGAGCCAACTAGGTGAAAAATCTGTCGATGTGCCCTTGAGCAAGGCACTTAACCCTAATTGCTCCTGTAAGTCGCTCTGGATAAGAGCGTCTGCTAAATAATGTAAATGTAATGTAAATGTATGTGTGGCGGCTCTGCGAGCCAATACGGTATGTTTTAAGTGTAAAATTGAGAAAAGAGGCAGTAACCAAGGTTAAATTACAGAATAAACCAACAGCACACAGGTGTCATCAGAAGAGGCTTTATTTAGGTGCGTAGTAACTGAGGCCAGAGTGAAGGGCCTCCCCATGGTAAAAAGGAGCAGATCGACTCCCAAACCCTCAGCCCCTACCTCCTAAACAGGTGATAGGTGTTAGCAATATAGTGAATATTCCATCTAGCCCATCACAGGGCAAGGTGGAGGTATTACCACATTACCACCTATCCAATTCTCCCAGATCTACACATTGCCTAGGGGTTAAGGGTGGGTTTGATACAACTCGTCGGATATAACCTTGGGCCACGTCTAATGACACATCTGAGTTTCAGGAGAGATGACTGTAAACACTGACTTCTGTACAAAAACAAAACCCCACGCGAGTCAAGATCCCCCACCCCAGCCCACCCAGTCTCGCTTAAGAAAACCAAAAAACAACAGAAGAAATATGCTGTACAATTCATCAATTCACCTCAACTACAGTAGCAGACTCAATTTCTGTCTCCATTTACACCCGTTCTCAGATTTACAAAACAAATAAAAGAATCTCCTTGCATCTTACATAAAATAGAGTCTCCATATTATTTAGCTATTTACACGTAGAATATTTACATTACAGCTTTATCGTACAGGCATTGCCAGGCAGCCCTCCGCGAAGGTCGTGACCCAGGGATCCTGAGAGAGTCGCAGGCAAACAAGTGGTGTCAGCGTCACTGGGTCCAGTTGTTCAACTCCATTAATTAATCAATCAATCAGCATATTAGAAACTCTGGTGCAGTACAAGTGGCCATGATGATGGTACCATGCCTATAGAATAAAACGGGCCTTGGTTCTTTTGTTGAGAGTTCTGCGACAATGGCTTTGTTAAATTGCAATACAAATTATATTGAACTGAACATTTTATATAATCACAAACAATTCTCATGCTGTATTTATCCTCATTGAAATGTGCCCTGAGGTCAGGCAAAAGTGCTTTGTTGATACAAATATGTTGGCCTGCCATCATCTGTACATAAAGAAGGGTTTGTCTTGTGATGGTGAACCTGAGGCCTCAGTCTGAACCCCTCAAAGGGTGGGATTATCAAGAGCTGTCAATCAACAACTGACTCAACCAATGAGAGAGCTCTTTGATGTGGGGAGCCAATAAGCCTGCAGCACATCATGGGGTTCAGAGACTTTTCATTCCACCATCACCCGGAATACAACGTCTTCTTGTGTCACGGTGGAAGCTTTTGTTCAGAGGTATAAACTCCGGGTTAATTTTAGCCCAGAAGTACTAGTATAAACTAGTATAGGAGTATATTTTATATTATCCAACTGTCACTGACTCGCTGAGGGCTGTCGGTGGTAAGTGCCCATGTTGGCTAGAGGGGAGGGGTCAAGAGTTAGGTTAGAGGTCACGGGGTTAGATTGTCTCACGTCTGAGTAGTTCACAGAGAAAAGGTGGGACAATAGCAAAGCCGGCCTTTCCCCATTTGGGCTAACCATCCTGGTTTGGGTAAGTTCAGAAAGGTTCAGTTGGGGAAGCGGGTTTGGTGGCAGTGCAAACTGGACAGGCTTCACTTGGACGTGAAAGCAGAAGCATGACTTGGTGTTGGAGAAACAAAAACAAATCAAACAAAAGTTTACTATTCATCCATCCTCATCTTCTGTACAAAATGGCTGTCCAATCTGCTACTCAAGTCAGTCCTGAAACCTCCTGCCCTCCTCACACATAAACACGCTCAAAGTCACACCACACGAACAAGGCTTCAAAGAAAAGAGTTCCAGTCATTTTTCTCAGCCGTTTCCAGCAGTCTGAGTATTGTACACAAAATCAGCGGTGGCTTGTGACAAGCTGGCCGGGAGGGGGGCAAGGTTACAAAGATGGCTAGCTGATTCGTCCAATCAGAGTTGAGGGCATTGAAGAGGGCAGAGTTGCAGTGGAGAAGGGGGGGGGGTATGGTGGGTCTGGGGGCGATCTCCCTCTTTCTCGTCCCTCTCCCACTCATGCAAGCTTTCTCTCACATGTCTTTGGGCTCCAGCTTGCAGGACATTTCAAAGAGCAGGTTCTGATTGTCGATGACCTGCAGCTGGCGAACGTAGGCCTTGGTCTGGAGGTGAGAGGGGGAAGGCTCCGCATCCAGAGCTACGAGAGAGAGAGAGAGGTCAGTTCATTAGTTAAACATACCCCCAACTAAATCATTTGTGCAGTAATCATATTCACCCCCATAGATCAGGGTTCCCCAACTGGCGGCCCGCGGGTCAAATATACACTACCGTTCAAAAGTTTGGGGTCACTTAGAAATGTCCTTGTTTTTGAAAGAAAATCAATTTTTTTGTCCATTAAAATAACATCAAATTGATCAGAAATACAGTGTAGACATTGTTAATGTTGTAAATGGCTATTGTAGCTGTGAACGGCTGGTTTCTAATGGAATATCTACATAGGGGTACAGAGGCCCATTATCAGCAACCATCAGTCCTGTGTTCCAATGGCACGTTGTGTTTGCTAATCCAAGTTTATAATTTTAAAAAGACTAATTGATTATTAGAAAACCCTTTTGCAATTATGTTAGCATAGCTGAAAACTGTTGTGCTGATTAAAGAAGCAATAAAACGGGCCTTTTTGAGACTAGTTGAGTATCTGGAGCATCAGCAATTGTGGGTTCGATTACAGGCTCAAAATGGCCAGAAACAATTAACTTTCTTCTGAAACTTGTTAGTCTATTCTTGTTCTGAGAAATGAAGGCTATTCCATGCGAGAAATTGGTAAGAAACTGAAGATCTCGTACAACGCTGTGTACTACTCCCTTCACAGAACAGCGCAAACTGGCTCTAACCAGAATAGAAAGAGGAGTGGGAGGCCCCGGTGCACAACTGAGCAAGAGGACAAATACATTAGAGTGTCTAGTTTGAGAAAGATGCCTCACAGGTCCTCAACTGGCAGCTTCATTAAATAGTACCCACAAAACACCAGTCTCAACGTCAACAGTGAAGAGGTGACTCCGGGATGCTGACCTTCTAGGCAGAGTTGCAAAGAAAAAGCCATATCTCAGACTGGCCAATAAATATAAAATATTTTCTACATTGTAGAACAATAGTGAAGAAGTCAAAACTATGAAATAATGCATATGGAATCATGTAGTAACCAAAAAAGTGTTAAACAACTCAAAATATATTTTAAATAGCCACCCTTTGCATTGATTCCAGCTTTGCACACTCTTGGCATTCTCTCAACATGCTTCATGAGGTAGTCACCTGGAATGCATTTCAATTAACAGGTGTGCCTTGTTAAAAGTTAATTTGTGGAATTTCTTTCCTTCTTAATGCGTTTGAGCCAATCAGTTGTGTTGCGACAAGGTAGGGGTGGTATACAGAAGATAGCCCTACTTGGTAAAAGACCAAGTCCATATTATGGCAAGAACAACTCAAATATGCAAAGAGAAATCACAGTCCATCATTACTTTAAGATATGAAGGTCAGTCAATCCAGGAAATTTCAAGAACTTTGAACGTTTCTTCAAGTTCAGTCGCAAAAACCATCAAGCGCTATGATGAAACTGGCTCTCATGAGGACCACCACAGGAAAGGAAGACCCAGAGTTACCTCTGCTGCAGAGGATGAGTTCATTAGAGTTAACATTCAGAGTTCAAGTAGACACATCGCAACATCAACTGTTCAGAGGAGATTGCGTGAATCAGGCCTTCATGGTCGAATTGCTGCAAAGAAACCACTACTAAAGGACACCAATAAGAAGAGACTTGCTTGGGCCAAGAAACACAAGCAATAGACTGGTGGAAATCTGTCCTTTGGTCTGAAGAGTCAAAATTTGAGATTTTTGGTTCCAACCGCCGTGTCTTTGTGAGACGCAGAGTAGATGAACGGATGATATCCGTATGTGTGGTTCCCACCATGAAGCATGTAGGTGGAGGTGTGGGGGTGCTTTGCTTGTGACACTGTCGTGATTTATTTAGAATTCAAGTCACACTTAACCAGCATGGCTACCACAGCATTCTGCAGCGATACGCCATCCCATCTGGGACTATCATTTGTTTTTCAACAGGACAATGACCCAAAACACACCTCCAGGTTGTGCAAGGGCTATTTGACCAAGAAGGAGAGTGATGGAGTACTGTATCAGATGACCTGGCCTCCACAATCACCCGACCTCAACCCAATTGAGATGGTTTGGGATGAGTTGGACCGCAGAGTGAACGAAAAGCAGCCAACAAGTGCTCAGCATATGTGGGAACTCCTTCAAGACTGTGGAAAAACATTCCAGGTGAAGCGGGTTGAGAGAATGCCAAGAGTGTGCAAAGCTTTCATCAAGGCAGAGGGTGGCTACTTTGAAGACTCTAAAATCTAAAATATATTTTGATTTCTTTAACACTTTTTTGGTTACTACATGATTACATGTGTTATTTCATAGTTTTGATGTCTTTACTATTATTCTACAATGTAGAAAATAATAGCCATAAAGAAAAACCCTTGGATGAGTAGGTGTGTCCAAACTTTTGACTGGTACTATATATATATATATATATATATATATATATATATATATATATATATATATATATATATATATATATATATAATTATTTTTTAATATATTTTTTTCTGGGGGGACATAAGTCTGTAAAAACATCAGGAAATCAGCTCCAAGTGATTTAAATTTAAGAAATCCATTCCCAAGTATTCCCACTCATGATCGTATTCACGTTTTAAATGATTATGTTTTAGTCAAACATATCTGTTTGGGATTCTTGCGGTCAATTTGCAGTCAACATATTATTTGTAGTTATGTTCTGGCCCCCCTACCATTCGCTAAAGAAAAAAATCGGCCCGCGGCTGAATCTAGTTGATGATCCCTGCGCTAGATGGTAGTGTAACACCCAGAGAAGCTGCTGTTGCATGCAATGTCCTAACCTCACCACCGGGCGGCGGCAGACAACCCACTATTTCCACTTGACCTAACTAGAGGATCGCAGCAGCATCTGCTCACGACGAGCCCACACAATGCAGCAGGCAGAGAAACTGGTTTGATTCAGTTCTAACCAACAGCAAAACACTCCTTTTGTCAGGCAGGCTATCAATAGCCACAAATTGTCCTTTCCCATTCTGGGCGCAGCAAATCCTCCCTGGATGCGTCGTCATCCTCCTCTGTGCCACCATCACCACAGCAGCAGCAATCTATAGGATTACATGGCCATTTACTCCTGAGCCCAAAGGGCCATTTTGAAGCTATTCCCTTTGGGGGGTTTTCAATGGGTTTGTGAACGTGGTTTATGCCCGACTGTAGCCTCTACCTGTCGGAGAACACAGGGTTAAATGTCTCCCTCTGTGCTCTAGCACGCTAAGCAGAAGTAACCTATACTTAATGGAATGAAATGACCATTGGCAAAGTCACAGGTGGACAGAGAGAGATAGAGAGAGAGAGGGATAAAAAAAAGAGAGATGGGGAGATTATGAAAAAGAGAGGGATAGAGTTGAGGGGGTAATTCAAAAGAGAGACCGCTGCGGTCATCCAACGAGGTACTTTGTGATACATTCCATACAGTCCATTAGGGTACAGTGGTAATCTCAGACAATGTACTGCCATAACTAAGCCCTCTAGGATTTACGCATCTAAGCACAGATTCATTATAGCACTGTGTACAATATAATACAGCTCTAAAAAGGGTTTCAGTACTTCCTGTAACTGGTCTGAGTATCCTGAATGAAGGCTATGGAATATTTCAGGGTTAAAATAAACCCATTTTGAGAAACCCCGAGTGAAAATAAACCCCATTTTGCTGCTTTCATGTAGAAGCTATTCAACTTCAGGTTCTACACACCACAGTTCCGTCAAGTCTTGTTTGTGTCCTTTACATCACAAAGGAGCTTAAGCCTTGGAAGCCAGGTGAATAAACTTGTCATCTAATTGACAGAAGTTGTGTAACTAGATCTAAAGTGAAATACAACAAAAAAAACATTAACCCTGGCTTAGGCAACATTATGCAATGTTTAAGGTCATGGTATGATGTGAAGCCGTGAGGCTTGGCTCTGGTCTCATGTTTCAAGTTTTAATGTCATGTACACAAGTACAGTGAAATGCCTTTCTTGTAAGCTTCAAACCCAACAATGCTTTAATCAATATCAAATGTAGCACTAAAAAGAACATACGGTACGGTGAAGAATCTTCAGCTGGTATAAACCTCTATATGTTGTGTTGTATGTAGGTATGCCAAGTTGCTGATGTGCTGTGAAACTTGTCTTTATGCCCCTTGTCAATAAATATACAGAAATAAGAGGGTGGTGATGGACAATGTTCTACTGGGTTATTGAGTGTCTTTGCGTAGTCTTATATTATGTCAGTCTTCTCTTGTGTGTGTTGATTGTGTAACAGCCTTAGAAGGATTTGTGTGAAACATCAATGGCCTTAGTGTGGCTGACAGTGTCGTGCTTTACTCAAACTAATGAGTGTAAGGCACGGATTGTGAAATGTCTCTGAGTAGTGCACTAGCACGATACAAATTAATTACACTGACTCTTGGGGATGCTGGCTCTAAAAATTGTGGACCAGGCTGTGAGATATGTTATGTAACAATGATAGTGATATTGAGTGTTAAGCATGCTAGACTATGCAATAACAACATTATTGAGTGTTTACCATGTCATGCTATGTGATAATAATGATATTGAACATTTAACATGCTAGGTTGTGTGATAACCATATCACAGTGTTTTGAGCTGTACTCTGTGTGCTTATATAATGTTATTGGGTGTTTATGAACACTAGGCTATGTAATGAATGATAATGTTAAAGTGTTTACCTCAACGTAATGGAGTGGTTAGCACGCAAGGCAGTTTGTCAGACAGTAATATCATTATGTGTTGAGCATGCCTGTGTGTGTGTGTGTGTGTGTGTGTGTGTGTAGTGGTAGTGAATGGCGGTTGTGTGATTGAACGGCCCTGAGGGCTGTGCTGTTCTAAACAGACGGCAGGGTGGAGCTCTGCTCCTTCAAGACTATTCTTCACAGACAGGTGTGCCTGTGGAGGGGGGGTGTGGCCATGAATGCTTACCTAGTTGAGAGCTCCTGTACCGTCTGATGCTCCTCACCATCTCTGCCACTTTATGCTGGAAGAGAGAGGAGACACGTGTCCTTAGTACATGTGTAGTAAGACAGTACTCAGGGAATTCAGGGATGGTAACTGGTTGACCAGGGAATCACGCTGATTGTGCCGAATAGAAAATACTTGTATTTCTTTGGCTATTCTGTCAATGGCTGAAAGTATACTCACCATCTTCTCAAAATTGACCAGCTCCCCATGAAACGACTTGCAGCTCTCGTGGAGGAAAGTCAGGTCTGAGAGAGGGAGAAGAAAGAGAGGGAGAAGAAAGAGAGGGAGAAGAAAGAGAGAGAGAGAAGGATAACAAGGGAGACAGAGACAGAGAGAGAGAGACAGAGACAGAGACAGAGAGACAGAGACACAGAGAGACAGAGAGAGAGAGAGAGACAGAGAGAGAGAGACAGAGAGAGAGAGACAGAGAGAGAGAGAGAGACAGAGAGAGACAGAGACAGAGACAGAGACAGAGAGAGAGAGAGAAAGGTAAACACACTGTGAAGGCAGGGAACAGTTATGTAATGGCTTGTCGACACTCGCCCCAGCGGCTGCCCTTGTCTACCGGTGCTTTAGCCCACAGACGGAGGAGAGGTAGGACCGAGAGAGAGACAAACCAAAGAGTCACAATCCGTGATCCCTCAATAGGAACTGGAATTTGCGGGTGCTGGGTGAAGGGGGGGGCATGTTTAATCGAGACCCAAACCCCAGTCAGGAGGAATGTTCTGAATGCTGCCGATGGCGCTCGACCTGGGGAGGGAGGGTGTGTGTATGTGTTTGCGTGTGTGTGGTGGAGGGAGGGAGGAGGTGAGGCGATACGCTTATGTGACCTTTTTCACCTCTGGACTAAGATGCTGTGAGAGGAGCTTGATGTGCTGTACACTGGACAGCAGGCGCACCTTCTCTTCCGAACCGACACACATATTTAAACACACACAGCAGATGCACTTTGCTAACCAACTCTCTATCACACACACATGCATGCAATCTCGTACGCACGCACACACAGCAAACATATGCATCTTCCTCCCTCACTCCCCCACCACCACCCACACACAGAAAGAAGTCAGATGCACCTTACTCTTCAACACACACACACGCCTGCTTGAACAGTTAGTTATTTAACCACGGAGACGAACGGCCAAAGGCTATCATTCTGAACCAGGGAGCCTGGTACCAGGAAGCCCTCACGGAGCTGTCAGGTCATGCACAGTAATACACTCCTGCTATAACATAACATCCATAACATTTTGAAAATGCTTCACCTTGCCACCCAGGTCAGAGTGAAATATGACAGAGAAGGATGAGGTTGTACTAGTGTTTCTCAGAATTTCTCCCCTATTTGGAAGCTAGGTGAATTGCAACAGCAATAGGCTGCATTCAAAACAAATCTCCTCCTTAGCCCATTGAGCTTGAGTCTTTTATTTTTACTTTTGGTCCACCAGCTTCAAACAGCTGTAAAAACTATATTTTTTGTTATTGAAAATATATTTCACAGCGATTTAGATGGTACAATGATTCCCTACAGTATTCAGTGCTTGTTTTCCCAAACTGAAATTGAGCGAACAGTGTAGAATATTAGTAACCAGGACATGACGGAGTGATTTCAACATGACCTCGTTTCCACTAGATAACACAGCCAAAAAGTCTAAATCAGCTTTCCCATTTTGACAACAGTTGCCGCTCCTGCGGGATAAATCAATAGACGAATATCACAGCCAATCACAACACTGGCGGGTATGTTATATTGTAAAACACAATCATTCCACTATTACTGCAGATATATTATGGACATTTTCTGATGCAGATATTTTAAAAAGATCCTATTTGTTGCACCATTAAGAAACATTCAGTAATACATATAGCAATGCTTATGCAGTATGGTGTTTAACCTGCTAGCCAGCAGTTGTGTGTCTTATCCATAGAGAATGATAGAGTACTCTAGTGCCCAAAAGCCTGTTTTAGCATGGGCAGCGCCATTGAGGACTTACACCCTTTTGTAGTCAACTGGGTGGGACTTCCTATGGGTTACTGTACCTTGTCCATAGACTGCTTACAGGGTAAGGAAACCAATGTGTTATTTCATAATTTGGATGAACTATCCCTTTAAGGTAGGATCACATAATTCTATCCAGGTCATCAAGAGGGATGAGCCAATTAATTATACTAGTGCACAAACATTCCATAACTGCAGGTGGCAGTAAATCACTAACCTTGGCTTTATACCTGTTCAAACAACACACTCCAGGTGGCAGTATGGACCCTTTCAGTTTGTTTACCAACTCATCGAAGTAGTACAAGAAGAGAATTGACTACTACAAAATGGAGATGGCCTGAATGGCGCTGCCTGTGCACTCACAGACGCTATAATGGAACAGATACAAACATGAGTCCTCTATCATTCTCTATGGTTCCATTATGAAAAAGTGGAAGCATCTAGCTTTGAAAGGAATCGACCTGGTAGCCATTGGAGTTGGTTTTTACAGTATGTACATTGTCTTGTACGTTTGTCTGTACATTTGTCTTGTTTAAGTTTATGGTTGTCTGTAGCTCAGTTGGTAGAGCATAGTAACTGCAACACCAGGATAGTGGATTTGATTCCCGGGACCACCCAAACGTAAAAAATGTACGCACACATGACTAAGTCGCTTTGGATAAAAGCCTCTGCTAAATGGCATATATTATTATTTTCATTAACATTTTAGTAATTTAGCAGACGCTCTTATCCAAAGCGACTTACAGTAGTGAGTGGATACTGTAAAAAAAAATTGGTCCCCCGTGGGAATCGAACCCACAACCCTGGCACCATGCTCTACCAACTGAGCCACATTATTATATTACAGTACCCCAAACCATTCTGTGATTCTATTTGACCATTGGGGATAACAACTGCATAAAATACTACAATGTTAGATTGAATTGTCTTAGAAAGGGAGAGACTTGAGTGCTTGGGGCAGCCCTGTATGGGGAACTAGGAGCAGGTGTTATTCTTAGCTTGACATTATATCAGAGCCGGGTATACACAGCTTTCAGATATAAAACATTCCACACATGTTTTTGGTGTCTAAGTGACATTGACAAGAGATTTGACAAAGAGAAGCTTTTACACCCAAGGGGGAGGAGAAATGGACAGAGAGCAAGAGAGAGTGAGACAAGCACACACTAAGTCTAACATACCACACAGCAAGTACATTTCACACACAGTATTATATGGTGTAGAATAATGCAAGTATACACTACCATTCAAAAGTTTGGGGTCACTTAGTAATGTCCTTGTTTTCAAAAGAAAAGCTATTTTTTATGTCCATTAAAATAACATCAAATTGATCAGAAATACAGTGTAGACATTGTTAATGTTGTAAATGGCTATTGTAGCTGGAAACGGCAGATTTTTAATGGAATATCTACACAGGCGTAAAGAGGCTCATTATCAGCAACCATCAGTCCTGTGTTCCAATGACACATTGTGTTTGCTAATCCAAGTTTATCATTTTAAAAGGCTAATTGATCATTAGAAAACCCTTTTGCAATTATGTTAGCACAGCTGAAAACTGTTGTTGATTAAAGAAGCAATAAAACTGGCCTTCTTGAGACTAGTTGAGTATCTGGAGCATCAGCAATTGTGGGTTCGATTACAGGATCAAAATGGCCAGAAACAAATAACTTTCTTCTGAAACTCTTCAGTCTATTCTTGTTCTGAGAAATGAAGGCAATTCCATGCGAGAAATTGCCAAGAAAATGAAGATCTCGTACAACGCTGTGTACTACTCCCGTCACAGAACAGAGCAAACTGGCTCTAACCAGAATAGAAAGAGGAGTGGGAGGCCCCGGTGCACAACTGAGCAAGAGGACAAATACATTAGAGTGTCTAGTTTGAGAAACAGACGCCTCACAGGTCATCAACTGGCAGCTTCATTAAATAGTACCCGCAAAACACTAGTCTCAACGTCAACAGTGAAGATGCGACTCCGGGATGCTGACCTAGGCAGACTTGTAGTAACCAAAAAAGTGTTAAACAAATCAAAATATACTTTATATTTGAGATTCTTCAAAGTAGCCACCCTTTGCCTTCATGACAGCTTTGCACACTCTTGGCATTGTCTCAACCAGCTTCACTTGGAATGCTTTTTCCAACAGTCTTGAAGGAGTTCCCACATATGCTGAGCACTTGTTGGCTGCTTTTCCTTCACTCTGTGTCCAACTCATCCCAAACCATCTCAATTTGGTTGAGGTCGGGAGATTGTGGAGGCCAGGTCATCTGATGCAGCACTCCATCACTCTCCTTCTTGGTAAAATAGCACTTACACAGGTGGTGTGTTGGGTCATTGTCCTGTTGAAAAACAAATGATAGTCCAACTAAGCCCAAACCAGATGGGATGGCGTATCGCTGCAGAATGCTGTGGTAGCCATGCTGGTTAAGTGTGCGTTGAATTCTAAATAAATCACAGACAGTGTCACCATCAAAGCACCCCCACAGCATAACACCTCCTCCTCCATACTTTACGGTGGGAACTACACATGCGGAGATCATCCGTTCACCCACACCGCGTCTCACAAAAGACACGGCGGTTGGAACCAAAAATCTCAAATTTGGACTCCAGACCAAAGGACAGATTTCCACCGGGCTAATGTCCATTGCTCGTGTTTCTTGGCCCAAGCAAGTCTCTTCTTATTATTGGTGTCCTTTAGTAGTGTTTTTTTTGCAGCAATTCGACCATGAAGGCCTGATTCACACATTCTCCTCTGAACAGTTGATGTTGTGATGTGTCTGTTACTTGAACTCTGTTAAGTATTTATTTGGGCTGCAAATTCTGAGGCTGGTAACTCTCTAATGAACTCATCCTCTGCAGCAGAGGTAACTCTGGGTCTTCCATTCCTGTGGCGGTCCTCATGAGAGCCAGTTTCATCATAGCGCTTGATGGTTTTTGTGACTGCACTTAAAGAAACTTTTGAAATGTTCCATATTGACTGACTTTCATGTCTTAAAGTAATGATGGACTGTCGTTTCTTTTTGCTTATTTGACCTGTTCTTGCCAAATTGGGCTGTCTTCTGTATACCACCCTACCTTGTCACAACACAACTGATTAACTCAAACGCATTAAGAAGGAAATAAATTCCACAAATTAACTTTTAAGAAGGCACACCTGTTAATTGAAATGCATTCCAGGTGACTACCTCATGAAGCTGGTTGAGAGAATGCCAAGAGTGTGCAAAGCTGTCATCAAGGCAAAGGGTGGCGATTTGAAGAATCTCAAATATAAAATATATTTTGATTTGTTTAACACTTTTTTTGGTTACTACATGATTCCATGTGTTATTTCATAGTTTTGATGTCTTCACTATTATTCTACAATGTAAAAAATAGTAAAAATAAAGAAAAACCCTTGAATGGAGTAGGTGTTCTAAAACGTTTGACCTGTAGTGTACAGTGTGTAACCAATCTATTATCACAGTGATGAATACAGCTAGCCTATAGAATAATGGTAGTGATATTTGGTTGATCCAATTTCTGGACAGATCCAATTCTTTGTTAATCTAAAGAAATATGAGAATTCCCTTGCCTTGAAATTATTAGATTTGAAAGAGGGAGGAATGGAGAAAAAAGGGAGGGAGGTCAGGGTGGAAGGAGGAAGGGGGTAGAGCTCATTATGGAGCTGACCACCTGTGGAGGTGTGTGTTCTCAAAGCATAGAAATGAATGCCATCTGGTTATGTTGATAGACACGGTCCCATGCGGAGTTAAAAGGGTGTGAGAGTGGGAGAGAAAGGAAATGAAAGAGAGGAGTGAGAAAATGGCTTTTCTTCGATAATGAGGGACTTCTGTTGTTAAGTTGGAGCGGTAGGTTATGAAGTGCCTCAATGCC
Organism: Coregonus lavaretus; assembly: GCF_964263955.1. Lineage (NCBI taxonomy): Eukaryota > Metazoa > Chordata > Actinopteri > Salmoniformes > Salmonidae > Coregonus > Coregonus lavaretus. Next base: position 36,930,323 of record NC_139989.1, on the reverse strand, counting down.
GATGTGTGTGTCTCAAGTGTGTGTTCATGTTGCATGTGTGTATGTGTGTGTGAATATGCTGATGTCTTTGTATGTCTGTATATGTAAGTGGATGACTGTGAATGTACAACAGTCTTTATTCATTCCTCAAGAGGATGTATAAATATGTTACATGTAGACTCCAGCATCGGCTACATCTAACATGAAACGAGTATGATCGTTGCATAGCTGTGTTGCCCAGCAGGGAGACAGCATGCTGTGCAGTGTGTGTGTGTGTCTGCATGATGCCCAGCAGGGAGACTCCACACTGAGCTCTGTGTGTGTGTGCAGGGTTGAGGTAGCCTGAGTACTATTCTCTTCAGCTAACATTCCACTGCCATTCCAAATGACAAGGAGTGGCATGTTTGCTAACGAGACTGGTACCCAGGCTAGGGTTGAGGGGGATGGAGAGAGTAACTATGGGTGTTAATTAGCAAGGCGGGGCTCAAAGGCTGCCTTCTAATCACACTACACAGCATCATGCTTGTGTGTGTCTGAGAGAGATGTTATGAGCTCACATCTGGACAACATCTGTGGGGTAAAGTGAGTGTGTGTGTGTTTGAGGGGTGTTGTAGTGGTTTGTGCCCCTGTTTTCAGCACCACACACAAACACAGTGTAGCGTTTCCTCAGCTGTGGTTTGTGTGTGTGTCCATGGCCAGAGAGAGGCCTTGAGTAGCGGCCCGGCGTCACTTATTTAGTCTGTAGTTTGAGCCAATGGCAGCCTGTGTGAATGGGGTGTGTTTTTTAGTGTGTGTGTGTTTTGTATTTATCTTTGTGGTGATGAACATATGCATTTGAGTAGCGTAGAGAGAGAACTAATGTGTTTGCGTGTATTTAATTGCTGTGTGTATAGTGTATGTGTGTGCATGTCTGTGTCTCACCTTTGAGCAGCAGTGGTGTGAAGGGGATGAGAGGGGGTCTGAGGCTGCCCATCAGGTCTCTGTACGACTTGTGGTTCCTGGATGGATCCTGAAAAACAACAACATGTTCACTCACTCACCCTTCACTAAATGTGCCTTATAAATGAACCCATAGCCACATCCTGATTGGGGTAATTTACTTTTTGAGGTCAAAAGACCTCTTTTATAATTCTTGACTGACTGAAATGGAACTGAGCCCAACCCTGATATACAGTAAGCCCATATTATAGGGACCTCCTTAACTGTCCTCTTGGAGACCCCGAACAACCACTCACCGCAATGCTCTCAAACTGCTGGAACTGCTTCCTGAACTTCCCAGGGAGGCCCTGCCACAAACCACAGACAAATAGTCCCCAGAGTTATAAACAAATCCCTACGCCAGTGTCTTTGCTGACGTGTCAGACTTATGTGCATGTTGACTGTGTGTGCATGGAGGGGTGTGTACATTTTTACATTTTAATCATTTAGCAGACGCTATTATCCAGAGCGACTTACAGTTAGTGAGTGCATAAATTTTTCATACTGGCCCCCCGTGGGAATCGAACCCACAACCCTGGCGTTGCAAGCGCCATGCTCTACCAACTGAGCCACAGGAGGTTGGTGGCACCTTAATTGGGGAGGACGGGCTCATGATAATGGTTGGAGCAGAATCAGTGGAATGGTATCAAATACATCAAACACATGGTTTCCATGCGTCTGATGCCATTCCATTTGCTCCGTTACAGCCATTATTATGAGCCGTCCTCCCCTTAGCAGCCTCCACTGGTGTGTATGTGTTTGTGTCTTACCTCCCAGGTGAGGCGAAGGCGGCTGACTGCAGGGTTGTCCAGCCCCAGAACAACAGCTAGGAAGGACAGCAGGTCCTGCTGCTGCTTACACCTGGAGCACATACACACACGTTAGATAAGACAATAACACACTTCACCATAAACTAACCACCATAAACCACACTGTTAGGGAAATAATAACACTACTTATTCTAAACTATTATTGTGGCCTAACACACCATTAAACACATATCATCAATATAGCACACCTAGTTGTAATACGATTCAATAGGACTGACAGACACCCAGAACTCACAGAGCTGCGATCTTGATGAACTTGCGGAGGAGCTGTACCCTCTTGGGCAGCGACTGGCACTGCAGGATCTCGGTGGCGACCCAATGCTGCACCTCGCTGCATCGCTGCAGTACCAGTTCAAGGTTGAGGGGGCGCCAGCGAGCCTGCTCACCGTGGAACACATAGCACACAAACTCCACCTGGACATACGAACGAAGAAACGTACAATAAGTATATAGTATCTAAAATGTAGGTAGACCACACACAGCATAAGTCCTTCTTATCATTGAGAAAACTTTTTTTGCAATTATTTGGCAGAGGCTCCGCCCATACTATAAGCTCCACCAATCACTGACCTCGTGCACGCAGCTGAAGAGCTCCCAGTCGAACACCACAAGCTGAGTGGCTACCTCCTCAGCACTCATGTCATGGAGTTTACTGTCACCGGGCGACCAGTGGATCTCCTCAGGTAAGGGAAGCTAAAGAGAAACAAAAAAATTTAAGGAGTCTTACCAGAGAAGCTTTGGACTAAAGCGCCCTTCATTGTTTCATCTCCTTATCTTCTTTTTTTCTTCTATTGGTAACTTTATGAGAACAATAATGAATCAAATGTAAACAAAGTTGTTTAGTACTATCCAAAATGGCTCCCAGCCAGGGGTTTTCGATCCTCTCCATTGTTTAGTGGTGACTCGTGCTCTAGGACTCACCAAGCTTTCCAGCTCGGAGGGCTCGCAGGCAAACAGGTGAGTGTTTACTCCCAGGGTGGTGAAGACCGCCTCGTCGCTAGGCCGGAAAGCGGCCTTCTCTGAGAACACAGAAACATAGATGAGCCCACACATCAGCACACACGCAATGGATTAAGTAGAGATACCAGCAACACATAACAAAAAGCACACAAGAGACACACCAGAACATCAACAAACTGTTTTCATCTCAATAAGTCAGTTTGGCAGCTTAGCTCCAAGCAGTGGTGGGTAGTCATTTGTAGATTTAAATCTAAACCTCATTTGTGGATGGAAGCATCGCTGTTCAAACAATCATGTCAAAGCTTGCATTTTCTGATTGGGTGTTTTAGTTGTTGCTGTGTTTTTTTTTTCTGCAGATGGAACTCAAATCAAAAGTAGGCATAGCGAGAAGTAATCATAGGTTTAATGTATACAGTATCGGTGTGTATCTCTGTGTGGTCCTACCCCCGGCGGAGGTGACAGCCACCAGCAGCAGGTTGCCAGGTTGGGTTGGCTGGTCTTCGCTGTACAGCAGCTTCTCCCTGACTAGCGCCAGGATCTCCCCCACGCGGCACGACAGACGGCTGCGGATCGTCACGTACGAGTGGTCTGGTGTGTACACCCTGCAAAAGACTGAACACACACAGCCTTTTTAACTTCACCCACATGGCTCTAGTGTGTACAAAATCTGTCCCATATCCTCATATATATCTGTTACCATCTGTTGGCCTGCATCTGAAGACCTTAAAAGGAAAATACCACCCAAAACCAATCTTTCTGTATTTTGTTCATTAGTCCACTTTTGATACAGTCCCAAAATGTTTTGCAAGTGAGCAATGACGTTTTCAAGATATAGAACTTTCAAAATACAGAAAGTGTCACAGTATGATGCGTTTTGCATCACATCCTGTCTCACTCACTCTCATCTGAGCCCCGGAAGGCCTCTCTGGGCTGCAGACAGGCATCGATGCGGCGGAAGTGGCGGAAAAGAGGACGGACCTGCTTCTTCCGAATCTCCTTGTCCTCCTCTGAGCTGCTTAGGAAAACACAGTAGACAGTCTGTCAGTCTATGCATCCTTTCAAAGCCAGCTAGTTTGTAATTGGGTGTGATGACTTGTGTGCTACGGTGGGATGGATCCAAAGGTCTGTATGTACCGTCGCCTGTAAGTAAGTTGTTTGTAATTAATAAGGGCCAGAGTTCTTTCTTACAAGGTCAGGGTAAACTCCTAGTCCTATTTATAGGGGAAGGCACCACAATAGTTACAGTGCAAGAGAAGCCAGTGTTAGCTAGTAGGCTATAGGAGAAACCAAGGCCATTAAAACAACATATTACGCTAATTAACAGTGATTATTAAACTTGTGCAATAAATGCTTTGACTAAACCAAGAGGAGCGACACAGCAACATCCAGCTGCAATGCCTTTCACAGCCCCGGAATACCAGATAAGCTGTCCCTAGCAGGCTGGTGTCAAAAGACGAGGCTGTGGGCTCGGTGTGTGTGTGTGTGTATGTGTGTGTGTGTATATATATACGTGCATGCGTGCTTGCGTGTGTATCTGGCTGGGGTGGATATGTGACTTACGGGCATTGGAGGATCTCGGTCCAGCGCTGAAGCTTTAGCACGTCTTCCACGAGCTCAGGGAACTGACTGAGTTCTTGGACTGCACACAGATATAGCTCCTGAAGCAGAGGAGAGAAATGACTTTCAGAGAGGGAGTGCACTTTGTGCCTCGGTCTGTGTGTGTTCATTTGTGTCTACCAGCACTGCGTGGGCAGTTGCAGTTTGTCACAAGATGTGCTGACAGAGTATTCTGAGAGAAAGGAGAGATCGAGAGTGAGAAAGAAAGCGAGACAGAACCCTACAGAGAGATAGGTAGACGACAGTGGAGACAGAACAGAGCAGTGGTAGAGGCCAAGGGGTCTGTGTGAAAGAAACCGACAGTGATGTGTTATTAATGTGAATATAGAAGGAAAGGTGGAGGCGGCCAAAAGCCTCATTTCTCAAGGTGTGTTCAGCTGAGTCAGTTCCGTCGCCATGACAACCTAGGGGCCCCAACAGGCTGCTGCCAGAATCAACACTCCACACACAGCTCCCACCCAGAGAGAACACCACAGCACACTGCCTTGGTGCCAGGCTGCTTGGATGGAAGAGCAGGTGTGTGTGTGTGTGTGTGCTTGTAAATTGTGTGTTTAACACTGACGAGTAGTTAGATCTCACGCCATTGTCCTTCAGGATGACTGTTGTGTGTGCGTGTGCGCAAGTGTGTGGTGTGGTGTTTCTGTGTGTATGTGTGCACGCATGTGAATGTGTGTGTTCCGTGTGTGTGCTGGACCAGTACCTTGGGGAAGCTGTTGGACCTCTCGCCCTCTTCCTGCAGCAGTTCTCTGTATGTGTCCAGGTAGCGGAAGGCAACACTCAGCACAGCCTGCTTCCTCTCTGCCCCGTCCCAGCTGGGCCAGCCCTCCCCTGCCTTCCCCTCAACACCAAATCTGAACCCAGAGTCAAGGAGAAACGCCACAGAGACAGAGAGAGAATATCTACTAATGACTGTCATTAGGATATTGATATTGAAGTTGGAGAGACCATGGAAGATATGGAGAAATCATTTGGAGAAAGCTATTTTATACTACTTGTTTACTACACACACACACACACACATAACAAAATTATTTACGTCATACTACCACACTCTTTGTAATTCCATCATAGTTGCACAACATCGGTTGCAAATACCTTCACGCACACACCACACTGACAGAAGGCACACATTAAGATACCACTCACACAAACACATGCAGACGCTCGAAAACACCCTGTAGAAACTCACAGCTGTAGAGCCATGGTCACCTGACACGCATATGGAAAAACACAGTATTTCAGTACAGTGTTCAGAGAGTCAAACAAGCAACTAGTAATTACAGCTTAGCCAGAGCAGAGAGCTGTGTGGTGAAGGCTCTCACAGACACACCCATCCATCGCCCACACTCTCTCCTCTTCCCCTCCAGCTCCCAGCCACAGCACAGCAGGAGGAGAGGAGAGCATCTTAGCAAATAGAGCAGTAAAGAGTTTGAAGAGCTCTGCACAGTGCAGCACAGTCTTTCCACCAGAATGAGTGTGATATTGGGATATTTTGATTCTGTGACTTGAGGTATACCATAACGCGTCTATGTTGGACTCACCACTAAATAGTAGTCATACGTGCGCACGCATGCACACACGGGAAACCTGACATCCTATTCTAAATATAAAAGGGACTACCCACCTGACTCCATGGCTAAATTTAAGGGACTATCCCTGACACCCTCCAATATTTAAGACCACAATCCAAGTCCCCCACAGGCCTGTGACCTACAAACTCACACACTGAACAGTATATACCAATGCCTTGGATGACATTCCAGATCTAGTCATTCTATATCTATGATCCCCTGTTCGCCTGCTTCTCCCAGCAACAGCAACCTAACCCTAAGGCCAGCTGCTGGGTTTATATTGCACTACATTATCTTTGTTCTCTCTGTTCTGTTCTATTGGGTTGTGTTCTATTGCTGGTGTGGGAGTTTGGTCCCAGCCTCCACAATGGCTTGGAGTCCCTCCAGAGCTCTTCAACATAGCCAGGGTTCTGGGCTTTGACCGCTCAGCCACTACGAGTGTAGTGTAGTGTAGTGTAGTGTAGTGTAGTGTAGTGTGTGTGTGTGTGTCTTTTGAGTGTGTGTGAAGGGTCTGGGATGAGTTACTCAGGGAGAGTGAAGTAAAGGGAGGAATTCTCTGTGTTCCTAATGGAAGGGGAGGTAGCTTTTGTTTTCATTTCCAGAAGGAAGCCAAACGTGTTTCCACAACAAAATATCTGATTAGGTTGGATTAGGGCCAGCGAGAGACTGAGGGAGAGGTGTGGATGGAGAGACTGAGGGAGAGGTGTGGATGGAGAGACAGAGAGAGGTGTGGATGGAGAGACTGAGGGAGAGGTGTGGATGGAGAGACTGAGGGAGAGGTGTGGATGGAGAGACTGAGGGAGATGTGTGGATGGAGAGACTGAGGGAGAGGTGTGGATGGAGAGACTGAGGGAGAGGTGTGGATGGAGAGACTGAGGGAGAGGTGTGGATGGAGAGACTGAGGGAGAGGTGTGGATGGAGAGACTGAGGGAGAGGTGTGGATGGAGAGACTGAGGGAGAGGTGTGGATGGAGAGACTGAGGGAGAGGTGTGGATGGAGAGACAGAGAGAGAGGTGTGGATGGAGAGACAGAGAGAGAGGTGTGGATGGAGAGACTGAGGGAGAGGTGTGGATGGAGAGACTGAGGGAGAGGTGTGGATGGAGAGACTGAGGGAGAGGTGTGGATGGAGAGACTGAGGGAGAGGTGTGGATGGAGAGACTGAGGGAGAGGTGTGGATGGAGAGACTGAGGGAGAGGTGTGGATGGAGAGACTGAGGGAGAGGTGTGGATGGAGAGACTGAGGGAGAGGTGTGGATGGAGAGACTGAGGGAGAGGTGTGGATGGAGAGACTGAGGGAGAGGTGTGGATGGAGAGACTGAGTGAGAGGTGTGGATGGAGAGACTGAGGGAGAGGTGTGGATGGAGAGACAGAGAGAGGTGTGGATGGAGAGACTGAGGGAGAGGTGTGGATGGAGAGACAGAGAGAGGTGTGGATGGAGAGACTGAGGGAGAGGTGTGGATGGAGAGACAGAGAGAGGTGTGGATGGAGAGACTGAGGGAGGGGAGAAAAAGAAAGGATGGGAGAGAAAGACAGCAGGAGGGAGGAGGAGAGGGGAGAGGGTTAAGAGGTACGGTGGAGAACAGGCTGGATCATTGATAATTTGCAAGAACACCCCCCCCACACACACACTGGGGCATCCCACTAGGGCCCATACAAGCTGCATTAAGGGCAGCGAGGCATGCGGACGGTCTTTCCCAGCAGACCTTTGTGTTTCCAGTCTCCGTCGAGACGACAATGGGCGTCTCGAGGGCCGCACAGGCCTCTAAACACACACAAACAGCCAGGGTCTTCAGTAATGGAATGTAGGTCAGACACACTGAACGGGGGTTCTGGGAGAAAAGAGGGTGTAGTGTCCATCCACACTAACAAACATAGACACTATCCCTTACACACAGACATGCACCGACAGACTCACAAATGCACACATAATATCTGGTGGAATACATACTGTCTCATCACTAAAGATGAATGTCTTCACTTACAGTACATACACCCTCAAAACAGCAAGCTATCATAAACGGGGGAAAAGCAAGCCATCATAATGGGGGAAAAAGTAAGATTCTAAAGCCAGAGATGGGCAGGATAATATCATTGCTCTAAATATGTTTAATTGTAGATAGGCAGAAGCCTCATATAATATCTATTGGTCCACTGTAGTGTAATAATATGGAAAACAGAGTTAGCCACTAGGCAGACGTTAAGTAGCAGTGTGGCTCATTGCCAATGAATGCACTACTACTGCGACCCAAATCCCAGCTCTGTGTCGGGGAATGCTGCTCAACTTTACTGAACCCCCTGTGGTGGTGCCAAAACAGAAACACTGTTCCTTGGCTTGGTGCAGACGGGAGCCAGTGGAGTTGTTATTACGAAGGAGTTTTCAGTTCATAAGCCTTTGGTCGAGTGCTCCTGCCAAGTTACGAGCAACAGCACTGGATAATCTTACTCAAATTGAGCGTCGGCCTGACTGAGTAGCCTAATATGGCTTTGATACTGTAGAAAATATCAATATTCATAAAGAATATGAATTTTAATCGGCTAATTTGCAAGAGCTTTTAGATCAATTGTGTGCATGTTCCATGAAAAACAGCCCTTGCTTATAACATAGCGGACATCATATGCTAGGCTACTTAACATTTTGCTTCAAAAAGACAAAGAGAGCCCTTTCTAAAGCACAAAGACATGTTGTCCATGTCCAAATAGGTGTCAAGGCTAGTTCAGTGCCATTGTTTATATTAGCCTAGCGAAGTAGGGGCGTTGAACAAAACAGTATTATCTTGGCGCTAACGAGCCCTCGGACAGGAAACCAGAAGTGGGCCACCCTCGCCTTGCACGGCGGATGGGAGTGCTTGGACCGAGTCTTCCTGCATCCCAATTCTTCCTGGAGATGTCTGGGAAGGTTGCGCAGTTGTGTGTGTGTGTGTGTGTGTGTGTGTGTGTGTGTGTACACATTGGGGCTCCCAGGCCAGGCTAGGCCAGGAAGGAAAGGGAAGGTAAAGGATACTGCTGGAGTAGAACCTGCTGGAACCTGTCCGAAGCCAGGAAGATGGGGTGTGTCAACATGAAGTCATCCAGGAGGGTTTCTGTGGAAACAAGAGAGAGGTGGGGAAGGAGACAGAGTGAGAAAGAGGAGAGAGAGAAAGGATAGAGAATGGCAGAAAGCAGAGAACAGGCAGGAAAAGAGAGCGAGAAAGGGATTACGAAGAGGGTATATTGGGAGAGGGAGAGGAAGAGAGAGCAGGAGAGAGGGGGGAGAGAGAGAAAAGCATGTTAATTATGCATGGCTGTGCTGCTACAGCCGTTGCAGCTGTAGCTCCACTGTACTTGTTTAACCGGTCATGCCCCAAAAGCTCAAATTTTATTATTGTGTCAGAGAGAGATAAAAACGGGTGTCTGAAATCCCTTAACGTCACCTTTGTCTGTTGTTAAATCCCTGGCCCTGGCGCAGCGCGGGGGCTTCTGCTACTGGGGTAAGATAAATCCTGTCTCAGTGAAACCGCCACCTGGTTCTCTGTGCTCCAATTCGGTCTGCAGTCTATAGCTCTACACGCCAGAGGGGAGGCAATGTGGTGGCCTCTATTTATAAACCCTGACTAGGAGTCGCGGACCGGCTGGACCGCGGTTAAAATCGCCCCAATCCCACTAAATCAGATGAGATTTCAATGACTCGTGCTGTGTTATTATTTCAAATGACAACAAACGAGGCGGCTGAAATTGGAAAGTGTAGGCCTATTTCCTCTCTGGTTAGGGGAAGTTGTTATTCTGGACAAGCGGTAGACGGAGTGTGGAGGGATTGTTCCTGTGACATGCGAATGTGACAGAATATACTTTCCCTAGTTTACTGCTGGTGTTATGGGGATAAGCAGGCTAGTGGATACTTAACCTCACAGGGTCAGACATATGGGGTAAAGAGGGTTGTATTTTACGGAGAGGTATTAACACACTGACCATCAACAAGACACCACACACACACACACTAGGGGTATGAGGAGGCCTGTAGACATGTCTCTTCAGGATATGTAAAAAAAAAAAAAAAGATTTATATGAAAATTACTAGAAGCTGCAAAAAGGGACGCCCCAAATTCCATTACCCAGAGTGCATCATTAAGAGAGCACTCACTAGCCGTGCTAATCAAACTGCCCCCATGCTCGATCCCAGACTGAGACAGTCATAAACGGACAGACCTCTGAGGGTGTGTGTGTGTGTGTGTGTGTGTGTGGCTGTGCCTGACAGAATTAGGCACACGTTGGAGAGGGCGGGGGCAGTGGAATGGAAATACCTGCTTTGAATTCATAAAGCGTAGAATGCATGGAGGTGTTGGCAATTGCTGTTCGATCACTACTAGATTAAGACCTGTTCAGACCGGTCTCTTCCTCCTAGCTATTCTAACTGAACCCCTGATATTTGAACAGGAAAGACAGACAAATACTGTGTGACATTGGATATAATGAATAACTACAGAACCAATTGTATGTGATTCTATTTCTAGGGTCTGTGTATCATGCTTGATTGTAATAGAGGCTTCTGATCCACTCACTGCCTAAAGTATCCCCTACATATGGTAATTATGCTCTTCCAATGAATGTAATATATGTGTCAGTGTTCATGTGCGGTTGAAATTTAAATATGTGTGCTTGTGTGGTGTGTGTGTTCGACTGTGCATGCTAGTGTGTGTGTGTGTGTGTGTGTGTGTGTGCGCGCGCATGCGTGCTTGTATGCGTGTGCTAGTTTGTGTGCTAATGTGTGTGAGTGTCTCTAGTCTTTGCATGCTGCAGTGAGTGAGTCCACGCATCGTCCACCTCTTTGCAGTACTGGTTTCCCACAGTTGCCTGGGAGATGCCACATTGAGTGGCTGCAGTGAGACTGAGCCCAGAGAGAGAAGGAGCGAGAGAGAGTGGAAGAGCGGCAAAAGATGAGCAGAGGAAGCAAACAGAATGATAAAAGAAAGTATGAAAGTCCGAAAAGACAGGCAAAGCAATGAGAGAGGAAAGAGAGAAAGCGAGAGAGTGTGAACGTGGGTGGCAGAGGAGAAACAAATGGGATGCAAAAGAGAGAGAACCAGAGGAAAGGGAGGAGAGTGCATGAGAAAGAGAGAGAATAAGTGAAAGAGAAGTCAGTGAGTGAGGAAGAGAGGTGAGGGGACGTGGGTCTCAATCATCTTCCCTATCATTATTCCCCTGGAGCTCTGTGTGTGACCACAGCAAAATAGCACATCCTTTCCACTCCATACCTGCAAAGGAACAGCAGGGTGCTACAGAGCTAGCTATAAAGTGCAGTATGGCAGATGAGACCATATAAACAAATAGCATAGAGAGGACACATTCCTTGTTTGTTTCATGTATAGCTTACATGTTAAAGTCTCATAGTAAGAGGCCAGCGTAGATTTGAATGTGAGAGAACTCATCATGTTTGACTCATCCAATATGGCTGCCTAGCTCTCGGGCAGGTTGCCACTGTGTTTCATTGGTTCATTCATGTTCTAGACGAGAGGGAAGACCCATTGTGACAGGCTCTTGGATCCACACAGCGGTAACAGAGAGAGATGGCCACTGATAATCTCCCTGCTCCTCTGTCAAACTCTAATACAGTGCGGCCAACCTCCACGGCAAACAGAGAAAAATAGCATGTGCTGAAGATGGATCGGTGCACGTAACAGGGTGGGAAGACGTTTTCCCTCTCCCCCGCTCTCCAAACGCTGTTCTCTCACTTTCTCTCCTCCCATCACGCATTTTGTGCAGACAATCTCTGACTCAGATTAGAATTGAGCACACTGCTCCACATGACAGGAGTGGGAGAGAGGAGCACAAATCCAACTCCCACATAAACAGACACAGAATTCATACATAAAACATGTGCACCCCCACGCACACGTTGTACATGTACACACATAAACGTGCATGCTTGCGCATTCATGCAGAGGTAGATTATTTCAAATGGACATTACACATACATACATACATACATACATACATACATACATACATACATACATACATACATACATACATACATACATACATACATACATACATACATACATACATACATTACATACATTACATACATTACATACATTACATACATTACATACATACATATAAACTCATCTAATTTAAAGATGACAGACTCTCAAACACCTGTGCATAAACAGAAAAAACATTCTCCCTCCCTGCAATGCCCCTGATCTCAGGGTCAAAGCACTACTGCACATCTCCCACAGTCTGTGCCTGCATCCAAACGGCAAGAGGGCTTTGGTGGGAGGAGAGGGGGGGGGGAGTGAAGGCCATGCATGCATGTTTGAGATTTGAAGTGGGCAGAGCATACAGCCTTGAGGTACACCCTCTCCTTCATCCCCTTTTATATCTGGCCCTGCAGGAAGCACAAAGGCTGGGAGGGGAGGAGTACACACTCCCTTCAGGGGTGGAGCAATGGCAGGATGGAGAGATGGAAGGAGGTTGTGGTTCATGTCACAGCTGTGGACCACCTTATACCAGGGGGGGAGGGGGGAGGAGTTTTAGCCTCATAACAACACGAGGTCTGGAGACCGCTCATAAAGCAGCAGCTGTGTGGTTTGGATCTGGATCTGAACCAGTGGGACTGATTCAAAAACAAGATATTTACTCCTGAGGTGCTGACCTGTTGCACCCTCTACAACCACTGTTACCCTGCTGGTCATCTATGAACATTTGAACATCTTGAAGAACGATCTGGCCTTAATGGCCATTTACTCCTATCTCCACCCGGCACAGCCAGAAGAGGACTGGCCACCCCTCAGAGCATGGTTCCTCTCTAGGTTTCTTCCTATGTTCCTGCCTTTCTAGAGAGTTTTTCCAAGCCACCATGCTTCTACATCTGCATTGCTTGCTGTTTGGGGTTTTAGGATGGGTTTCTGTATAGCACTTTGTGACATCTGCTGATGTAAAAAGGCCTTTATTGATACATTTGATTTGATATTGGAGAGACAGAAAGGCAGATTCCAGCCTATCCCTAGCTACCAACTGAACCAAACTAGTCTGGTATGCAGTTCTATAAACTCTGATACGTATCCCATTTCTATGGTGACCTTCTCTTTTTGACTGTACTCTACCTTACTATGCGCATACAAAAACACACACACCCACAGCTCTCTTAAGTGTTTGGGTTTCAGCAAGAAGCGGTCAGATGGAGAGGTGGAGAGTGTGTGTGGGCGAGTTTGTGTGTGTACTCTCTGCATCTGCCTGTTGGCGCTTGTTCCACTTATCTGGTGCATCTCCAGCCCTCCGCCCTGCTCCTATCTTCCCCACGCCAATTCTCATTCTCCACCTCCAAAACACACCGCCATTGACATGCAAATGAACACCAGGGCAAATATAAACACATGCGCACACATACACAATCCTGTGTTGATATGGCAGAGAGGAAAAGTGAACACACACAAAAAACAGCCACACATTGGACAATCTGGATTTAGTAAGTAACCCTAAACCAAATGGTGACAAACACAAAACACAGACACGCAGCAGTGGTTCCCTGCTGTTCATAGTGAGTGGCAGCATTCTTCTCTGGTTAACCTAATTCAAACTGCACCCAGGAGATACTCTGAGGCCTCCCCTCCCCAACCACAACCCTCCATTTTGGGCAGTGGAGAAACTCGTCTGGCCACTCGCTCCAGTGGGCTTGCAGAAAGGCTCAAATATGCACCCAAGGCCATCCAAGCTGACGCAATGCCTGTGCCACTCACATACTTTCCCACCACTGTGGATAATGCTATAGGACACATACATACATACATACATACATACATACATACATACATACATACATACATACATACATACATACATACATACATACATACATACATAAATAACCAGTCAAAAGTTTGGACACACCTACGCATTCAAGGGTTTTTCTTTATTTTTACTATTTTCTACATTGTAGAATAATAGTGAAGACATCAAAACGATAAAATAACACATATGGAATCATGTAGTAACAAGAAAAAGTGTTAAACAAATACAAATATATTTTACACTTTCGATTCTTCAAAGTAGCCACCCTTTGCCTTGATGACAGCTTTGCACACTCTTGGCATTCTCTCTACCAGCGTCATCTGGAATGTTTTTCCACAGTCTTGAAGGAGTTCCCACATATGCCGAGCACTTGTTGACGGCTGCTTTTCCGTCACTCTGCAGTCCAACTCATCCCAAACCATCTCAATTTGGTTGAGGTCGGGTGATTGTGGAGGCCAGGTCATCTGATGCAGCACTCCATCGCTCTCCTTCTTGGTCAAATAGCCCTTACACAGCCTGGAGGTGTGTTTTGGGTCATTGTCCTGTTGAAAAACAAATGATAGTCCCACTAAGCGCAAACCAGATGGGATGGCGTATTGCTGCAGAATCCTGTGGTAGCCATGCTGGTTAAGTGTGCCTTGAATTCTAAATAAATCACTGACAGTGTCACAAGCAAAGCACCCCCACACCTCCTCCTCCATGCTTCACGGTGGGAACCACACATGCAGAGATCATCCGTTCACCTACTCTGTGTCTCACAAAGACACAGCGGTTGGAACCAAAAATCTCAAATTTGAACTCATCAGACCAAAAGGACAGATTTCCACCGGTCTAATGTCCATTGCTCGTGTTTCTTGGCCCAAGCAAGTCTCTTCTTATTATTGGTGTCCTTTAGTAGTGGTTCCTTTGCCGCAATTCGACCATGAAGGCCTGATTCATGCAGTTGTGTGTTACTTGAACTGTGAAGCATTTATTTGGGCTGCAATCTGATGTGCAGTTAACTCTAATGAACTTATCCTCTGCAGCAGAGGTAACTCTGGTCTTCCTTTCCTGTGGTGGTCCTCATGAGAGCCAGTTTCATCATAGCGCCTAATGGTTTTTGCGACTGCACTTGAAGACACTTTCAAAGTTCTGACCTTCATGTCATAAAGTAATGATGGACTGTCGCATCGCTTTGCTTATTTGAGCTGTTCTTGCCATAATATGGACTTGGTCTTTTACCAAATAGGGCTACCTTTTGACTGGTACTGTACATACATACATACATACATACATACATACATACATACATACATACATACATACATACATACATACATACATACATACATACATACATACATACATACATACATACATACATACATACATACATACATACATACATACATACATACATACATACATACATACATACATACATACATACATACATACATACAAGCTTTTGCAACATACAGCACTCAAGCACATAACTATGGAACAAACGTGTGTAGCAAGACTATTGGACATAGCAATACAATGGTGCTTAGCAGTGGTACATCAGGGCTACAGGGTACCATCAAATTAAAGTCAAAAATAGTCTGCATATATCTCTATACGGATTTGGAAACACTGCTCTACTGTTTATTATAGCTCCACTGTAATAAGACACTTCATCCACATTGTTATGTTTCCAAGACACTCCCACCAAACACTAGGGGTCACGCCCCAGATGTCTAAGCGATACGCCCAAATGGCGTCTCTCTCTAGTACACCCCCCTGTGACAGAGCTATAAAATAAGTGCACATGTACAAACACACGTGGCTTCCATGGGAAACACCCTTAATCAATAGACTACACCCACAAAGAAAAGGCTAAATATTTTTCCTCTGTTTAGTTTTTCTTAGCACACGTCTTTGCCCTTCAGTGTAGCTGCTGTGACCTTTTGGCTGCTATTCACACATTTAAAGACCATGTTGGGGCGAAAGGTTGGGATTGATGAGTCTCTGTTTGAGCCCTTCTAACAGCAGAACTCAGGAGGAGATGGCTACTGCAAACATATGCCTTTCACCCTTCCTCCATTTCTCTTCACTGACGATTCCTCAAGGTTCTGAAAGAAGAATCTACCGCACAATGCAAGATTGTACTAAGTTTGAACTACTAACATTTTGCTCTACAGACTGTGTGGTCAGAGCATACTCTAAGTAACAATGCACCTGCCATTGTGGCTGCATGCCTTCTCCAATTCCTCTCAGTTTATCATGTAGCTTGTACATCTTCCTCCGGCCCTTATGCTGGGGAACATTCTGGAGAGTATCCTTCTTGGCCATGGATTGAGTGTGTGTCCCTTAAATGTAACCTGACAGTTTCCATGCTAGTCAATTCTCTCTCTCTAATACAACTGTTCCCAAATCAGATTCCTAAGCCTGTCAAGTTGATTGGTCTACCGACATTGGTCTACCGTCCCCTGCGATTAGGCCTGTTCCTGGGTCAGTATTTAGTGTTCCAGGGGGAGGGACGGAGGATGTAGGGTTGTTATTACTGCCGCCGGTTAGCGGCGTTTCTCCCAGCATGCTCGGGGCCATCTGTGTGCGAGCGAGCGTGCCTAATGTGGCACACCGCACAGCAGAGAAAATAACCACTGCTCCTGTCACATCAAAGGATGTCAAGTGGTGTGGCGGTTCACCAGGGTAAGTCATAGTCACTACCCGGCTGGCTAGGCTACAACCAGACTCCCTCTGGATGGTCAACACTAGTTAGTACCAAACTGCCAACTGAGAGAAAGAAGGCACTGCACTGATCTACTCGTCATCACGCCACCTGGATAGGCTAGCAGATAAAGAAGTGATGAGTAGATGAGAACATCCTTATGATATAGAAGCCAGTTAACAAGTGTATTTTGCTCGGTCTCTCTGTCCCCTTCTTCCTCATACTGGCTGTCACACTGTCCATACAGTTTATTAAAGCTCTATTCCCTCTCTCCCAAGTTTCATGTTCTAAAAAACACATCTCCTTCCTTCCTGCATTCCCTCTGTTTCACTTCCTCCCACTCCTCCTCCTCCTCCTCTTGCTTCCCTGCAAGTGCTGGTTGCCATGTGAACAGGTGCTGGAGAGCCGCTTTTCCAAGCAGGCACACAGATAGACATGCTCTCTCGCTCTCTCTCTCTCTCTCTCTCTCTCTCACACACACACACACACACATCCAAGAACACACTCGTATGGAAGCACACAAATGCACACATCCATGCAAGTGAACAAGTACAGAAATGCAAAGAGATGCATCCATGCTCACACACACACACACGTAAAAAAACACACAGAGATTCAAACACATACACACACACACACACACAGTAAGTCAATCAGGCAAGTCAATCAGCCCTGGAGGGCCCCATCGTGCTCTCCTCTCCACAGAGTGGTCCAGGTGCGTGGGCTAGAGAGGACAGGAGAGTGCAGGCATGTAGAGAGGAAGGAGGGGGTCAGTTGTCCCTCCTTTCCTTATGTAAAAGCATCCAAAAGGAGTGGGCACTAGCCAGCCGCTTCTCTTTTAATCCCTCTTTCTTTACATAAAATAACCATCAGAATCCCTCCC
Organism: Coregonus lavaretus; assembly: GCF_964263955.1. Classification (NCBI taxonomy): domain Eukaryota; kingdom Metazoa; phylum Chordata; class Actinopteri; order Salmoniformes; family Salmonidae; genus Coregonus; species Coregonus lavaretus. The sequence goes on along the minus strand of NC_139989.1, from coordinate 36,913,044 downwards.
ACACAGCCCAACGCAATCACATTTTCTCTCTGCCCTTTGTCCCTTTTCCTCCGCTCCCTTTCGTTCCACAAGGCTTTGCAGCTGCGTGGCTCTGAGTCTCCGAAAAACTGCCTAAGGAGCGCATCTCTGGATGTGGAATGTAAAGCAATGAGAGCATCAAGCAAAGTTAAAGTCTATAGTTTAAGCATCCCACTTGGCTTAGTGAATAACTGATGTGGAGCTTGATACATGTTCCCTCTGCATTGCACGTGTTTTCAAAGACAACATCAAACCCCCAAGGCCTTGTCATTCTGCAAGACAAAACAGCCATGCAATCTACTGCACTGTACGCAACTGCTGCAGCATCTCCAGTGCCCTGACACCCTCGTCTGTATCGATCATAGCCATTATTGTACCCATGGGTGCCTGGTCTAAATCTCTACTACTTGTTTGGTTTCGTGCTTTTACATTCAATACTATAGTATACTAACAATGTGTACTGTCCAAATACATAGGATGTGGAGCGGCAAATTCCCCTCTTTGTTATTATAATCATAGTCTATCCATCTGTTTTCATGTGGACTATATATCAGACAATAATAGTGGTAATGGACTTTGGACGTGTGGTTTCCCAAGTTGTAACATGTATCACAAGCCAGACATGGCTTCGTTAACAGATTGCTTTGATCTTGATTGCCACTGTAACTCTGTGACTGTACACACCTAACCATTGCCTCAACACGCCTGTTCCTAGAACCAATAGCGTGGTTGGACGAGAAATGAAACCACAAGGTAAACAAGGTTACATAAGAGCAGGGCCGTTGACCTTGAAAAGGACGGGACTTTTTAGGGGCTGTCAAAATGCTTATAATCTGTTCTTTACCTGCGGCTCGGTCTCTCTCACACACGCACTGAAGCAGAGGGCAGTGACTCAGAGGGTTCATGGTGTTCGTCTGGAGCGCCACTCAGCCAACACTGATCTGGGGCAGCCGATATAGACAGCCTGGTGCATAGTATCTCTTTGAGAGCACTGTGGTATGCAGTGGTAAAATGTAAACCGGGTGTGGTGTGCCTCCTGTAGCTCAGTTGGTAGAGCATGGCGCTTGCAACGACAGGGTTGTGGGTTCGATTCCCACGGGGGGCCAGTATGGAAAATGTATGCACTCACTAACTGTAAGTCGCTCTGGATAATTGAGTCTGCTAAATTACTAAAAATGTGGGGGGGAAATGTGGTGTACTCAAGTCTGTCAGGTAGAGCGTCAGATAGGAGTGTGTGTGACAGGGAGGTTCAAGGGGTTGGGGACCATGCAGTGTTTGGGTCGTAGTGGACCTTGTTGACATTGTTTCACCATAAACACATTTGCATCCACACACACACTTCCTAATTAGAAACATTTAGGCTATAAGCCAGGATCAAGATCCAACCTAGATCCATAATCCAAAGATTCATTTCTGCTCCACATGTCAGGGTGGGCTGGTCCGCTATTGTTAACTAATCCTGGATTAGCCACGCTTTTTCAGATTTTTTACATATTCTAGAACATCCCCATCCAAACAGCAGCGGGCTTGGCCCTCCAAGAAACAGGTTAAACGAGATTAAACATATTTAAGCTATCTGGGTTGTAGCTTATAACACCAACGCAGCTCCCTGGAGTGAATTAAGTCCGAGAAAAATGAGTCTGAGACAAATGAAAGTCAAACAGAATAGTGACCTTTTGGAATGGACCAGATGAACTCTCATGAACCCTCTTCAGCCGTACGCCAACCAAGCTCTCTGTATATTTATTTGTCAATAAACTCAAAGCTTACATAGATAAGGTTTAACATTAACCCATTTATCAATAAAATCTCCCATTTTGATTAATTCGGAATCCGATATGCATTCTGGAATCACATCTGCGGTTTCAAACATGACTATTGGTTGCTATACAAATCTAATTCAATCTCCAGCACTACGATGTTGCTTCTCTCTTCCTATGAATGATGCAGTGGAGATATGCCTTTTCCTGTAGAATGCAATAGGGGGAAATTGACAGAAGAACAAGAGTGCGAGAGAGGGTAATTCAAGCATGCTTAGTCAGTTTGACAGGAACATGCAGGACAACCCGGGGAGCAGGTCAGAGAGGTCAAGGGGTCATAGGACAGGAGATACACTGGCTTTACAATGCATAATGGGGGATGGTTGCCCGCAAGCAGAATAGTTCTGTGAGAATTTGCTGGAGGAGCATTGAACCCTTATACACTAAATTATCCTAGGTAGAGCAGATTCCTCCTGCAACAGAGGAACAGGAACTGATGTGGATTATCACTAAACAGTAGGTCTCAATATGAGTCTTGGACACAGTTAATTGCAGGTGTTTATTCTAATACATTTCCTGATCATATTCTATTGATCTGTTCATTGTTGCCCGTAATAATGCCTGATCACCACATTATCATTCATCACAGTCATTCTTCATAAATCTATTGGATTTTCCAGAGAGATCTGGCCATAGTGTTACAGTGTGTGAAACCCACATCATGCACCAATATAACAGATCAATTGAGCAGAATTCAAGGATTGGCTGGGAGAAAATGCTGCATGTTACACAGGAAGACTTGGCAATCTACCTTGGAAATCTCTGTTAAATCCTGTTACTGCATGACTTGTTCAGATAAGCAGTGGAAAAAAATCTCAATGAGATATGGCAATGGCAAAGCTGCATAGTAGAAATTGACATACTGGAGGCTTCACTCAAAGGTAGAAATTGACAGTGGTGGTGTCATCTAATGCAGTGTATCACCCACCCACCCACCATCCCCCACATCACATCAGAACTACTAACCTACTTCCCTTCAATAACATCAACTGCTTGGGAATCTTCTCTCCCACCATTCCAAGAAACCATCACCAGCATCTGTTTATGGTTTCTATATTAATGTATTCCTATCTGGGCTCAGGGTTGGGTAGGTTGCTTTCTAATTGTAATCCGTTACGGTTACCTGTCCAAAATTGTAATCAGTAGCCTAACTTTTAGATTACACAAACTCAGTAACGTAATCTGATTCAGTTTAAGATTACTTTTCCCTTTAGAGGCATTACATGCAAACCTCACTGGCCACATTGCATGAGCGAGCGTTGCAAAATAAAAAAATGTACACATACATGTTATTCAATCATTTCACCCATACCGCTCGCACACGTGAACGAGCGTCTGCGTAGCCAAGCGCTAAAGTAGAACTTGGTTCTATTTGAGGCGCGCCACAAGTCCCCTCCTTATTGGATATCAGGAAGATGCAAACCCACGTGGAAGCTTGAAAGATAAATGAGGAGAGATGAATTAACGATAACTAACTAAAAACTAACTAGGTTCCCCTTTTTATCTGTGGATTAATCGCCAGAGTAGAGAAACACACGATTTTGTATGACTCCAGGTCAAAATTCGACAAAGATCCAGCTAAAAACAGGACCATATACACATTTCAGGTAAAATAACATCCTAGGTCGAATTAGCTAGCAATAGCAAGCTAGCTTAGTGTCCATGAATGTTTCATATGCATTTCGACACGCCCCCAAATGAATATAGTTGGTTCTGATATTTTAACCTGAGTGTCATGATCGTGTCTGGTGTGAATAGACAAAATCAACATGCGCGTGTGTCTGGTGTAGTCAGCACATTAGAAGAAGACGATAGTTACCGGAGTGTAACTCCAGTTCTATGAGTGGAGTGGAGCCCCATAGGGGTGTCCCTATAAGAGGTGACGTTTCCCCTCAAATCAGCCTCCCGAGATATTTATCTTCAGCGAGACTAGAGAGGGTCGGCAGGGTCTTAAGTCCTATGGGGCTCCGCTCCACTCATAGAACTGGAGTTACAACTCCGGTAACTATCGTTCTATATCGTGGAGCTCCGCCCCATAGGGGAGCTCTGCTCCTATTGGTTTAAGGCGTAGAGCAACGTTCCAAAATGTACTCCCTGCCGAGCCCAACACTTCCCATCGAAATGAAAAGGTTGGGCCTAGCAATGGCTGCGACCAAGTCCCGCAGTACTGTAACACACTGTGTCACAATATGCTGTGTCCTCGGTTCAAATCCGCCCCACCTAGTCCAATGGCATCACCAATGTCTGGTGGGCAGATAACTAGAATATGAGTCATACTAATCTGAACCAGCAGATAGATGACGTCACAATTCCGTCAATATTTATGACCGGTCAATAGTAATGTAACAAAGTTACAAAAACTATTTCCATCATCATTCCGCCCCAAACCAGTAATACTGGTGGGCAGATAAATAACATTCCCTCTACTGTACTGAACATGTCAGCCAGGAGTCATGTCATATGTCACCTAACAGGAGCAGACCTGAAAGAGACCTACCTCTTTTAGTCCTGCATTCCTTTCCCCTGGTTCAAGGCCTCCCATCAGCTACGCTGAGTACAGACTGAGCCAGAGAATTAGAAGACATATCCAAGAGATAGAAACGGATAAATGGAGACAGTGACGACCACGACGCCGCTGCACAGATATCCTCTACCCCTGTTCCTCTGAAAAGGGCAGTAGAAGCCGCTACTCCACGAGTGGAGTGGACTCTTATACCCTGAGGCAATTGTCGCCCGCTGCCTCATAAGCTGTCTCAATGCCTTCGCAAAAGGCAATGACCCATGGGGAGGAGGAGAAAAAGCCCACAGCTCCACGGTCTGTGATCTATATGAGCTCTTAATAACCGTCGGCATAAATGCCGGGTTAGGATGTAACACCGCTCGGGTCTTGTTGAAAGAGCACACAAATCACTGACACACTTTGCAGTAGTCAAAGTGAGCAACAGTGCGGTCTTCACATACAGCTTCTTGAGGGGAATTTGATTCAATGGTTCGAATGGCGACTCACAGAGCGCTTCGAGTACCAAAGCCAAATCCCACGTTCCATTTGCTGGCATACACCCTGGAAGTGGAACTGGCACGTGAACCCTGTATGGTCCTGATTACAGAATCAGATAACCCATGGCGCTCTAGACCTTCAGTGGTTGGGCGATAATGGGCAATTGCCCTATCGCGCCACCCGCCTGAGTCAACGCGTCCCGTTGATGTGGAATTGGCCAAGGTGGCGCAATCAACATCTGAATCATCTCCGCGAACCATGGAGCCCCTGGGCGATCGGGAGCCACCAATATGATTGACAGCCCGCCTGATCTCACCCTGGCTAACAGTGGGAGAATGCAGGGCAGCGGTGGGAATGCATACAGGAGAACTCTCGGCCACGGTCGGTGCGCAAACGCGTCCCTACCCAGTGGCAGTTCGTCCCGATCCCTTAGAGAGAACAATAGAGGACAATGCACGTTCACACGTGATGCGAATAGATCCACCTCGGCTCTCCCGAACTGTTCCCAAATTTGGAGAACAATGTCCGGGTGCAGACGCCACTCGTCGTCTCGAGGACCCCCTCGAGACATGAGGTCTGCTCCCACGTTCAAGTAGCCTGGAATGTGTGCTGCTCTCAATGAGCGAAGGTGCTCGTGAGCCCACAGCCACAATTCCTCCGCCGACCGGTGTAGTGCAGGAGACCTGACTCCTCCCTGGCGATTTATGTAGGCTACTGTGGTCCGGTTGTCTGACCAGACCAACACATCACAACCCTGAAGGGTAGACGCAAAGTGGGTCAGAACCAGTCGAACCGTTTCAACTCCAAGAGGTTGATGTGGCGACTCGAAAGAGGCCACACACCTCCTATCACTTGGGTCTGACATGTCCCTCCCCACCCAGTCAGAGAGGCATCTGTAAACACTGGAATGTAGGAGGACACTTTGCCTATTGGGACTCCGTGCGTGAGAACGTGCGGGTCTCTCCAATAGTTCAGATCTGCACTGAGTGAGAGAGGAACCATCACCAACCGACGACGTTGACGCACTGGGTCTAGTCTTAGTTGGGCAAACCATCGCTGGATCCTGTGCATGCGCAGGAGTCCCAGCGGGACCACGAAATGGGCTGACGACATGAGACCCAAGAGTGACATGACTGACAGTGCCGTTACCGTGTGATTTGGACGAAACCTTCTCAGGGCTAGCAACAGGGCTACCCTTCGAGGGTCCGAAATTCGAGCCCTCATCAATAGTGTCCAGCTGTATCCCCAGGTAGACAATCTGATGACTAGGCCAGGGCACGCTCTTTTTCCAATTCACAGCGAACACCAGACGCGTGAGAAGAATCACTGTCTGTGTCGTGTGAGTGAACGCCAGCTAGACGGGGTGGACTTTTGTAGTCACGTGGCCTGCTCTCCCTGCCAGTGGCAGGTGTCTGGCCAGCTGCTTCCACTCCTCGTCGAGCTTCGTGAAGCGCTCCGTTGCCTCTTTAACGGTGACTCCGAAGAGTCCGTCGTCAGAAAAGGGAGTGTTCAGAAGCGACGCTCTGTCTGCTTCTTTCATAGTTGTCAGTGACAGCCATAGGTGTCGCTCTGCGACCACCGAAGTGGCCATGGACCTCCCCGCGCAGACAGCTGGTGAAGAATAGTGCCAGAAATCCTGGACGCCTCTTCCACCTCCTCCCTGCCGAGCTCAGTCTTACCTGAGGTTAGACGGGACAGAGAGGCCGCTAGGAGGGCAATGTTATTCACTGCTGCTACAGCTTGGGCCCCCAACGTAAAATACTTTTCCACCAGCTGTGCTGTGAAACGGTCTTTCTGCGTCGGCAGAGTGGCCTTCTTGGAAGAGGGCCAGGGACTCGAACCCGGCACGAGATACGCAGCCAGTGCGCTCTCTAGTCTGGGGATTCCCTTAGTGAAGCCTTGTTGCCTTCCCTCCACTCTGGTAAACGGGAGGTACGCCTTGGCCGGCGAATACGCCGCCAGAGCCGCCTCCCATGAGCCCTCGACGTATTTTGCAAGCGAGGGCATTGCTGGAGCCAAAGACTCCGCCACCCTCCTTGGCCGAGAATAGGGGCCGCCCTCCATCATGTCCACATCCGGTCTGGATGGAATGGGAGGCAGCGCTATCTCTAAACGTCTAGTAGCCCTCTCAATGAGCTCAGGAAAGTCTGAGTGCAGAGAGGCTGCAGCGAAGGACAGGGCTACTGATCTCTCAGAGCCCGTGTTGTCATCGCAGAGGGAAGTACAAGACCTCTCACTCTCCAAAGGAAAGGGGGTCTTGAAGTTTTGGGTCAGAGGGATGGATTGTTCCATAGGAATATCCATCTCATCCCCATAATCCCTGTCTTCTCCAGAGTCGGCGCCTTCGGATGATGCCTCAGAAGCTGAGGCTAACACCGATAGCACGTCCTCTAAAGGGATATCCTCCCTAAAGAACGCCCAGCGCTGCTTCCTCTCCTTCAATGGAAGGAGGGCGCAGCTGGCGCAAATAGGGGGATCGCTGATGCCATCCTTGGCGTGCTGTGAACCCAAACACACTAAACATAAGTTGTGGGAGTCCGCAGCCGCTATGGAGGCGCAGCGGCATTGAGCTCTGAAAATAGCTTTTTGGGGGTGGAAAACTTCCCGGTGTGCTCATTATCGGACAACGTTGAGAATTGGAAATTCTTCGTCTCTTCTTGGCTTCTTCAGTCTAGTCGCTGAAGATAATGGGAGGCTGATTGAGGGGAAGCGTCCCCTCTTATAGGGACACCTGTACTCCTATTGGCTGCAGGTGTGTGCATAATTTTGTCTCAGGCTGTTCGCTGCCTAGGCAGCGGGGTAAACCAATAGTAGCAGAGCTCCCCTATGGGGTGGAGCTCCACGATATAGAACAGAAAGGATCCATCAAACTAATTTGGTGTGTTATCATAGTGGTCTCTGACTTGTAGTCAGACTCACCAGGTGGAACAAACTTAAACTTGAGCCCTTTTTCATTGCTAAATTGAATGGCATTGAGAAAATAGATGTGTCATAATGTATTGTTTTTCCGCAAACATCCTTTATGAATTCAAAAGTAATCCAAGAAGTAATCAACTGATTAGTTATTTTTTTTGTAATCAGATTAGATGTAACTGATTAATCAGTTACTCACCAACCCTGTCTGGGTTTAATTTAAAGATTGGTCACAACTGCCATATTTCAGCTTGGAGAGAGTCTAAAGAGCATTTCAATAGATCTATGACACAAGCACACCACCAGATGGGCTATGCATCTGGTATATTTGAAATGATGCTAATGATACTCCTTCATATTTGTTATTCTCACAGGAAATATGGAGAGAAATGCTACAGATATGTAGGGTGCAGATATTACTCTTCTTTAAAATGTGCTATGGTGGCTTCTGCATTGGTTTACAAAATGTTAAATGTATTATTATTTTAATTATGTATGCTCATCTCCTCGCAATCCCTTGTGATAGAAAAATAATTCTGGATCAAACCTTTTAGGATAATAATGTAGGCCCACTCCAGAATAAAAAAGTATAAATCCCATTGTATCGTCTGCTCTTTAGCTGACAACAGAAACATTGTATTTTAGGATGAGAATCATGACCTCGTTTTTAGAAATAAATAAATAAGTGCACAAACTCAGCAGCCAATGTGTGAAGACTAGCGCTTTCCTCCATGACTGATCATGAAGCAGCCAGTTTCCATATGAAAGACATGCTTCTACTGTAATAGGCTAATGCAAATGAGCTCAATCAAAATGTTTTTTTGAATAAACTGAACCCTAGAGGCTATAAATGAGATTCTGGGCGAGTGTCACAGAAATGTAAATCGTAAATATCATTCATTTTGCGAGGTCTTCTTTTCTGAGGCGTGAGAAACATCTGGACCATCCCTTTTAATAACAGGCTTTAATTTTTCGTAACGAGGACAGCCGTTCTTATGTAACCGTTGAACCAGAGAATATAACAAGGCAATGATGGGAAGGAACCCTTCCGCATCAACCACCCCCTAATCTCTAATTCTACAGCCTGGAATAGATCACTGACTGAGTATTTGGGTTTTCTGTTATTGTATGAGCAAAAAGAGAAAATAAGGAAAAGCTTAGTTATTTTCAATAGCCTATGTAGGCCTATAGTCTAGGATATAGCCTAATCAAGGACCAAATAGTAGTTTTGGGTTCCTGGATAGGCTACATTCCCTTGACAAGTGAATTGCTTGGCTAAATTGCAAAAGTGAAACTTAAGAACACCATGATTAGGAGGGAAACAGTTGAGGCATTAGTCAAACAACTGAGTGTGATTATTGACAGGCCAATAGGTGGATGCACTGTGTTGTATAAATGCTGTTGATTGACTAGCCCATTTACCTGTGCAGTTGCTATATCGTTTGCCCGCCACACTGTCCAGGAGCGCCAACGCCAGGTTGTCCGGCGTGTCCGCAGGCAGCGGGGTCCAGCTCGTGTCCAGACTCGCCTCCGAGCTTTGCTCATCGCTAGACAGCGACGGGCTCCTAATGTCCGCAGTGGCCGAGGGCCAGCACGGTGCTTCCTCAGTGTCCGGGCTGAACACCTCCCTGGCCGGACCGCTCTCTGGAGAAGTCTCCCTGAAAAACGGAACCACCCGAGACAGGCTGGCTCTGCGCCGAGAAGCGCCAGTGCCAGTCGCCTTCTCCCCAAAGCCACCAGCTCGAGTGAGCGCCGTTGTCTGTTTCTTCAAAAACTTTTCCAGGGGCTTCATTCCCGCCGGCATTTTGATACAATACCGCAATAAGGCTTTTTTCGATGATGATTGATATTAGCTGAATAGATCTGCAGGAACTAACGTTGTGTGACTACATTATACAAGCATCCATGCGTAATTCTATTGACCGGTCTTCGTAGTAGGCTCTTGCGTGGAGATAATTAACCCATTTGTCAAATCATGATTTTAAAAGAGCAGTGTAAAAATCCGATTTGTGAAGCAGCAGTCTATCGACGTCGGTAACAGCGTGCTCACACACACGACTACACGTTCTGGTTGAGTAGTTTTTATAGCAAAATATCCAAACCTGCTCCACAACAACCGCTCCCTGGCATCTCCTCCACCTCTGCAGACGTTTCAGGCGCGTCAAGGAACAGTGTTTGTCAGTTTCAAGCAGCGGCCAAAATACACTGGATGACGAACGCAAGGTGCCGAATACACACACTCTCAGCAGAGCACAATGCGATAAACAGAAACAACAGATAAGGGTAACAGCGGGGGTTGGTAAATAGGCGCCCCAGTAGCTTTTTACCACCAACAAATGCGACGCGTCCTTGCCGCATGGGGTATCTCTTGCTGCTGGCGTCAAAGCAATCTACTGCAGTAATATCGCCAGTGGAAATGGCCTCGGCTCCTCCGTATGTGTGGAAGCTTGTTCAGATAAGTAGCAGCCGTTTCCCTCTCCCCTTCTCCGTCTCAATGCTTATTGAATGCAGTGGTTCGAGCTCTGTGTGGACACACTCACACTCTTCGGGGGTGTGTATGTACTGTATTTGGGACCGCTGCTATATTAACCCGCACACTCCCTCCCTTCATCTGCAGTTGCGCGTTTGTTGACGTCGGTACTCCTCAGTGCCTGCTCAATGGCAGCTGCTCACTCCCACTGCCACTGAAAACCAGGGCCGGCCCTAGGCATAAGCGCCTCCAGCCGCTAGAGGGCCCCGACCAACTTTGTAAATTATTGTGTTGGAACTCAGTCTGGGTCTTAACTTACTGTTTAGCGTTAGAATAGTACAAAACACAAGATGCAATTTCGAAATGTAGTTGTGCATCAGCAGTTTTCCTCTAGTTATGTCTGTCACTGGCAATGATTCAATTAGCCCATGTCAGCTAAAAATGTTTTGATAAGTTAGTTTACGCAGCTATCTAAACTTGTAGTAATCATGGCCGAATTACCGACCGTGCACGAAGGGTACGTTTCAAGCAGAGAGACAGGCGATTCTGTATCAATTGACAAGTTACATAGTAAAGGTGATCTTGTATAATGTCACATGGAGTAGAAACACTGTGCTACATTTTTACAATAGCCAACTACTTTACAATACCTCTATTTCTGATGATTTGTCCTACATACAGTATGTACTGTATAAGGACAATGAAACTGTAAGACTGACATATTTCTCAACATGCTCACAACCTGCCAATTTTTTTTTGTATGGTGCATGTCAAGTTAGTCAAATTGGCTGTATGGAAAATTACACTGAGTGCACAAATCATTACGAACACCTGCTCTTTCCATGATATAGACTAACCAGGTGAATCTGGTTGAAAGCTATGATCCCTTATTGATGTCACCTGTTAAATCCACTTTAATCAGTGTAGCTGAAGGGGAGGAGACAGGTTAAAGAATGATTTTTTATCCTTGAGACAATTGAGACATGGATTGTGTATGTGTGCCATTCAGTGTGAATGGGAAAGACAAAATATTTAAGTGCCTTTGAACGGATATGGTAGTAGGTGCCAGGTGCACACGTTTGAGTGTGTCAAGAACTGCAACGCTGCTGGGATTTTCACACTCAACAGTTTCCCGTGTGTATCAAGAATGGTCCACCACCCAAAGGACTTCCAGCCAACTAGACACAACTGTGGGAAGCATTGGAGTCAACTTGTCCCTGTGGAACGCTTTCAACACCTTGTAGAGTCGATGCCTCGACGAATTGAGGTTGTTCTGAGGGCAAAAGGGGGTACAACTCAATATTAGGAAGGTGTTCCTAATGTTTCATACACTCAGTGTATATTTACCATCTACTATTTGTTCTATTCAGCGCTTCAAAAATAAGTTTTGAATTTTATTTTATGTCTTTTATTCAGTGGCGACCCGTCATTCAGCGCAGGTGGGGCTTAGCCCCACCTGTTTTGAGCCCCATCTGTTTAGCTAAAAATACAAAATCAAATATTATAATGTATTTATTTAGCCTGTTTTGCATGTTATTTTGGCATTAATATGTGTCACATCAGTTTGCAAACAATGTAAAAAAATAAATAATCATTGACTTAATAAAGCTGCATACAAACATGGTCTCTTTTTTGCTTTCTTGAGTAAGGCAGCTCCAAAATGCAGGTATTTCAGCCTAGCTTAGTGCTTTCTGTGGTGATGGGGCAGCAAGCGGAAACCACAGAGCGTAGGGGTTGGTAATGTTCTCTAGTTGCGCCGTGATTGGCTCAGTGTTCTGTCACTCATAGGGACACTACGTCGCCGCAATATCTACGGGGAGAGCTCGAAAATTCAAGCCCCTTGGGTGCTGCCATAGAGTTACATTAGAAGTGCCCATCCAAGAAGGCTCAAGGTCATTGGCCACAGATAAAATTACGTCAAATCACGTTATATCTACTGTAGCTTTGATTGTCAACATCATATTTTCAAAATCTTAGCTAGCAAGCTAGCAGTCATCATCATGAATCAATTTACATTTTAGTCATTTAGCAGATGCTCTTATCCAGAGCGACTTACAGTTAGTGAATCCCTTTTTTTTTTATTTTTTTTTTTTATACTGGCCCCCATGGGAATCGAACCAACAACCCTGGCGTTGCAAACGCCATGCTCTATCAACTGAGCTACATCCCTGCCGGCCATTCCCTCCCTTACCCTGGACAACGCTGGGCCAATTGTGCGCCGCCCATGAGTCTCCCAGTCGCGGCCGGCTGCGACAGAGCCTGGATTCGAACCAAGGTCTCTAGTGGCACAGTTAGCACTGCGATGCAGTGCCTTAGACCACTGCGCCAATCAAGTCGACAATCTATTGGCAAATACTTTTTAATCCTTGTGATATGAAGATAAATTATGAAGATAAATTATAGTTAAAACGTATCGGTGCTCATTGGCCATTGGACATAAACATTACACAACAAGTTGGAAATCGCAAATTCAACCATGAGTGGTTTGGAAGGAATCAGTGGCTAGCCTGCTATTCAGTGGAGTGGGTGTGTGGTCCAAGTCTGGGTTTAAGGGTCTATTTTCCAAGCTTAAAAGGATAAACATTCACATGCCATGGTCCAGAAAAGGTTGAATACATGCTGTCAATCCAGCATGACTTCTGCCGCGTTCAAAACAACTGGAAACTCGGAAATGGGAATACTCAGACTTCACTGAGTTTAAGAAAACTGGGAACTAAAAATAAACGAGCTCCGACTGGGAAAATACGTTTTGAACGGTCATCCAACTCGGAATTCGAACTCGGGAACTTGGCCTCTTTCTAGAGCTCCAACCTGAAGATCACTGACATCATGATTCGACCTTGTTTTTTTCTGAGTTCATCCAGAGAATGCCAGACAGATGACGAAGTTTGATGACAAAATTTGCCCATGAAGGACCGCTGCGCCACCTTCCTGTTCAAGTGAGCACAGCACAACAAGGTACTTGGCTTGCGAAAGTATTCACCCCCTTTGGCATTTTTCCTATTTCGTTGCCTTACAACCTGGAATTAAAATTGATTTTTTGGTTTGTATCATTTGATTTACACAACATGCCTACCATTTTGAAGATGCAAAATATTTTCTCTTGTGAAACAAACAAGAAAAAAATACAGAACTTGAGCGTGCATAACTATTCAACCCCCCCCCCCCACCCAAAGTCAATACTTTGTAGAGCCAACTTTTGCAGCAATTACTGCTGCAAGTCTCTTGGGGTATGTCTCTATAAGCTTGGCACATCTAGCCACTGGGATTTTTGCCAATTCTTCAAGGCAAAACTGCTCCAGCTCCATCAAATTGGATGGGTTCCGCTGGTGTCATACCACAGATTCTCAATTGGATTGAGGTCTGGGCTTTGACTAGGCCATTCCAAGACATTTAAATGTTTCCCCTTAAACCAGTCGAGTGTTGCTTTAGCAGTATGCTTAGGGTCATTGTCCTGCTGGAAGGTGAACCTCCGTGCCAGTCTCAAATCTCTGGAAGACTGAAACAGGTTTCCCTCAAGAATTTCCCTGTATTTAGCACCATCCATCATTCCTTCAATTCTGACCAGTTTCCCAGTCCCTGCCGATGAAAAACATCCCCACAGCATGATGCTGCCCCCACCATGCTTCACTGTGGGGATTGTGTTCTCGGGGTGATGAGAGGTGTTGGGTTTGCGCCAGACATAGCGTTTTCCTTGATGGCCAAAAAGCTCAATTTTAGTCTCATCTGACCAGAGTACCTTCTTCCATATGTTTGGGGAGTCTCCCACATGCATTTTGGCGAACACCAAAGGTGTTTGCTTATTTTTTTCTTTAAGTAATGGCTTTTTTCTGGCCACTCTTCCGTAAAGCCCAGCTCTGTGGAGTGTACGGCTTAAAGTGGTCCTATGGACAGATACTCCAATCTCAGCGGTGGAGCTTTGCAGCTCCTTCAGGGTTATCTTTGGTCTCTTTGTTGCCTCTCTGATTAATGCCCTCCTTGCCTGGTTCGTGAGTTTTGGTGTGCGGCCCTCTCTTGGCAGGTTTGTTGTGGTGCCATATTCTTTCAATTTTTTAATAATGGATTTAATGGTGCTCCGTGGCATGTTCAAAGTTTCGGATATTTTTTTATAACCCAACCCTGATCTGTACTTCTACACAACTTTGTCCCTGACCTGTTTGGAGAGCTCCATTGTCTTCATGGTGCCGCTTGCTTGGTGGTGCCCCTTGCTTAGTGGTATTGCAGACTCTGGGGCCTTTCAGAACAGGTATATATATACTGAGATCATGTGACACTTAGATTGCACACAGGTGGACTTTATTTAACTAATTATGTGACTTCTGAAGATAATTGGTTGCACCAGATCATATTTAGGGGCTTCATAGCAAAGGGGGTGAATACACCACTTTTCCGTTATTTATTTTTTAGAATTTTTTAAAAGAAGTTATTATTTTCATTTCACTTCACCAATTTGGACTATTTTGTGTATGACCATTACATGAAATCTAAATAAAAATCCATTTAAATTACAGGTTGTAATGCAACAAAATAGGAAAAACGCCACGGGGGATGAATACTTTTGCAAGGCGCTGTAGTTATATTGACTATGTCCGTCCAAGCTTGCTCATTAATGTCATAATCGAAATTACGGATTGCCTCTTATCCGCTCGTCGTCCCCTTATGCCATAGTTTGTACATCTCAATTGTCAGTAGAAACGACATTTGTTTAAGAAAGTCAGCCATACAGTGAGGGAAAAAAGTAGTTTATCCATTTTTAGTCATTTAGCAGACGCTCTTATCCAGAGCGACTTACAGTTAGTGCATACATCATAATTTTTTTTATACCCCCTGTGGGAATCGAACCCACAACCCTGGCATTGCAAACACCATGCTCTATCAACTGAGCTACATCCCTGCCGACCATTCCCTCCCCTACCCTGGACGACGCTGGGCCAATTGCGCGCCGCCCCATGGGTCTCCCGGTCGCGGCCAGCTACAACAGAGCCTGGATTCGAACCAGGATCTCTAGTGGCACAGCTAGCACTGCGATGCAGTGCCGTAGACCACTGCGCCACTCAGAAGACATCCCCTGCTTATTTTGTACGTTTGCCCACTGACAAAGACATGATCGTCTATAATTTTAATGGTAGGTTTATCTGAACAGTGAGCGACAGAATAACAAACAAAAATCCAGAAAAACGCATGTCAAAAATGTTATAAGTTGAGTTGCATTTTAATGAGGGAAATAGGTATTTGACCCCTCTGCAAAACATAACTTAGTACTTGGTGGCAAAATCCTTGTTGGCAATCACAGAGGTCAGACGTTTCTTGTAGTTGGCCACCAGGTTTGCACACATCTCAGCAGTTATTTTTTTCCACTCCTCTTTGCAGATCTTCTCCAAGTCATTAAGGTTTCGAGGCTGACGTTTGGCAACTCGAACCTTCAGCTCCCTCCACAGATGTTCTATGGGATTATGGTCTGGAGACTGGCTAGGCCACTTGCCTTGAGATCATTGACAAGATCCTCCCGTGTAGTTCTGGGCTGATTCCTCACCGTTCTCATGATCATTGCAATTCCACGAGGTGAGATCTTGCATGGAGCCCCAGGCTGAGGGAGATTGACAAATATTTTGTGTTTCTTCCATTTGCATTTCCATAATCGCACCAACTGTTGTCACCTTCTCACCAAGCTGCTTGGCGATGGTCTCGTAGCCCATTCCAGTCTTGTGTAGGTCTACAATCTTGTCCCTGACATCCTTGGAGAGCTCTTTGGTCTTGGCCATGGTGGAGAGTTTGGAATCTGATTGATTGATTGCTTCTGTGGACAGGTGTCTTTTATACAGGTAACAAACTGAGATTAGGAGCACTCCCTTTAAGGGTGTGCTCCTAATCTCAGCTCGTTACCTGTATAAAAGACACCTGGAAGCCAGAAATCTTTCTCATTGAGAGGGGGTCAAATATTTATTTCCCTCATTAAAATGCAAATCAATTTATAAAATGTTTGACATGTGTTTTTCTGGATTTTCTTGTTGTTATTCTGTCTCTCACTGTTCAAATAAACCTACCATTAAAATTATAGACTGATCATTTCTTTGTCAGTGGGCAAACGTACAAAATCAGCAGGGGATCAAATACTTTTTTCCCTCACTGTATCAGCTATGTTTTTAACAGTTTGTGGGCACCGTTTGTCACCGTTAGAGTGCAATTAATATATTGTTTAGTGTTGTGTTGTGTTGTGTAGTGGCTTTGCTGGCATGCATCTAAAACCTTTTTGAGTTTGCCCCACCAAGATTCACATGCTAAAATCGCCACTGGGTGTACACTAAATGTTCTCATGGTATTTCACTGGCAACTTTGATTTCGCATGAACGATGTGTGAAACCCCAATGAATGCACTATCAAAGGTTCTGAACATAAGATAAGGTTTAGAGTTTGTACTTAGTTTCGATAATTCACCACATACTTGTGAAAAAGCACAAAAAATATTTTAAAAAACTAACATGGCATAAGTCATGGCAAAATGTGTAGAATTTCATGAAATCATCTTTAAAACGGAAAAACTTTCTCCACCCATGGCAAAATGAGTAGCATTGCATGAAATTGCAACATTTTATCTCCACCCCATGGCAAAATGTGTAGAATTGCAGTAAATTAACTTTAAAACGTAAAATATTTATCTCTGCTGTCAAGAGGGGAGCCACTAAAATGTTTTGCCCACGAGGTGAGGGGGCCTTCCAACCAAATCTCGCCTAGGGTCCCCATTTTTACATTTTAGTCATTTAGCAGACGCTCTTATCCAGAGCGACTTACAGTTAGTGAATACATCTTTTTTTTATACTGGCCCCCCGTGGGAATCAAACCCATAACCCTGGCGTTGCAAACGCCATGCTCTATCAACTGAGCTACATCCCTGCCGGCCATTCCCTCCCCTACCCTGGACGACGCTGGGCCAATTGTGCGCCGCCCATGAGTCTCCCGGTCGCGGCCGGCAGCGACAGAGCCTGGATTCGAACCAGGATCTCTAGTGGCACAGTTAACACTGCGATGCAGTGCCTTAGACCACTGCGCCACTCAGGAGACAATAGGCTAGAGGCCTGCTGAAAACAAACATGTGTGGCAGGTTAACCCTTTATACACATCGGTCAAGAACAAGACAGTTCTATATATCAGTTGTAGAACAAGACAGTTCTATATATCAGTTGTAGAACAAGACAGTTCTATATATCAGTTGTAGAACAAGACAGTTCTATATATCAGTTGTAGAACAAGACAGTTCTATATATCAGTTGTAGAACAAGACAGTTCTATATATCAGTTGTAGAACAAGACAGTTCTATATATCAGTTGTAGAACAAGACAGTTCTATATATCAGTTGTAGAACAAGACAGTTCTATATATCAGTTGTAGAACAAGACAGTTCTATATATCAGTTGTAGAACAAGACAGTTCTATATATCAGTTGTGGTGTCGTCTAGCTCTATCTCCTCTTTTGTTGTGGATACGCCTATTTGCTCAAATGGACCATGGCCCATTGTTAATTGTGGGTGGATCGGTGCTGACTATATGGATAGGTGGCAGTCACAACCAGTGACAATAACAGAAGAACCCATGGTTCCAAGGCAGGCACCTAATATAATGCACCACTGATTATTGGGTTGTCATTTTTAAGTTCAGTGAGGTACGATGGACATGGTAACAAATATGGTGAAGGACATATAGTCTATCGGTTATGTTAAAGAATTGAATAAATTCCTATTGCAAGGGCTGAGGCATCAAAGAAAGAGCACAGCCTGACAGACTGTCTGTGAAGAAGTTAGGGGTTGGATGGAAGCCAATTAATCAATTATTAAAATCACCATTCAGTTATTAGATTTAGTAGTTCATTAAAAAATTTACTCAGTGATTGATTCATTATTAATCTAAGCATAATTTATTTGACCTTATTTCAGAGAAGGCCTCTCTGAGTTAAGTTTCATAAAACATTTATTTGCTCTGTTTAAACCGGCTACGGCCATTTGAATAGTAGTAGTGAAAGCAGATATTGATTCTACTACAACATAGGATTGCTAACAGATTGAAAAATAAAGGTCAGTGGTAGTAGGCCTGTGTAGTAGTGTCATTGATTATTACTGGTGTTGTGTGTGACTTCATTACTCCAGTACTTGTGGCTGGGGATTGAAAATCACTCAGGATGTATTTTTGGAATCACCAATTGAGTGATATTGATTGTGGTAGCCTGTTCAATGGAACAAATTAAGTTATCAAGTCATGTTTGTATAAGAAAATGTGATAAAAATGCCAGTTTGGGGCAGGCCTTTTATTAAATGTAAAATAAACAAGGTCTCTAAAAGGCTTAAAGATCTTCAAAGAAAGAT
The DNA here is from genome assembly GCF_964263955.1 of Coregonus lavaretus. Lineage (NCBI taxonomy): Eukaryota > Metazoa > Chordata > Actinopteri > Salmoniformes > Salmonidae > Coregonus > Coregonus lavaretus. The sequence goes on along the minus strand of NC_139989.1, from coordinate 36,894,470 downwards.
ATAACTTGACGAGGCAAATGAGTGCAGCTAGGATGAGATAACAACAGAGTGTGAGGCTTAAACAGCAAACAGCAGCCGAGGCACTCATGATGAAATGGAACCTTATCAGGTGTCACTTATGGTTTCATCACCATCCTGTTGATCAACTGGACTGCAGAAGGAAACTGTATACTCACTCTGAGCTGCTGCATACTCAATCCTTTGTTTCAGAGTAAATACGGGATCCGATTCCAGCCACCCACGGCTGACTGATCCGGCTCCTTGCCTATGCAAGAGGTCTTTCCAAACAGCGAGCACACAGGTGCCATGCAACACATGTCGGAGTAAGAGAGCTCATGGCTGGGGATATTGAAAAGCATGGCTTCTCTTCTCAACAACATGCACTTGGGGCATCATTTCTCTCTCAACATGCTGCATACTAACTCATTCAGGCTATTGCCTGGACATTGAGGCAGTGTGGAAATAACTTAACAACTGCTCAAGTTATCAGTGAATTTCTTTGCAGTGAATGGCAAGCAGTGTGGCCCTCGATAAAATGTCAAACAAGACAGCGCCTGACAGTAGTAGTGAAGCCTATCCCGCACACAACCAACCACAATGTAGTTGAGTTTTTAGCTGTGGGATCGTGCATGGATTTGCAAGCCCCCTGAGACAATAGTTCTGATTGTCTGGTCTCCTTGAGGAATGACCTCATCCTTGTCTCTGGCTCCTTTAGCTCATCCATGTTAGCCGTCTCTATTGACACAAGCACTAGCTCCCTAGCTCCTGTCTGTGAGTGACAGGAGCGCTTACACACAGAGACCACAGCCTTCCGTCACCTCTGGCAATATGCCAAGCTCAGCAACGTCTGGCCCGGATCTGTAGGGATGTCGATGGGGGAAGGGATGGGGAACGTGTGCAGTGAGTGACTTATCTCAGGGAAACCCCTCTGCCCCACATCACTGACACAGGAGTGGAGTCCCCCACTCACACACACACACACACACACACACTCTCTCTCTTCTCTCTCTCTCCTCTCTCTCTCTCTCCACTGGGCACATACTGGTTGAATCAACGTTGTTTCCACGTCATTTCAATGAAATTACATTGAACCATCGTGGAATAGACGTTGAATTGACTGACCTTGGAATTTTGCATTCTATTGGGATATTCCAGCCTTTTATTTAAAAGAGAAGGATGGGCCTCGTCCTCTTTAAGACTTTGTTCCTTTAAGTTCTTTTTTAGCTTTTCTTAATAACATACATTTTCTTACTGCTCTATTTCCGGAAATGCCCTGAATTAAAAATAATTCACACCAAACAATAACTCCCTTTGGTAACTATAGAAACAAGGTTTGACCACAAAACTATGACGCAGAGCTATGTTGCGTAGTAGTGATTGCAAGCATTGACCTCAGTCACAAGGTCTGCCATGTTACTAAATGAGGATATGGTTATCATGATACTGTACTGTACTTCCACCACAGGAGGCTGCTGAGGGGAGGACGGCTCATAATAATGGCCGGAACGGAGTATATGGAATGGCATCAAACACCTGTAAACCATGTGTTTGATGTATTTGATCCCATTCCACCCTTTCCGCTCCAGGCATTACCACTAGCCCATTCTCCCCAATTAAGGTGCCACCAACCTCCTGTGACTTCCACATCCCCTCAGCCCTGGCTTTGGGTTTCTTCTCTCCATCCTCCTTCTCCACTTCTGCTTTCTCTGTAACTGCCTGGTCTGTGTGGGCACTGGGTATTCCCACTAAGGAATCCCCTACACTCCCAACACTTTGATATACAGTGACCTCCAAAAGTATTGGGACAGTGACACATTTGTTGTTGTTTTAGCTCTGTACTCCAGCACTTTGGATTTGAAATTATGACTGACTATGAGGTTAAAGTGCAGACTGTCAGCTTTAATTTGTGGGTATTTTCATCCATATCAGGTGAACTGTTTACAAATTACAGCACTTTTTGTACTGCCCCCCCCCCCCCCCCCCCCCCCCCCCCCCCCCCCCCCCATTTTAATGGACCAAAAGTATTGGGAAGAATTCAGAAGTAAATAGTTAAGTATTTGGTCCCATATTCATAGCACGCAATGACTACATCAAGCTAATGACTCTTACAAATTGGTTGGATGCATTTGCTGTTTGTTTTGGTTGTGTTTCAGATTATTTTGTGCCCAGTAGAAATGAATGGTAAATAATGTATTGTCACTTTTATTGTACATAAGAATAGAATATGTTTCTAAACACGTCTACATTAATGTGGATGATACCAAGATTATGGATTATCCTGAATGAATTGTGAATAATGATGAGTGAGAAAGTTACAGACGCACAAATATCATACCCCCAAGACATGCTAAACTCTCACCACAATAACAGGGGAGGTTTGCATTTTTTGGGGGGGTATGATATTTGTGCGTCTGTAACTTTCTCACTCATTACTATTCACGATTCATTCAGGATTATACGTAATCATGGTAGCATCCACATTCACGTAGAAGTGTTTAGAAACATATTATATTCTTATGTACAAAAAAAGTGACTCCAAAATGACAATCCATTATTTACCATTAATTTCTACTGGGCACAAAATCATCTGAAACACAACCAAAACAAACAGCAAATGCATCCAACACATTTGTAGAGTCACAAGCTTGATGTAATCATTGCGTGCTAGGAATATGGGACCAAATACTTAACTTTGTTCTACTTTAATACACATATAAGTGAGTTTGTCCCAACACATTTGATTATATCCAGAGCGTGTAGGTGGGAGGTTTCATAATAGTCTGTCACGTAGTTGTATTGAAGTCATATTGAATAGTCATATTGATGCATCACTAATGCACTGGTCCAGTCTGAATACATGTGCTTTTCTCATTCACATGAACATTTAATATTATTCACAAGCTGCGAAGAGAGAGTGAATCTTCGCTCACCAAAAGACTCACAACAACCGCTGTGAATGGTGTGTTGATCTTGAATGACCAGATAGTCTGAAAATGTCACGTCATGTTGTCCTGTTGTGCTGTTTCCCCTTTGCTGTATTACATTTGTCTGGCTATGACAGGTAACCTCCCACTGGGCACACACTGGTTGAATCAACGTTGTTTCCACGTCATTTCAATGAAATGACGTGGAACCAAGGTGGAATAGACGTTGAATTGACGTATGTGCCCAGTGGGCTAATTACCAACTTGACCCTCCAGAAAATTTGCTGCTGTCAAATGTCCATCGACTTAGCTAGCAGGTGCAGCTCAAGTTGTTATCTGATACCTCAGGAGTGCTTGAAAGAGGTATGGCTGCAATGAATAGCTCAGGGAATGTATAAGGTAACTTCAAGTTACACCAATACTGTCGACTGTAAAATATTGTTAGATACCTAAAATGGTTTTCTTCACCTTGACTGACCTTGGAGTTTTGCATTCTATTGGGAAATTCCAGCCTTTTATTTAAAAGAGAAGGATGGGCCTCGTCCTCTTTAAGACTTTGTTCCTCAAAAGTTTATTTCAGGCTTTTCTTAATAACATACATTTTCTTACTGCTCTATTTCCGGAAATGCCCTGAATTAAAAATAATTCACACCAAACAATAACTTCCTTCGGTAACTATAGAAACAGGGTTTGACCACAAAACTATGACGCAGAGCTATGTTGCGTAGTAGTGATTGCAAGCATTGACCTCAGTCACAAGGTCTGCCATGTTACTAAATGAGGATATGGTTATCATGATACTGTACTGTACTTCCACCACAGGAGGCTGCTGAGGGGAGGACGGCTCATAATAATGGCCGGAACGGAGTATATGGAATGGCATCAAACACCTGTAAACCATGTGTTTGATGTATTTGATCCCATTCCACCCTTTCCGCTCCAGGCATTACCACTAGCCCATTCTCCCCAATTAAGGTGCCACCAACCTCCTGTGACTTCCACATCCCCTCAGCCCTGGCTTTGGGTTTCTTCTCTCCATCCTCCTTCTCCACTTCTGCTTTCTCTGTAACTGCCTGGCCTGTGTGGGCACTGGGTATTTCTACTAAGGAATCCCCTACACTCCCAAAATTAGCACTTGTACTTTCACTTCACACTCTATTACTGTACTATGGAGGAAACCAGTTTTTCCACTCTGGCTTATGCAATCAAACATCTTTAGGGGAAGCACAGAGGTGCTAAAAGGTGAATGAACAGGCTGGGAGGGAGAGGATAAGGAGAGGGAAGGGGCCGGGCCAACCACGAGGTTACTGGTCATAACCCCCATTTACACTTACCACACACTGGTGGAAAATGTTACATGGAGGTTCTAATATGATCACCAGATGAGCTATTATGGGAGCACTCCCCTTCCAATGGTGAATGGTTTTATATGGAGCTGAGGTCAGCAAGGTCACAGGGTCACATATAGACTTTTATTGACACACAGTTGCCAGAGCTATAGGTTTTGAGTTCCACCTAATGTCCTTCAGTGTGGATGGTCTGTTTGGTGTGGTCAAAACACATTTAAAAGCAAACTGAGCAAAAAATCATTTGTGTTCAATTGGATCAATATTTATAACATTCTGTTTTGTTATGAATTACTGGAATCACCTTAGATTCCATAACTGCTTTTCTGTCTCAACCAATATGGTAGAGGTTATAGTGGCACACTTGCTTAATACCTCAGGACATCTCTAGGAGTAAAAAAACATGAAAAGATATTTAATTGATATTCACTGTGGCTGAACAACAGTGGGACAGACGTTGCCGTGGCGATTGCATAATCCTATCAGTCAGTGACTGTATTGAATGTGATTCTCAGCGGTGCTGTGCCTCTCCTCTACAATGTGTCATCCACCAAGATGACAAATGACCCAGGGTGCCTAACGCACTCGTTCCACTCCACTCTACTGACAGACGGACATAGTCGGAGGGAGGGAGGCACATCTGCGATGACTCCTCTGGACAACCCCCCGCCCTCTTTTCGACCCCCCCGTCATCCCTCTATCCCCCATACCGCTGGCACAATGCTGTCCTTATGCCATGTGCGAGCCCACACATACACAGACATGTCACAGACATAGACAAGTGCACACAATAAAATCTGATTTGAAAAAAAGTGAATGCGACCAATACAATTTGATTTAGTTTGATTTGACAGACATGGACATACTGTAGTAGATGCACACTGCATCTAGCAAGATGTGCACACACAGAATATACAATAGCACAATGAAATACACACACACACACTCCCTCAGGGCTCCAGGGGCTGCACACACAAACAAAGCCAGGAGGGAGCCACGCCCCGCTGAGAGATAAATGAGGCCAGTCACCTGAGTGTGTCTGAGGATGGAGATCAGCTGGCTCTCTGTCAGAGCCTCCGACGCTCCTCTGGCTCCTCTGGGTATCTGGGAGGAGGGAGGCTGCTCTGGCCTCAGGGGCCGTTCCACTCCTAAAAAGATTATCCTTAACTCCTCAAACAGGCAGACTCCCCCCTTTAAGCACTCTGATATATCGAGCATTCACTTCTCATTCTCAACACCCACCCCATCCCTTCCTCCATCCCTAACACATCCACCCACACATGCACTCCAGAAGTCTATCTGATGCTGCATATTTAGTTGAGAGCTGTTAAATGTTCTTTCTCGGTCGCGAGAACAGACAGAATGTGCCATCGTTATGGCTCTGCTGTTTTGAATTGCATCTCATGATTTCAGCTCAGCTAAGATGAGTCAGTTCAGACAGTTCCAATTCTGAGTCCTTCAACAGTGAATAAACTCACACATACTGCCCGAGTTGTTACTCATCCCTCATTATGATCTTTGTCTTTCTATACAGGTGCTATCTAGAATCTAAAAGGGTTCTTCGGCTGTCCCTAACCTTTTTTGGTTCCAGTTGGATCCCTTTTGAGTTCCATTTAGAACCCTTTACATGGAACCTAAAAGAGTTCTAGCTGGAACCAAAAATGGTTATCCTATGGAGAGAGCTGAAGAACCCTTTTGAGCCAGTTTTCTACAGGAAATGTGAATTATTATGTGAATTATAATTAATGGCACATTTTTATATGTGTTAATACATTTTCCATCAGGGCAAATCAAGTCTGACATTTTAAAGTGGAAATTACAAACTTTTGAAGCCTTTTTAAACCTTGAATACACTTCAAGTTTGCATTTCCTGCTATGCAGGAAAATTCTCAGCAACAAAAGAGTGATCAAATTAATATCTTACATCTGTATACTCACACGCCATAGGGTTTCTGCTACTGGCAGTCGGCGAGTCATCTTGAGGCCTATTCAGTGTCACTAAACTTCAGATCATTCTTACATTGGCTCAAACGTGTCTTAGATGTTCAAGAGGGGTCATCAAATGGTCTACCTACCTAAACACAGCCCCAAGGCTTTATAAAAGATGTAAAAACGTCATTGCCTTGTTTTATTTAAATATTTCTGTGTTGGGAAAGGGGTAAACAAAGAAGATAGAAAGAGAGGAGAGGAGCGCCCTCAACTCTGCACTCCCTTCCTCACTCATTCATGGCAGCCTACGTGTCAAACAGAAAAACCCTGTCACTAGAGCCAGGGTGACACCAGTGTTTGACCCGACCCCGCCCAGTGCAAGCGTCCAGACGGGGTGAGAGGAGTCGCTACAGGCCAAAACAGGAAGAGAGAGCGAGAGAGACAGATATAGATAGAAGAAAGGCAGACAGCCAGAGTAGCAGACCGAGAGAGACCCATAGAGACAGTGCAGGCCCTGTACACTACAGTGTGACAGCCTGAGTCATTTTCTATGCGTCTATGTAGGAGTGAGGGAGCAGAGCAGCATCTGGGCCTTATGTGATGTGCTGCCCTGACCGTCACTCATCAGCCGGAGCCTTACAGACAGATCATTTGTCTATGGATGAGCACTACAGAGCAGCGGCGGCTGCCATGAATCATGCCTGAATTTAATGACGTGTCACACACACACATGGATGGGGGGTTAGGAGGATGCGTCGTGGTGACATCACCACCTTTGGTGGCAGGGTGCTTTGTTTGGCCTGTAACAGTTACAATGGGGCGGGAGGACGGGCCCCACATCCGCGACGCGCACCGCGATGCCGAACAAAAACAAGGACGGGGGACCCTGCGTTAAATATACAGGACTGTCAAAGATGGGCCATTAAAAATACATGTGTGTGCTACTGCATGTTAGTGGAGTTGGCAGGTATTGAGGGGGACACAGAATAGACTCTTCTGGTTTCACTAACCAACCACTAACCCTAATTCCGCTCGCCCCTACTTTCCGTGAATGTACACTGCAGAGAGAAGGATAGGCGAATGCCTGCCTTCTCTCCCCTTAGCGCACACATACGTTTCATGCATAAAGACACATAGTATGCACATCCTTGAAGCCACAGCAGGCACATTCATGTCCATGCACGCTACTTCCTAAAGCTAGTCTGTTGGTGGTGGTGCATACGGAGACCAAAGAGGCCGACAACAATACAACGAAAACAGAGCCATTCATTTCAACTCTGCCCACACAAGTAGAGAGGGCTGGACACAAAAGAGGGAGAGAGTGAGAGGGGCGAAGGGGAGAGAGGGAAATCCATATGTAACACATTCATCAGGGAGAGGAGGGGGGGGGGGTGGATAGTGAGGCAATAAGGGAAAGTATGGGGTGAGGGGGAAGTGGTTTGTGGGGTAGGGGGAAGAGAGGGGTGCAGGCGGTAAGTGGTTTGGGGTAGGGGGAAGAGAGTGGTGAGGGGTTTGAGGGGAATGGGGAATAGGGAAGAGAGGGGGTGAAGAAGGGGGCTTAGGAAGAAAACAAGATTGACAGCTAGAGAGAGAATAGGATTACAGCATGATACCATAGTAACAACCAGCAGAAGAAGAAGGTCTGCATGAAAATGGGTTTGTGAGAAAATGTTGGCCAGCTTCTTTGATTGTGTGGGAGGTGTCATGTAGCCATTTCGTAAAGCTAATTAAACTGCACGAAACATCAATGGCAAGAATAAATTTAAAAAATTAAATGAGCCCGATTACATAACAAACTGAAACAAGGCTGAGATCCATCCCGAGCCAGAACACAAGCAGCAGTTTAGAACTGTCAATCCAACACCTCACATGGCAGCTGCCTCCATGAACAACATGCGATGAAATGAGTCACTCATCAACTGCATAAAAAGCATGAGACAGAACATGCTATTGGACAGCATAGGTGTGGAAAGAGACAGCATTGTAATGTAAATGCTGAGCGCCCTCATTCCAAATGTACAGAATATATTAGGCCACTTATTACTGTCAAGGGTGCTGAAGGTGGGTGTGGTGCAGGAATCAAGCGCAGGACGCAGAAACTAAGTCCAAAAGACTTTAGTGAGTTATTCACGTAGTACACGAGAACAATAAGCCCAGAGGCGAAATAAAGGCGCACACAGGAGTCAAACAAAAGGCGCACTAACATGTGCGAAAACCTCTCCAAACAACGGAGGGAAGAATACGTAGCTCAGAACACCAAACAGAGGAGCAATCACACACAACACCATACACACACAACGAGAACTAAATAGGACACTAATGAGGACTAACTAGACACAGGTGTACAACATCAAGACAAAACCAAACGAACATGAAACATAGATCGGTGGCAGCTAGTACTCCGGGGACGACGACCGCCGAAACCTGCCCGAACAAGGAGGAGGAGCAGCCTCGGACAAAACCGTGACAGTACCCCCCCCCCCCCTTGACGCGCGGCTCCAGCCGTGCGCCGACCCCGGCCTCGGGGACGACCAGGAGGGCGCGGAGCAGGGTGGCGTGATGGTCCCGGTGGAACGCTGACAGGAGAGATGGGTCTAGGATGTCCCTCCGCGGCACCCAGCACCGCTCCTCCGGGCCGTACCCCTCCCACTCCACGAGATACTGGAGACCCCCCATCCGGCGTCTTGAGTCCAAGATGGACCGAACGGTGTACGCCGGAGCCCCCTCGATGTCCAGTGGGGACGGAGGAGTCTCTCCTATCTCACCTTCCTGGAGTGGACCAGCTACCACCGGCCTGAGAAGAGACACATGGAATGAGGGGTTAATATTCTTATATTCAACAGGCAGATGTAACCTATAACACACCTCGTTCAATCTTCTCAGGACTTTAAAAGGCCCCACAAACCGCCGACCCAGCTTCCGGCAGGGCAGGCGGAGGGGTAGGTTTCTGGTAGAGAGCCAGACTCGATCTCGTACACCGGCCCCTCACTGCGGTGGAGATCAGCGCTCGCCTTGTGACGACGGATGGCCCGCTGCAGGTGGACGTGTGCAGCGTTCCACGTCTCCTCCGAGCGCCTCATCCAATCATCCACTGCAGGGGCCTCGATCTGGCTCTGCTGCCAAGGTGCCAGAACCGGCTGGTAACCTAACACACATTGGAAGGGGGTTAGGTTGGTAGAGGAGTGGCGGAGAGAGTTCTGGGCCATCTCGGCCCAGGGAATGTACCGAGCCCACTCCTCAGGCCGGTCCTGGCAATACGACCTCAGAAACCTACCCACATCCTGGTTGACTCGTTCTACCTGCCCGTTACTCTCCGGGTGGTACCCTGAGGTAAGGCTCACCGAGACCCCCAAACGCTCCATGAACGCTCTCCATACTCGGGAGGTAAACTGGGGGCCTCGATCAGACACTATATCCTTGGGTACCCCGTAATGCCGGAAGACGTGGGTAAATAGTGCCTCTGCGGTTTGTAGGGCAGTAGGAAGACCCGACATAGGGAGAAGACGACAGGCCTTAGAGAACCGGTCCACAACGACCAGGATGGTGGTATTCCCCTGAGAGAGGGGAAGGTCTGTCATAAAATCCACTGAGAGGTGGGACCATGGTCGTTGTGGAACGGGCAGGGGTTGTAACTTACCCCTGGGCAGGTGTCTGGGTGCCTTACACTGGGCGCACACCGAGCAGGAGGAGACATAAACCCTCACATCCCTGGCTAACGTGGGCCACCAGTATTTAGTGCTAAGACAATGCACTGTCCGGCCAATACCCGGATGTCCAGAGGAGGGTGACGTGTGAGCCCAGTAAATGAGTCGATCCCGAATCTCGAGCGGAACGTACTTCCGACCCTCAGGACACTGTGGAGGGCTGGGGTCGGTACGCAACGCTCGCTCGATTTCGGCATCGACCTCCCACACCACCGGTGCCACAAGACAAGACTCCGGTAGTATGGGAGTAGGCTCAACGGACCTCTCCTCCGTGTCATACTGCCGGGACAGCGCATCTGCCTTACCATTCTGGGACCCAGGGATGTACGTGATTTTAAATACGAACCTGGCGAGAAACATACTCCATCGAGCCTGGCGAGGGTTCAGTCTCCTCGCTGCCCGGATGTACTCCAGGTTCCGATGGTCAGTCAAAATGAGGAAAGGGTGTTGAGCCCCCTCAAGCCAATGCCTCCACACCTTAAGGGCCTGAACTACAGCTAACAGCTCCCTGTCCCCGAAGTCATAATTTCGCTCCGCCGGGCTGAGCTTTTTAGAGTAAAAAGCACAGGGGCGGAGTTTAGGTGGCGTGCCGGACCGTTGAGAGAGTACGGCCCCTATACCGGCTTCAGACGCGTCCACCTCTACCTGAAAGTGTAATGCGGGGTCCGGATGCGCCAGCACCGGAGCCGACGTAAACAGGTCCTTCAGTCTCCTAAAGGCCCTGTCCGCATCAGCTGACCACTGCAGGCGCACCGGACCCCCTTTCAGAAGGGACGTGATGGGAGCTGCCACCTGTCCAAAACCCCGGATAAACCTCCGGTAGTAATTCGCAAAGCCCAAGAACTGCTGCACCTCTTTGACAGTGGTTGGGGTTTGCCAATTACGCACAGCTGACACACGATCCACCTCCATTCTCAACCCTGACGCGGACAACCGATAACCCAAAAAGGAGACCGACTCCTGGAAAAACAGACATCTCTCTGCCTTGACATATAGGTCGTGCTCCAACAGCCTCCTCAATACACGACGCACCAGGGCTATATGCTCGGCTCGGGTAGACGAGTACACTAGAATGTCATCAATGTACACGACCACCCCTTGCCCCTGCATATCCCGGAAAATGTCATCTACGAAGGATTGGAAGACTGATGGAGCATTCATCAACCCATATGGCATGACGAGTTACTCGAAATGACCTGACGTGGTACTAAACGCTGTTTTCCATTCGTCGCCCTCCCTAATGCGCACCAAGTTATACGTGCTCCTGAGATCCAGTTTTGTGAAAAACCGCGCTCCATGCAATGACTCCGTCATGGTCGCAAACAGAGGGAGTGGATAACTGTATTTCACAGTAATCTGATTGAGACCACGGTAATCGATGCACGGGCGCAACCCTCCATCTTTTTTCTTCACAAAAAAGAAGCTCGAGGAGGCGGGAGAAGTGGAGGGCCGTATGTATCCTTGTCTCAAAGATTTGGCTATGTAAGTTTCCATAGCTTTTCTCTCCTCTTGAGACAAAGGATACACGTGGCTCCGTGGGAGCGCTTCTCCTGCCTGGAGATCAATCGTACAATCCCCCTGTCTATGAGGAGGCAACTGCGTCGCCCTAGCTTTACTAAACACGAGAGCTAAATCCCCATATTCAGGCGAAATGTGCAGTGCGGGCACTTGGTTTGGACTTTCCACCGAAGTCGCCCCTACGGAAACACCCAGACATCGCCCCTCACACTGAGCAGACCACCCATCGAGAGCCCTCTGTTGCCACGAAATAGCAGGGTTATGGGTGCTTAACCAGGGAATTCCCAGCACCACCGGGTACGCAGGAGAGTCGATCAGATACAACTGTATAGTCTCCTCATGACCCCCCTGCGCACACATCCTAAGTGGCGCTGTGACTTCCCTAATCAACCCCGACCCCAAAAGCATGAACGGGAAAAGGCTTGTCAACAGGTAGGAGAGGGATCCCTAAATCTAAACAAAACTTCCGATCAACAAAATTCCCAGCTGCGCCTGAATCTACTAGCGCCTTATGCTGGGAATGAGGTGCAACCTGTGGAAAACAAACAGGTATACAAAAGTGCGCAACAGAGAGCTCTGGGTAAGTGGGGCGTCTACTCACCTGGGAAGGCTCCCCAGTGCGTGGCCTGTTGTCTCCTCCCTTGGGGAACCCTCCCCAGCACCTGGCCGCAGTGTGCCCTCCACGACCGCACTTGGTGCAGGGGACAGGCCCCCTCGGGCTCCTCCTCCTCCTTCCTCTAGCGCCAGCACCCCCGAGCTCCATAGGGCTCGGCTCGGAGGTGCCGGAGGGTGGAATGGACGGACCCCACTCGGGACGTCCACGGGTGGCCAGCAGGGTGTCCAGACGGATGGACATATCGACCAACTGGTCGAAGGTGAAATTGGTGTCCCTGCAGGCCAACTCACGTTGAACGTCCTCCCGTAGGCTACATCGAAAATGGTCGATGAGGGCCCGTTCATTCCACCCTGCGTCTGCCGCTAGAGTCCGGAACTCCAGCGCGAACGCCTGTGCGCTCCTCCTCCCCTGTCTCAGGTGGACTAGACGCTCCCCCGCCGCTTTGCCCTCAGGTGGATGGTCGAACACGGCCTTGAAGCGACGGGAGAACTCGGCGTAGGAGATGGTGGTGGCGTCCATCCTCCTCCACTCGGCGTTGGCCCATTCCAACGCCTTGCCCGTGAGACAGGAGATGAGGGCGGAAACGCTCTCGTGTCCCGAGGGCACCGGGTGTACAGTGGCCAGGTAGAGCTCCACCTGCAGGAGGAACCCCTGACACCCGGCAGCTGTTCCGTCATCCGCCCTCGGGAGTGAGAGCCGAATCCCACTGGGTTCCGGACCTGGGACTGGTGGACCGGCCGATGGGGGTGGCAGGGTAGGTGGAGGTGTGGGTACCCCTCTGGACTCCCATCGGTGCAGGGTGTTGATGACGTCCTGTAGAGCGGTCCCCAGTTGTCGTATCTGGTCATCCTGGCCGCGGACATGCTCCTCCAGCGACTCAGGCGTGACTGTTGCTCCTGCTGATTCCATTCATTAGGGTGTGTGATTCTGTCAAGGGTGCTGAAGGTGGGTGTGGTGCAGGAATCAAGCGCAGGACGCAGAAGCTAAGTCCAAAAGACTTTAGTGAGTTATTCACGTAGTACACGAGAACAATAAGCCCGGAGGCGAAATAAAGGCGCACACAGGCGTCAAACAAAAGGCGCACTAACATGTGCGAAAACCTCTCCAAATAACGGAGGGAAGAATACGTAGCTCAGAACACCAAACAGAGGAGCAATCACACACAACACCATACACACACAACGAGAACTAAATAGGACACTAATGAGGACTAACTAGACACAGGTGTACAACATCAAGACAAAACCAAACGAACATGAAACATAGATCGGTGGCAGCTAGTACTCCGGGGACGACGACCGCCGAAACCTGCCCGAACAAGGAGGAGGAGCAGCCTCGGCCGAAACCGTGACAATTACATGGTTATTAAAACAGGGGATGAGTAGTAATAACTATAGGCCTACATCCTTAATGAATGAATACCCAAAACGGTGTCCAGTATCTGCAATACAAGTTTCTGTGTGGTTCATAATATAGCTGGGTGTTAGAGAAAGAATCACTTTGATTCTACCGTTACTGTCTGCTGGTGGCTGAATTCTCTCTTCCTGACGGTATGCTCATAAATATTCACAAGGAGGGTGATTGGTGGTCCGTGTTGGGGAAGCTACTCTGAAAATATAGTTTACCAAGCTACCAATTACTTCACATTGAAAGAAGTTACACTAAAACTTCCCTTAAGAAAAATATAGTTTTAGTATTTATCAGGATCCCCATTAGCTGCTGCCAAGGCAGCAGCTACTCTTCCTGGGATCCTTAACTAAAGTTAGTTTACTTAACTAAAGTTATACTTTGAAAAAGTAGGCCTCCTGTAGCTCAGTTTGTAGAGCATGGTGCTTGCAACGCCAGGGTTGTGGGTTCGATTCCCACGGGGGGCCAGTATGAAAAATGTATGCACTCACTAACTGTAAGTCACTCTGGATAAGAGCATCTGCTAAATGACTAAAATGTAGTTCACTACATCCAAACTACTTTGTGATAAATTATCATATCTAAATCTGAAATGTCATAGACTACAAATTGCAAGAACAGATCATTCTGGAGTCAGATCTTAACAGAATGTGCAATTTAGCCTACTAAAAACAAAATTGGTTTAAAGTAAACATTTTTCAGGTCTGATGCCGAAAATTGACATTCTTGCCTACTTAACCCACATTTTATTGTATATTTTGCAAAATAAGTCGTGTATAGTTCCAGTAGTTAGCTAGACCGCTATATGGCAAATTTAGTTCAACTACCACAAACTACTGCAAAATGTAATTAAATTACTAGTTGAACTACATGTACAGTGGGGAGAACAAGTATTTGATACACTGCCGATTTTGCAGGTTTTCCTACTTACAAAGCATGTAGAGGTCTGTATTTTTTATCATAGGCACACTTCAACTGTGAGAGACGGAATCTAAAACAAAAATCCAGAAAATCACATTGTATGATTTTAAAGTAATTAATTTGCATTTTATTGCATGACATAAGTATTTGATCACCTACCAACCAGTAAGAATTCTGGCTCTCACAGACCTGTTAGTTTTTCTTTAAGAAACCCTCCTGTTCTCCACTCATTACCTGTATTAACTGCACCTGTTTGAACTCGTTACCTGTATAAAAGACACCTGTCCACACACTCAATCAAACAGACTCCATCCTCTCCACAATGGCCAAGACCAGAGAGCTGTGTAAGGACATCAGGGATATTATTGTAAACCTGCACAAGGCTGGGATGGGCTACAGGACAATAGGCAAGCAGCTTGGTGAGAAGGCAACAACTGTTGGCGCAATTATTAGAAAATGGAAGAAGTTCAAGATGACGGTCAATCACCCTCGGTCTGGGGCTCCATGCAAGATCTCACCTCGTGGGGCATCAATGATCATGAGGAAGGTGAGGGATCAGCCCAGAACTACACGGCAGGACCTGGTCAATGACCTGAAGAGAGCTGGGACCACAGTCTCAAAGAAAACCATTAGTAACACACTACACCGTCATGGATTAAAATCCTGCAGCGCACGCAAGGTCCCCCTGCTCAAGCCAGCGCATGTCTAGGCCCGTCTGAAGTTTGCAAATGACCATCTGGATGATCCAGAGGAGGAATGGGAGAAGGTCATGTGGTCTGATGAGACAAAAATAGAGCTTTTTGGTCTAAACTCCACTCGTCGTGTTTAGAGGAAGAAGAAGGATGAGTACAACCCCAAGAACACCATCCCAACCGTGAAGAATGGAGGTGGAAACATCATTATTTGGGGATGCTTTTTGCAAAGGGGACAGGACGACTGCACTGTATTGAGGGGAGGATGGATGGGGCCATGTATCGCAACCTCCTTCCCTCAGTAAGAGCATTGAAGATGGGTCGTGGCTGGGTCTTCCAGCATGACAACGTCCCGAAACACACAGCCAGGGCAACTAAGGAGTGGCTCCGTAAGAAGCATCTCAAGGTCCTGGAGTGGCCTAGCCAGTCTCCAGACCTGAACCCAATAGAACATCTTTGGAGGGAGCTGAAAGTCCGTATTGCCCAGTGACAGCCCCGAAACCTGAAGGATCTGGAGATGGTCTGTATGGAGGAGTGGGCCAAAATCCCTGCTGCAGTGTGTGCAAACCTGGTCAAGACCTACAGGAAACGTATGATCTCTGTAATTGCAAACAAAGGTTTCTGTACCAAATATTAAGTTCTGCTTTCTGATGTATCAAATACTTATGTCATGCAATAAAATGCAAATTAATTACTTAAAAATCATACAATGTGATTTTCAGGATTTTTGTTTTAGATTCCGTCTCTCACAGTTGAAGTGTACCTATGATAGAAATTACAGACCTCTACATGCTTTGTAAGTAGGAAAACCTGCAAAATCGGCAGTGTGTCAAATACTTGTTCTCCGCACTGTAGTTCACTACTCCCCAACACTGTTGGTGGTGAAAATGCTGTATGGAGAGTGATGAGAGTCTGGAACAATGAGATGAGAGTCTCACCTCATTGAACATTCAACACCTCTCTCTTCTCTCTAATTTACCTCCAATATATTTGTGCCCCCTTTTTGAGAAATGAGGAATACATATCTGGGCGGCAGGTAGCCTAGCGGCTAAGATCGCTGGGCTGGTAACTGAAAGTTTACTGGTTCGAATCCCCGAGCTGACTAGGTGAAAAATCTGTCGATGTGCCACTGCTCTGGATAAGAGTGTCTGCTATATGACTCAAATGTAAAATATTCTATAGTAAATTTACTTGTCCTCCCACACCTGAATTTGGGTGGAATGTGGCCAAAATATACCTATTAGTTATGGTAGACTACCAATAAAAATGTTTTGGGTCATAATTGCTCCACAATCCGACCTAACCTTCAAAGAAAGAAGGGGTTGAATTTTAACGGTGGCTTAACGCTGAAACTCTCAGCTAAAATATTCATATTATACCATGGACCCAGATCAAAGTAAACCTGCACAGCGGTCTAGGGAGTTTGAATTAGTTCAGCTTTTAGCCCCCTGGCTGTGCAATATTCACAGAGTTTTGACCTCATTCATAAACAATTATTGGTGTAGAAGCTTCAGAGTACCCCTAGGCTTCCCTCAGCTCCTCGCTCCCGCACTCCTCTTACACCAGACCAGTAGGCCGCCTAACTCTCTCAGCTTTTATTTGAAGTCATTCATAGGGTCTGGTTCCTCTCAATGCTTCTCCCACAAGAGCTTTATTTCAATGCCAACTGTCCCGTGTGGCTCAGTTGGTAGAGCATGGTGCTCGCAAGGTCGTGGGTTCGATTCCCACAGGGGACCAATATGACGAAAATGTACGCACTCAGTACTGTAAGTTGCTCTAAATAAGAGTGTCCTTTAAATGACAAAACATTGTATAGTACATATAGTAGTTGATTGGTGAATGATTAAAATGTTCAATAAACTAATATGCCTATGAGAGAGTGCAGTTAGTCTGAAGGCTTGGCACAACGTCGCCATCCAGTGGTAGCCGTTGAATAACTTCCAATTAAATTGTTCTCAAGTCTGCACATTCAATTCCACTTTCATAAACCACATGACAATCATAGTTTTCCTAGATTTTGTTTAATGTTCCTCTGTCTAAACAAGATTTTCTCCACAAATAAGAAAAAAAACGTTTATATATTCAAACACCTATGAAACAAACAAGCCCTCACAGTGTTGGCAGGTCTAGTCAAATTAAACATGTCAAACCTATTTATCCGTAAGGCAGAGAAAAAAACATTTAAAATAACATTCTTACCAGCCATTTCTAAACATATAACTTTTAATACAACTCAATTTATACTGATTCAGGTTTTATTTTTTTAAACCTATTTAAACGATGCATCAATAACTTGCCCTTGTCGGGCAGACTGTAACAGCGTGCAGCCACCAGCACCAACTGAATTAATTTCACAATCATATCTATGTATGTATAACATGCATGTATTGTAGATGTTAGGCTGCTTTTAGACAGGCAGCTCATTCAGACTTTTTCCACCTACTAAATTGTTTTTTTGACCAATCAGATCAGCTCTGAAAAATATCTGATGTGATTGGTCAAAAGACCAATTAGTGGAAAACATTCAGAATTGGGCTGCCTGTGTAAACACAGCCTAAATTAAAGGGATTTTCTCAAGGGAAAAACATTAGGGATCAGCAGTATGTTCTGCAAACAGACAAATCAGATCCAGGCCTCATCAGTCACTCAGTGGGGGGAATAAAAAAGGAAACTGCAAACTTCCAAACAACCATTTCAGTTCAAAAGCCAGAGATATCCTATTTTTATTTTATTCATCCATAACCATGTATAAAGAAAACAGACTTGACGTCCCTGCCGACTTTTATTCATAGTGACAGTATTCATTTGATTACAAGGTGGTAGTATTTCTGCTCATTTAAACCACAGCTTTAATATACATTTATCTATATACACTTACATTAGAAAGCGATCACCAAGCAGTAGCACTGTCAAGTACATCAGTTTCAGGCAAGGTTAAATGGTTCTCTGGTAATACAGTATTATGTTTAAAAAACAAAAACAGTACAATGTGGAAGGTATCAAGAGAAAAGGAAAATAACTTGAAATTCTAGGGTACTAGCTATAGGTAAGCACCATCTGTTTATAGGATGTATTCTTTATCTAAAAAGTGTGCGTTTACAGGACTTGAAACCATACAAAAATTATAATAAGACCTACAATGCTGTTGCGAGATGAAGTGAGACATTTATTTGGACAGTGTAGCAAAAACTTTTCATTTGGCTCTATACTGCAGCATTTTAGATTAAAACGTTTCATATGATGACTGTCAAGTGTCACCTTTTATTTGAAGGTATTTTCATACAAATCTGTTAAAACGTTTAGAAATTACAGCACTATGTATCTAGTCCCCCCATTTGAAGGTATCATACGTATTTGGACAAATTCACTTCTAGTCTATTAAAGTAGTCAAGTGTAGTACTTGATCCCATATTCATAGCTCACAATGACTACATCAAGCTTGTTAAGATTCAAACTTGGATGCATTTGCAGTTTGTTTTGGTTGTGTTTCAGATTATGTTGTTCCCAATAGAAATGAATGGTAAATAATGTATTGTCATTTTGGAGTCACTTATCGTAAATAAAAGTAGAATGTGTTTCGGAACATTAATAAGGATGCCTCCATGATTACAGATAATCGTGAATAAAATCGTTAATCATTTTGAATAAGAAAGTCAAAAGGCATATATAAATCATCCCCACCCAAAAAATGCTAACCTCCTGTTATTGGTAATGGTGAGAGGTTATCATGTCTTGAGGGTAAGGTCTTTGTGCCTCAAACTCTCTCACTCATTATTATTCAAGATTCATTCATGATTATCTGTAATCATGGTAGCATCCAAATTAATGTAGAAGTGTTCAGAAACTTTGATCTACGTTAATACACAAGTGAATTTGCCCAAATATTTATGACATCTTCAAAATGGGGGGGACTAGATACATAGTGCTTTCATTTTTAAAAAGGGAAAAACATGAAAATAACCTCAAATAAAAAAAACCACATTCTGTACTGTCGCCTCGTATGAAACATTTTATCTCAAATGGAGTAAAGAGACACATTTTAAGTTTTGCTTCACTGTCCAATTAAATTCGTAGGGGAGTGTAAATGTTAGCTAGAAAATTAGCAGGATTGCGGAAACACCGGAGTAGAATGTCTGGTGGGTGGGACAAACACAGCTATAGCTAACCTACATAAATGACCATCTATCCCAGTTAGAACGCTCCATAATACTCACATGACACATTTAACCCAGTCCTAAACATTTGTTCGAGCTTACAACATATTGTTTGCATGAATATACCTACAGTTGAACGACAGATTGTTAGAAGGAACAAATATCTATGAATGTCATCATTGGTGTCACGTAATGTTTAGAGGAATTGTTACCAAGGGCTTTCTTTAACAGTTTTATATGGTTACGTTTTATAGGGTTTTTAAGACAGCACACCACTCAGAGGCAAAACACTGGTAGGTGAACCAAAACAGCAAAAGCCCTTCAGTATTGCGGGCGACTGACCAATAGTGCACCTTAACACAAGGCGGATAACATCACAGATAAAACTTTTAAGATAAAAAATAAAATAAAAATCCTATTCATCATCCGCTCCACACGTGGTGCTGGTCCTTGATTGCAGACCCCGTCTCCCTGTCCCTCGCTCTCTTCCGACTGGCGTAGCCATTCGGAACGTCGTGCTAGGATCTGACCTCCTGACTGGGCTTCCCACTCCGGTTCTGGAGAAATGGCAAAAAACGGGACAATTCAGCACAACTGCTCTGTCGCGCGACTTTTGGATTAGGCAGGAAGAGGGAGGTGAGAGACCTGAATGCATGGTTCAGCAATACAATTGAGCTCACTGGAAAAGTATCGAGACTTTCTTGCAGCTAGGTGTTAGGCATTCATTTGTTTGAAGGTTACCTCTGCACCAAAGCATATCTCCGCTGGGATTTTGAATCAAGTTTGTGTGTGTGTGTGTCCACTCACATCTCGAAAAGAGACATCAGTTTGAAGGCTGTATTATTGCCTGGGGCTTTTAGGAGGAGCTCTAGGGGATAAGAGGAGCTCGTCTGTCAGAACGAACTGGAGAGCAGAGATCTAAACACACATTCAGCTGCTTAACTCCGGCTCACCAGAGCCACTGGCCTTACTTCACACGCACCCAAGGCAAAAACACCATTTGATTTAGACATGTCGCCTACTTTTGAACGGGAGCTCAAAAAAAATGGAGGAAAGCAAGTGCCTTTATGGCTATGGTATTACTTGACCTAAAGCTACACTTTCTCTGGGATAGGACTATTCTGTGCTTCTCCCCCACCCAACTCTCCAAAAACAAATGTATCATCATGGTCCTCTGTAGCTCAATTGGTAGAGCATGGCGCTTGTAATGCCAGGGTAGTGGGTTCGATCCCCGGGACCACCCATACGTAAAAATGTATGCACACATGACTAAGTCGCTTTGGATAAAAGCGTCTTCTAAATGGCATATTATTATATTATCAAAATCTTTTTTTTAACAACCTCCTCCCCTTGTCCTACACACCGGCAGGTGGATTCTGGGTGTTTGAGTGGGTGAGTGAGGGAAGACTTGCCGATTGTTGGGTCGCTGGGGTTTGGGGCTCACTCCGGGCCGTACCCTACCTCTGGTGGGGGAGGTTTGACGGTGACGGGCTGGGAGGAGCGCCGTGGAGGCGAGGGTTTGGGCTGGGCCTGCTGATGCATTGTGTCGTAGTACGTCACCCCACCGTACACCTGCGACTGGCCGTACACCTGCGACTGGGCCTGAGGGGAGAGGGAGTTACAGTAACTGCACACTGCATTGGGAAAGTACTCAGACCCCTTGACTTGGGTATGACGCCAAGCTTGTAGCATCACACCCAAGAAGACTCCAGGCTGTAATCGCTGCCAAAGGTGCTTCAACAAAGTATTGAGTAAAGGGTCTGAATATATGTAAATAATGTCTGTTTTTTTATTGTTAATACAGTTGCAAACATTTCTAAAAACCTGTTTTCACTTTGTCATTATGGGGTAGTGTGTGTAGATTGATGAGGAACATTTAATCAATTTTAGAATAAGGCTGTAACGTAACAAAATGTGGAAAAGGGAAGGGGTCTGAATACTTTCCGAATGCATGTGTGTAAATACCAGAATGTTTGTAACATGTCCTACACATTCCTAAATGTTAAGGGTGGAGTCGAATAACTCCTATAAATCTGGATAGAACTGCAGAGCTGTCAGAATATTGCTACAGTAATGTGTTGCATTGGGTAGAATATATAGCAACATTTGACACGCGGATATGGTAGCTATGGTGTCGAGGGCAGAGGACTCACCGGAGGGTTGTACATTGGGGGCAGGGTGGCTCCTGCCGGGTAGGGGTAGTTGGTGTTCCCAAAGGTCATGACACCTGGTGGAGGGTAGAAGGGCGGGGCCAGCAGCTGCTGTGGAGGGGGCTGTCCAGGGGACATGGAGACAGGGGGAGGAGCGTAGAGAGCCGGGTTGGGCATGGGTCCGCTCGACTGGTGGGGGTGTAGACCTGAGGGGAGAGGGAGACCGGAGGGGATCATGGGGGTGACCAAAGCGAGAGACAATGTCCACCCATTCAGTAGCTGACACCATACCAGCATTTCTGGTCAGGAGTAGGAGTGTGAACGTCTAAATGAAATTGTTAACGTAAAAAAAGAAAATCCCTAACTGAAAAAGGTTTGTCCCCCCCCACAAAATTAAAATCACAGTACAGTCATCACAAAGCTACCATTAAAAAGGCCAGGATCATCATCGGAAAAATACAAATTAAACATACCTAACGCAACAATGCTGTAACGTTAGTAGGTGGAGATATACATCTTAAATTATTTGCCACGAATAGAAAGCGCTCTGCACGTCATCATCGTTAACATTTGGAAAAATGGCAGCGGGTGAGACAGGGAAGCAACAGCAGCAAAGTCCTGTATGACAATACTATGAGAGGTTAAATGTGGTGAAATGCAAACTTTGCGAGATGGAATTGAGCTACAGTGGCAGTACAGGTGCAATGCTCAAACATCTGAAAGGGAGTCACCATGAAACCCAAACCATTGCTGGCAGCAGCACAGGACCCCATCAAAAGACAGACAGGCTCTTCACACGAAAGAAGTGCGATAAGGGGTGGATTAAAATAACAGCGCTTATTAGAGAAATTGCAGTTAATATGCAGCCTTTGTCAATGGCAGAGAATCTGCTTCAATGCCCTGATACTATTTCTAGAACCAGATAAGATACCATGTCGAAAAAAACCGTGACGGCCCGGATGGAGAAAATGTACAACGATTGCTCTGCGAGTACAAAGCGTGAGTTCTCAAACACCACAGATTGTTGGACGTCGGTCGTACATCACTGCCACGAGCCATCGCATTGACATTAAGTCCCATGTACTGACAACATAGGTTCTCTGCTGTGTGCCTGTCTATCACTGTCGCTGAATGGGTGGGGGACAGCAGTAAAGTGAGCGCCGTCTGGCAGCCATGACGGCAGTCGGTTGAACGGCATTGCCCCCTTGCGGTCATACGCATAACCATATCTACATTGAGAATTCACATGTAATTTTAGGATTTTTTTTATCGTTTAAACCATAAAATGGCAGTTTAAAAAGGTTAAGACAAATTGTACATTTGTCACATCCCTAGTCTGGAGGCACTTCAGGAAACTACTCAGATGGTCGACTGCTTCCTTTTGCTCATTTGAGCAAATATCCTTTGAGTCCCTCCTTGACACTGTAGCTCACATGAAGACCTGAAGCATGCTGTATTCTAGTTCATGTGGATCTCAGTGCTGCGTTTGATACTCTTGATCATAACATCCTTGTTGACCGGCAGGAGATGTGGGTGGGAATCTCCGGCGTTGCCCTCACCCATTCACTATGGTGTCCCTAAGGGGTCAATTCTGGGCCCGATCCTTTCCCCCTGTACATGCTTCCCCTGGGTGACATCCGCAATCATAACAATACCCTTCACTGCTATGTGGATGATACAGCTTTATCAAACCAGACCCATTGACCAATCTAGCATAGCTACCTGTCACAAGTATCTTGCTGACATCAAATGTTTCTCCAGGTCAATGATAAGTAATCAAAGGTTGTTTTATTTGGCCCCCACCTTGCTAGAACCCAGATTGTAAATAAGCGTGGTAATTTTCCACCAATGTAAAGCCTACGGCCAGAAACCTTGGCGTCTTCTTTGACCCTGACCTAAACCTAAGTCCTGCTTTAATCATCACTGATCTGGAGAAAGTTTCCTCAAGCCTAGATTACTGTAAGTCTTTGTACACATCTCAGACAGAAATCACTCCATCATACAGTTAATTCAAAATACTGCAGCTCGGCTTTTAACAGGCACCAGAAAATCTAAATCAACCATATCACACGTATTTTAGCTTCTCTTCACTGCCTACCAGTCACTTTTAGTATAGATTTTCATTTATTAAATCACGTTTAAGGCTTGGTTTAGCCCCATCCTACAGTGAGGGAAAAAAGTATTTGATCCCCTGCTGATTTTGTAAGTTTGCCCACTGACAAAGAAATGATCAGTCTATAATTTTAAATGGTAGGTTTATTTGAACAGTGAGAGACAAAATAACAAAAAAATCCAGAAAAACGCATGTCAAAAATGTAATAAATTGATTTGCATTTTAATGAGGGAAATAAGTATTTGACCCCTCTGCAAAACATGACTTAGTACTTGGTGGCAAAACCCTTGTTGGCAATCACAGAGGTCAGACGTTTCTTGTAGTTGGCCACCAGGTTTGCACACATCTCAGGAGGGATTTTGTTCCACTCCTCTTTGCAGATCTTCTCCAAGTCATTAAGGTTTCGAGGCTGACGTTTAGCAACTCAAACCTTCAGCTCCCTCCACAGATTTTCTATTTGACCCCCTCTCAATCAGAAAGATTTCTGGCTCCCAGGTGTCTTTTACACGGGTAACGAGCTGAGATTAGGAGCACACTCTTAAAGGGAGTGCTCCTAATCTCAGTTTGTTACCTGTATAAAAGACACCTGTCCACAGAAGCAATCAATCAGATTCCAAACTCTCCACTATGGCCAAGACCAAAGAGCTCTCCAAAGATGTCAGGGACAAGATTGTAGACCTACACAAGGCTGGAATGGGCTACAAGACCATCGCCAAGCAGCTTGGTGAGAAGGTGACAACAGTTGGTGCGATTATTCGCAAATGGAAGAAACACAAACTAACTGTCAATCTCCCTCGGCCTCCATGCAAGATCTCACCTCGTGGAGTTGCAATGATCATGAGAACGGTGAGGAATCAGCCAGAACTACACGGTAGGATCTTGTCAATGATCTCAAGGCAGCTGGGACCATAGTCACCAAGAAAACAATTGGTAACACACTACGCTGTGAAGGACTGAAATCCTGCAGCGCCCGCAAGGTCCCCCTGCTCAAGAAAGCACATATACAGGCACGTCTGAAGTTTGCCAATGAACATCTGAATGATTCAGAGGAGAACTGGGTGAAAGTGTTGTGGTCAGATGAGACCAAAATCCAGCTCTTTGGCATCAACTCAACTCGCCGTGTTTGGAGGAGGAGGAATGCTGCCTATGACCCCAAGAACACCATCCCCACTGTCAAACATGGAGGTGGAAACATTATGCTTTGGGGTGTTTATCCGCTAAGGGGACAGGACAACTTCACCGCATCAAAGGGACGATGGACGGGGCCATGTACCGTCAAATCTTGGGTGAGAACCTCCTTCCCTCAGCCAGGGCATTGAAAATGGGTCGTGGATGGGTATTCCAGCATGACAATGACCCAAAACACACGGCCAAGGCAACAAAGGAAGAAGCACATTAAGGTCCTGGAGTGGCCTAGCCAGTCTCCAGACGTTAATCCCATAGTAAATCTGTGGAGGGAGCTGAAGGTTCGAGTTGCCAAACGTCAGCCTCGAAACCTTAATGACTTGGAGAAGATCTGCAAAGAGGAGTGGGACAAAATCCCTCCTGAAATGTGTGCAAACCTGGTGGCCAACTACAAGAAACGTTTGACCTCTGATTGCCAACAAGGGTTTTGCCACCAAATACTAAGTCATGTTTTGCAGAGGGGTCAAATACTTATTTCCCTCATTAAAAATGCAAATCAATTTATAACATTTTTGACATGGGTTTTTCTGGATTTTTTTGTTGTTATTCTGTCTCACTGTTCAAATAAACCTACCATTAAAATTATAGACTGATCATGTCTTTGTCAGTGGGCAAACGTACAAAATCAGCAGGGGATCAAATACTTTTTTCCCCTCACTGTATATCTCTGATTTTTTAACTCCCCATGAGCCAGGACACAGCCTGAGATCCTCTGGCAGGGCACTGTTGACCATTCCAAAGTCTAGGTTGAAAACGAAAGGAGACCAGGCATTTGCCATTAGGGTCCCTAGCCTTTGGAATGGTCTACCAGAGGAGATCAGGCTTGCAGATTCAGTGCCTCGTTAAATCCTTCTGAAAATGTTAAAGATCCCTCCACTTTTATAAAGATGCTTTTAATGTATGATTTTCACTAGCTATCTTTTTTTAATTCTCCTTCCTCATGTCTTTGGTTCTTTGTAAGTACTTTTATTTCATATCTATCATCTTAGTTTTGAGGGTAACTGCTACCCATGCCATGTTGTCCCTGGGTCCCCTGGCAGCAAGGTGACAGACACTAACCTGGGTGCCCTGGATGGGGGAGGTGCATCTCAGGCTGGACCAGCATGCCCTGGGGTGGGAGGGGGGCGGGGCTGTCACCGTGGGCATAGATTGGTCCTTGATAAGACACTGCAGGAGGAGACAATATAGCATTTAAACTCACGGTTTGTGCTCTACAATCAGATATGTTATTCTACAACTCCACCACCAAACCATATACACTACATGGCCAAATGTATGTGGACACCTGCTCGTCGAACATCTCATTCCAAAATCATGGCCATTAATATGGAGTTGGTCCCCCCTTTGCTGCTGACAGCCTCCACTCTTCTGGGAAGGCTTTCCACTAGATGTTGGAACATTGCTGCGGGGACTTGCTTCCATTCAGCCACAAGAGCATTAGTGAGGTCGGGTACTGATGTTGGGCGATTGGGCATTGCTCGCAGTCTGCGTTCCAATTCATCCCAAAGGTGTTCGATGGGGTTGAGGTCAAGGCTCTGTGCAGGCAAGTCATGTTCTTCCACACCGATCTCGACAAACCATTTCTGTAGGGACCTCGCTTTGTGCACGGGGGGGCATTGTCATGCTGAAACAGGAAAGGGCCTTCCCAAACTGCTGCCACAAAGTTGGAAGCACAGAATTGTCTAGAATGTCATTGTATGCTGTAGCGTTAAGATATCCCTTCACTGGAACTAAGGGGCCTAGCCCGAACCATGAAAAACTGTCCCAGACCATTATTCCTCCTCCACCAAACTTTACAGTTGGCACTATGCATTGGGGCAGGTAGCATTTTCCTGGCATCCGCCAAACTCAGATTCTTCTGTCGGACGTCACTCCAGACAATGTGTTTCCACTGCGCCAGAGTCCAATGGCGGCGAGCTTTACACCACTCCAGGCGACGCTTGGCATTCCGCATGGTCTTAGATCTTTCATGAATCTCCCGATGAACAGTTATTGTGCTGACATTGCTTCCAGAGGCAGTTTGGAACTCAGTAGTGAGTGATGCAACTGAGGACTGACGATTTTTACGCGCTTCAGCAAATGGCAGTCCCATTCTGTGAGCTTGTGTGGCCTACCACTTCACGGCTGAGCCGTTGTTGCGCCTAGACGTTCACAATAACAGCACTAGCAGGGCAGAAATTTGACAAACTGACTTATTGGAAAGGTGGCTGTGCCACGTTGAGAGTCCCTGAGCTCTTCAGTAAGGCCACTCTACTGCCAGTGTTTGTCTATGGAGATTGCATGGCTGTGTGCTCGATTTTATACACCTGTCAGCAACAAGTGTGGCTGAGTAAAGCCTAATCCACTAATTTGAAGGGGTGTCCACATACACTATATATACACACAAAAGTACCTGATGTGGCAATCATGTAATCATGTGTTAAACAATGTAGCATATTTATTTGTACAGTTTATCACAGCACCACAGATACCCGTGTACCCTACCATTCTAACTAACCTCTCAAAACAAGTTTTTTTTGCTTTGTTTTTAAAGACAGCATTCTAATGCAGCTACAACATGTTGTGGTTGAGTACTTCTTCTACCAGAGCCTGGCTCTGAGCCTATGGACAAAGAGACACCGGCTAGTGTGTGTTTTCAGTTGTGCCCGGCCTCCTGGTGGTAGTGTGTGGCACTGACTCACTGGGCTCATAGTAGTGACCCTCCATGACCCCTATGTGCATAGGAGGAGCGGGCTCGGGGCTTGGCCTCTGGCGCTGGGACGAGTACCGCTTTGCCCGGTTACCAGCTCCCTGAGATGGAGAGAAAGAGGGTGAGCGCTGACAGAACCACTCAAAATGTCAGGTAAAACGCCAGATTTCCTCTTAAAGGCAACATATAAATGACTATGTACAAAGATGGGTTTCTGTCAACACAAGTAGGCCTACTCACCAGCTCTTCTATGTTACTGTATTGTGGAGGTGCTCCACCCATGTGCATAGAGTTAGGGATGCCTGCAACAAGACGAAAAAGGGTTGACGACACGCAAGCAAAACATATCCAACTAACTGATCAGCTGCTGCTGTTTAGTTGCAGTGAGGAACACGTCACATCTCATAAGCTTCATGTCAAACCAACTACCAACGTGTAGATCTAACTAGGGTTTCTGTCCTGACAAATGTCCACATTTGAGGCACTTTAAACCTTGAGTGCAAAAACTAACTTTCATTTTGCATGATAAAATCCTCCCAGGCTCCAGACTACGTGCAAGGATGCACCACCACCTGCACTGAGTAGATAAGCCGGCTTAAGAGAGAGACTTCCATTCCCACACTGCCTGCCCCCACTTCTCCACACTGACTGTACTGGCCTCATTATGTCAACCAGCCACACTGAACGGTCACTGACTGACTGACTCAGTGCTGCACCAGGGAGCTGCTGCTAAGCTTCAACTGGGCTGCTGGTGCAGTGGTGACTGAGCTGCTTGTAATAGTGCTGCTGGAGCTATGAGAGAATGTGTCACTCCATAATACTCAAGAGACAGAAGGCTCACCTCTCATCTCAGCGCGTAGATACGAAGATGGGTTCTGGGCCCAGTTCTGTCCAGCCAGGCTGAGTCTGGCCAGGTCCTGATCCAGCCCTGTGAGTCCTGTCCCCTGGCTGCCCTGGCTGCTGTCTCCAGCATCCCCCGGGCTTTGACCGGGGCCCTGCCAGGGCTCACTCTTCAGGGCCGAGGAAGACACGGTGGAGGCAGGCTCCTCCAGAGAGGCCTGCTTGCCCAGCTCAGTGGCCCGGGTGCGAGTCCTCCTGGCTAGGGAGTACGACTTCTTCTCCACGGGCCGCTCCGGAGCCGGTGAGGCATCGCGGGTAACCGGGTTGTCCGCCGGAGGAGCAGATCCCCCTCGCTGCTGCTCCTGTCGTCGTAGCGGTGCAGAGTCCCTTTCTCGATCACCTTTGCCACTGTAGTGGCGATTGTGGTACACGGACTGTGACGTTGTCACAGTAGTGGTGTTGCGCTCGTCATCCTCCTCGCTGCGGACCTCCTCCACCACTACTGAAGGGCTGCGCTCCGTATGGGCCCCTCTGTTCCCCCGGCTCCTGGGGCCTCGTTCGCCATCCATGGGCGGTAGGCTCCGGGTCTGGAGGGGCTCGGCGGGGTGGGCCTTAGGGCCTGGCCGTTGGGACTCCTGGTTTCTGTCATTCCGGTGCTGGGCCTGGGGGGGGCGGTTGCCCTGGAAGCCCCGGGCTGGGGGGTGGGAGGAGGGCCTGGGGGGGTTGTTGTTGGTGCGCTGGGTGTTGGGGGCTGCTGAAGGGGGAGGACCAGACTGCTGCAGGGCCACGGCTGGGGGGGCGCTACGGCTGTTGGGGTTCCCTCCCTGCTGCCAGGAGGTATGGACGGGCCTCTCCCCGTCTACATCCCGCCAGCGCTTGTCCCGGACGGGAGAGGTGCTGTGTCTGCAGAGGGAGGAGAGGAGGCTAGTGTCAGGACAAGCTGCTAGAAGATAGCTAGTAGACCAGGGGTGGGCAAACTGTTACGCAGGCAAAATGATGGTTTGATTATTTTGGGTTAAAACAAACACTCCAGGCCACTCGACTGTCTAAAACTAGATAGAAAGTATGTAGAAATTATAATGGACCTATATAATGTTCAAATAACTGCCCCTTTTCTGTCCCGCAAATAGCTTTTGACTAACAAATCAGCCCGTGAAAAAAAAAATCTGTGCGGCTCTCCACTGATTTTTTTTATTTATCTCAACGTGACCCTCAAGCCAAAATTATTGCCCACCCCTGTAGTAGACTATTGCTGTAATTCATGAGATTACATTGTATGGGGATAAATTGTGCCTGTTAATATACATTGGCAAGATAGACAATACTGGTATTTGTATTTATTAGGGATCCCCATTAGCTGGTGGTTAGTGTTCGAGGCTTTCAGGGACATGGGGATTTGGACACAGGGTTAATAGTGTTAAGGGGTAGTAGTACCTGGGCTTGCGCTGTCTATAGGACCGGTCATTGGAGCCACCTCCGTTGCGGATGTCATAGCCGTAGATTGAAACCAGCTCCTCACGTGACTTGGGCGCCTGCTCCTCCTCCCTGAACCTATCGTGTTCCCAGCGACCCTCATCCTTCCACAGCTTCCTGTTACGACCCTTAGGCCTGGAGGACAGGAAAGAAGCCGCAAATAAATCAATAAACAGGTTTACCAATGAAACAACATCAGTCTATTACTAGGAGTCATCCATCCTTTCTGTGTGGTTGTTGGTCACGTTTAGCTAGTTCCACAGAAAACATTTCATGGACAAAAGGGTAAACGTTCCCCCTTACCGTTCCTCCTCCTGTGCGTTTCCTCTGACGTCGTGCTCAAAGAACATTCCCTTACGGGGGATATAGGCTGGGTTATTACGATCCTGGTCATCATCCAGCTTCTGGCCTGGTTTAGTGCCTTTATTCTCAGAGTCTTCTGTACTTTCCTGGTTACAGGGATAGGACAAGTAGAATTACTCAAAGTTATTGACCAAACCAATATACCTATATTTGTAGGTGATTCTTTAACTCTAATTTCTTTTCAATTAAGCATCTTACCTGTCCATCCCCACTTTGCCGCTCCCCTGCCAGGTTGCCTTTATCTTCACACTTCACTTCTTTACTTACACCTTTCTCAACCTCCTCTTCCTTCCCCCCTCCTTCCTGCAGCTCCTCCTCCACAGCAGGGGTGTCGGCAGGAGTGGGTTTGGGCCCAGCAGCCGGTGGAGGGACCTCTTCTTCCTCCTCTTCCTCCTCCTCACCTCCCTGAGAGAGAAAATACAAGACTTGAGTTAGTCTTGTTTTATGTGTATCATTATCAAGATCCTGTCAGAGAGCACAGTGCAAATGTCCTTAGAGTCGTACTTATTCCAGTCAAAACCATCCATGCATAGTGGACAAATTACACTTCTCAGAACCACAGTTTAGCCCTCATTAAGAGGATTCCAGTACCATTATGGAGTACATCAATGGTTGATTTTTTAAAATGTGTCTGCAACTAGGGGGCTGCTACAATGCAGAAGGTCTGTGTTCCGAAATACCAGTACCTGTATCAATGGTTGAAACCTGCTCATCTCTTCAGCCCCTCCAGGATTTCGCTGAGGCAATTCTGACATTTTGCATGGCAATATGCACTGATTTTGTCCAATTTGTCACAAAAATGCACCGACGAGGGAAAAAGTTTGTTGATGTGTGCTTAATTTAACCATATTATGCAGTAAATGTGCAGTGATTGGTTGAAATTGTGAGCCCTCTTTTTTTAGTGTGGTGATCGGTCAGATAATATTGCGATTATTTCACTGTTTTATGAGGTGATAGTGCAGGATTGGTCAAATTTGCAAGCCCTCACATAATATACTGGGAATTGGGTCACAGAATAGCAAAATCCTGGAGGGACTGTCTCTTGTTTCATGGTGATGGACAAAACAATTTTCACAAATACTTTGGAAGTTAGATACATCATGATCTTGCCAATCCACTAGTTGGGCTATTCTGTTGGGAGAATGAGGAACCTTGGGTTAGGCTCATGAAGCCTGCGTTACTGAAATTCAAACAATGTGGTTAGTCATATACTATGTTGCCCAAGTGTCCATGCAAATTTTACCCTACAGCATTACTCTGTTCAGCAGTGGCAACTCACCTCTGAATGGGAGCCATTCTCCTCAGGATCTGCACTTTCATAGTCAGAAAGGACAGCTGCAAAAACAAACATAAAATGTGTCTGAAAAAAGTACTTCAACTGTTTAACTGTACTATGATCAGTGGGAAATGCCTCAGGTGTGTGCATCATTTTAGACAGGCTATTGGATTACATCAACAAACACTGACTCACCTTCTCCTACACCATCTTCACTTTCCTGTTAAGAAAGGATAACACTAGTCAAACAATGTGAATGGGTTGACAACAAATAGCAACAATATGTAGCCTACACACCACGTTGTCAGGCAAACATGATACAAACTCTTACATCAATTATTTAGTAGCAAGTGGGGGCATCTGTCACTTGGAATGTACCCTCTTAATGACCAGGCCATTCACAACCATTCATTGTGCCAAACATGGATTCCTCACATCACTAGGGATATCGATAAATATCAACAAGCTTTGGCGTGGTGGTGGCCATTTAAAACAAGAGGGTGAAGTTACTGAATGCTAACGTATGCCAACGTTAGCTAGCTTATAAGCTTAACTACAAACACTGATAGTACAGTAGTTAGCTAAATTAAATACTTTCCTCTAGCTAACCATTAGCTAACGCGTTCCTATCGTGGTAAACGTGCTATCTAGCGTTACCAAACAAAGTCAGCTAGCTCAAACGAACTGTGTTGTCTAGTTAGTTTACGGTTTGGCGCTACACACGGTTCCCGGCCGAACATGAGCGAGTTAGATGATTTATGAGCAACATTAGCTGGATGTGGCAAACTAAAAACATGGGGATGCG
Organism: Coregonus lavaretus; assembly: GCF_964263955.1. Classification (NCBI taxonomy): domain Eukaryota; kingdom Metazoa; phylum Chordata; class Actinopteri; order Salmoniformes; family Salmonidae; genus Coregonus; species Coregonus lavaretus. The sequence goes on along the minus strand of NC_139989.1, from coordinate 36,862,365 downwards.
GCTTGGCCTAACCACTGGACAACTATCCGCGCGGTACTGTTCCATTCCCATAGCCGGCTGACTTGTTGACCCAGCCACGAATTATGGTAGTGAGCAGGCTAATGTCAGCCGAGTTAGCTAGTTAGCCAACTAATCAAGTCCTATTATATTGATCGGCTTCGCGTCTCGAGAGCAAGACACTCACACACTCGGATTCAGCATCATTTTTCGGCACCACACGAACAGCTGGTGCCTCAACTGGTTCAGGGTCCCGTACTCGGGGCTTTGTCGTTGGGGAAAGGGACTTTCCACTTTCTGATCCCGAACCAGATTCATCGTCCTCCTCGCTGTCCTGGGACGCGCGCCTCCTTCGCCGTCGCCGGTCCGCCATCTTAGGAGTCAGATAAAGGAAACCGGAAGAATGCCAGGAATTGTGGGTGAATGTTAGTTACGCAATTCCGCCCTAGCCTCCTCGAGCTTCTTTTTTTTTTTTAATCAAGGCATTGCAATCTTTCTGCCAAGTTTATCTTTTCAATTAGCAAGTGTCGTTAATTGGTTGTTGAAGCATTTTGCAATGATTAAGTCAGTATGACTACATCTGTGAACAAAATTATAAATATCCTGAAATCTGCTCAGAGTTGAATGAATATTAATTATTATCCAGAGACAATATATTGATAGTGATAAAATAAAGATCCACTTTCACTCACTACCTAATTCTTCCCCAATTCCCATTATGGTCCAGTGCTTTCAAGGTAATTTATCAAATCAGGCACAGACACCATCCAAAAGAAACAAAGTCATGTTCATAAAGCATTTTTTAAATTACAACATCTTGTTTGAAACAAACCATAACTGCTGCTGAAGCGCTTTCAACACATCTCACTCTCCTAATGTCCAATGTTTTTTTCCTTTTATCTCCAATAGGAGATCTCCTTTCTATAGGATGCAACAGCAATCACATACAGATGGGAGACAGAGCCATTCTGCGCTGTTCAAATATGAGGCATGTCAATGTGAATGACACGTCAACAGTTTGTAGAGCTTTAGCTTGTTTGCGGAGGAATTTTTGGGGTGAAGTTGCAAAGAGGAAAACTGTCCTCAAATTAACCCAGTGGAAATCCAGAGGAGAGACAAATATCTCTGCTCTTCCTGGATAGTCCACACCACCCTCAGTCTTCTTCCAAACCAGCCCTACCATGAACAAACAATAGGATCTGTTCTGCAGTCCAGCAACCATGTCCAAACTGTGGCACAGTGCATCTTTTGATTTGAGGGGATTGTGGCATGCAATTCCCCCACCCCGAGTGTATTCCTCTCCCAAATAACAAGGCAGACATTCACAGAGGGGTGCCGCCTGGCACCAAGACCGGCCGGTGTCTCCTCTCTTGGACTCAGTTGGAAAGGACAGATTTATTTTCGGCATGTCCGGTGGGGGGTTTGCTTTTTGGGAACCTCTACTCGACAGCGGCTCCGCTCGTCCAGCCAGGGCAGGTCAAAGCTCCTTCAAGGGTGAATAGAGAAACACAGGGGTTTAAGTTAGGAAGCAAGCACTCCGATTGTATTCAAGTGATGTTTAGCTTGGTGTTACTCAAGAACCAGTGCGTATGACTCAACTCACCGTCTTGACAGCTTTGGCAGAGGTCGGCCAAACACCGCCACTGGAAGGTGGGGGGTGATCATGAGGGACTCCACTGAGGATAAATAAAGAACACTTTCATAAGCAATGAGTACAAGACCCTGCTCAGTATTTCTACTGACTACATTTCATCTCAACTGACATCCCTTATGGGATAGTTGCTTTTTGGCCATATCAAATTTTATTGGTCACATACACATATTTAGCAGATGTTACTGCGGGTGTAGCGAAATGCTTGTGTTCCTAGCTCCAACAGTGTTAGCATCTAACAATTCAGTGTATAGGTGGACTTACCATCCTCAGCTTCTGGGTAGAAGGAGAACACTTCTGGCTCACTCTCTTGGATACCCTTCCTCTTGTTCATGCGCTGCTGCAGTCGCTGGAACATCCGCTGCTCACGGATCCGCTGGATGTCCCATCTATGGGAGGTGAATGAAGGAGAGTGAAGAACACAGCGACGGAAGGTCAAAATAAGGGACACACAAAAATAAGGAGAAAGGCAGAAAAGAGGTATGCCAGAGAAACAGACCGACTCATAGCAAGAGTTGGTCAGACACGAAAACAAAGCATAGTGAAAACTCCAGCCCTCCCTTACCTCTTCCTTCTCTTCTCAACCAGTTCATGCTTCGAGTGGCGCTTCAGGAAGACATTGTCATCCAGATTCTGCAAGAGAAAACAGTTTCTTTAGACCTCCTGACCGGGGGTCCAATCTGGACTTCCACCAGCCTTCGCACAGTGCAAGACAAGTACCCACCTCAGGGATATCAGATGCCTCCTCCTCTCCCAGGGGCTCCATAAGGTTTTCCTTCCATGAGGGAACTGTGTACAAGAGGGAGAAGGTCATTCCACACCCATGCAATTTTACAAATCCTGTTTAGCACACATTCCCCAAAAGATAAAGCAACAAAAAGCAATAACGTGGCCTATTCCAAAATACTTAGGCCGAAGTCTCTGCCTTTTTATGCGCTGTTCATACTTATTTTGCGCTTTTCCCTATTTTTTTGGTTCCAATACAACCATTTCATGACAGTTTGTAACACTCACTGGCCACAGGCTCCTCCTTCTTGGGCGAGGGCTCTCGCGAAGTTGGTGACGGGGGAGGCACATGCCAGCGACACAGGTACATGTCTGTCGTTGACAGGTAGTCCAATTCCTCAGTGGTGGCCGAGCTGGTCCCAGGAGACCCATCCGAAAACTCTTCCCCGTCCAGAGGCTTCTCTTTGGGGAGAAGCGCCTCCTTGTGTGGGGACTGGGAGGCCTTGGCTTGGGCACGTCGTTTGGCTGCCCTGGGGTCCTGGAAGAGGAAACGCCTATTGGAAAGAAAAAACAACAACCGTTAGAGGAATTGCGTGAAGGACAATAAGGGGCTTAATTAAAAAACAACATTGCTACCTCTAACTGAATGTGGAGCCCTACCGTTTGTGGCCCTTGCCTCCTCTGCCAAAATGCAGCGTTCGGGGTGTATGGCTGCTGCGGCCCTCAGACAGCCCCTGCCCCTCTGGCGTCGCCGCCTGGTTTTCCTGCTGGCTAGGGGTGCGGGTGGGGCGCTGGTCACACCCATCCTTCTTACCCAGCTGCAGACGGCGCTCCATGCGCTCGATCCGCGCCATGAGCTGCGGTAGTGAAAAAACCTGTCACCTCATTGGGGCTAAAGTGAGGTTTATACCCCCTTATGATTTGGCATTGAAATTGTTTGTCTTGAAGGGTTGCCTATTCTCTTAAACACTTGTGAGATTTACTGTCCATAAGAGTACAACAAAAAGATATTGAATGTACTTGAGGCTGATTTAGTTGACTTCAATTACATTTCACTTCATAGAAACAATGTCATAATAGTGCTGCACTGCTATTACATCACAATACCACTGGTGGCATTGTGGAGCTGGCCTAGGTTGGAGGGAAATACCTGCTGCTGGTTTTTCTGGAAAATTCTATTTTTCACCAAATATACTGACCAGGATTGACAATTGAAATGTTATACATTTGTGTTTGGAGTGTTTGCTAGCATACCATTTCCTTCTCAGCTTTGAGGTCATCTATCTCCTTGCTCTTGGACTGGAGCTGCTGTTGCTGTTGTTCAATGAGTTCCAGCTGGAGGAGGAGGATCTGGCGTATGCAGCTAGTCTGTGTAGGGGAGTGACCAGGTCCTTTCCTAATATTCCCTCTTTTGCCCTCTGGGCTGTGTTCTGATGACTGTGCTACCGTAGCAGCCCCTCTGACCTCCCTCCCACCCACTGCATCGTCCCGGGGCTGTTTGATAGTGTTGAGCACTGCAAGGTCCGTCTTGCCCATATTGCTGTTTGTCTGTCCTAGTAGTGTCTTGCTCTTGACTGGTGTGGTGCCTTCGCCCCCCATCGGTTTGCCCTGGGGAGTTTGGGCTCCAAAGCTCACCCAGTTCTCCTCTTGCCCCGACCCAAGCCCAGGGTTCTGTATAGATCCAGGCCTGCAGGTAACCTGTCCCTGTCCTGGCACCACCTTGGCTTTCCCCTGGAGCTGCTGGCCGCTGCTGTTGTGGATAGTGCCCAGCACGTTTGGGACTCCGATGACGTATTCACTTGGCTCCCTCCTCAGGCCGATGAAGGAATCGGGTGTTCCTCCCGCTGGAGCTTTGACCAAATCAATCTTCCCTACTGTGTCCAGCTTATATCCTCCACTTGTGAAAACAGTGGATGTCATTGTTGTGGCAACCCCACCGCCAGAACTCTTGCCAACCAACGCCCACCAATGTCCTCCTGACAGGGGCGTTGGTGGCACAAAGAGCTTGATCTCACACCGTGGATGTTGTTTTTCCTCAACTGTGGGCTGTCTAGATATCCATGCAAGCCTGAAATACAAGGGAGGGATGTCAGATGGGCACACAGTTAATTCAACATAACCTTGTGTCTATAAGGCATAAACAAACTAAAATCAAATGTTGAAACAAACAGGAATCAGCCACCTTTTAGCAAGTTGGACACAGCGCCCTCTCTTACAGCAGATATAGCCCAACTAAGAAAGCCACTTAGCTAGTAACGTTAGTGTTCTCAATCTCAGGTAGGTACTAACTACAATTTCCCAGTCACACATTTCTATACGTCCATGAATAATATGTATGATATTGACACATTAACCAACAAACTGACACAATAACAACAAAAATCGAACTACCAGGAGATTAGCTGACTTGCATCTCAACAACACCGGCATGGCTAGCAGACAAGGTAAGTTAGTTAGCTAGCTAGCTTATACAATCATTAAATAGTGGAGTTGAGTTTAGTTGGCTACCTAATTATGTGTATAATTGACCTAGCAGGTGTTTGAAAGAAACCGGGTGATTGGAGAATACATAATGCAGCGACTGGCAATTGCTTGGTTGCAAGGGAAACAGTTATAGAATAACAAACGTTACAGCTGAGATGCAGTCCCTTAGTTGGCTAGCTAACTGGTTAGCCAGTCCTCCATTTTAGGTCCGAAGGAAAGAGCAAAACAATGACAGCCACTTTGCCTTCAACCAACCCCGTCTCATTTGACGCCATTTTAACTTTAAACGCTTTACAAAGTTATGTTTTTCTCTCGAACGTTATAACATTGTGCTTTACACTTATGACTAAAGGCCACCTGTCTATTTGATATTCTCTGTACTCATTCGAACTCACCTATCGCCTTGATGGCCCCCTTCTCAGGTCGTTTGAAAATAATGAAATTGCGCATGCGTTCCCTGTATGCTCGCCTCTGATTGGTCAATCGGCGAGCGGTTGCACTGAGCTCAAAGGATTTCCCAAGAATAAAAATGCCAAGACAAATGCATATTCCTACCTAATTTTTATGATTGTTACAATTTGTTGTAGTTTATATATTTTGTACAATCATGTAACCATGATGAAATTGTTATGGTCGAGAGAGTTCTTGTCATATTTTCTCTATTCACACTGGGATTAGTTGCAACCAATTGGCTACTGGCTCAGTCACCACCAATGATTTTTTTAAAAAGTACTGTGGAATGGATACAGCATATGGCATTTAATCTGCTTGCTTGCTGTTAGGTTGGGCTCTTCTCTATTTTGGGAGAGGCCAATTCTGGGCTCCCTAATTCACTCTTGTAATGGAGTTATGTTGATTGAAGATTAGTTGAAGATAAACCATTACATGTTACCACTTTTCTTATAAATTAGTTAATATCTCTCAACATCTTCTAGACTAGAGACCACAGGCTGTTACATTGGTGTTAGTCACTGTGGATCAATCCTGCTCTTTTACCACAAGAGGGCATAGTTTACTAACTGAAACGGGTGTCAGTCCCACCCAAAGATTCGGTCCCACCTTGTGACGCTCACTTCAGGCAACAGTGTTGTAGGCAATTGGTTTATACCAATGATGTATATAAACTCTGTGTCATTGGTTGTAGGTCTATCATTGTTTGCAACGTAACATTCAGGTGCAACACCTGTTTTTAGGAAACAGTTTTTCATAAGCATGCACGAATAAGCCTACTTCAACAGCCAAAAAGCAATAGCCTACTATAATATTTTAACAATAACCTATTAATACAAAGAAACGTTAAAAAAGAAAAAGTTATGCCTCCACGGTGTTAGGTCGTTTTTCCGAATAGGCTATAGCCTAGGCCTATAATATGAAGATATAAAAATCCAAGATTATGTTGCGCTTCTTTCCTCACATGTCTCTATACTTCTCCTCTGAGAAGTGTTTACATGGATGTAGCCTATGACTGAGTGATGCTACAATCTGAAGTGGTATTTTCCCCCACGAAAATAGCAGAGGATCGGCAACCACTCAAGTATGCCTGGTCGTAACAGCGCCCCCGTCACGTGGACAGGCCCGGTGACCATGCATATCCGCTGCAGTGTTTATTATTGTCGACTCTCCTCTCACGCTCCCGGGCTGGCAGAGCCGTCCTCTGTTCTACAGCTCTCACATGGCGCACGGGGACCCTGTGACAATATATGCACCTAAGGATTATATATATATTTTTACATAATGCTATAATAAAACCGAGAGGCAGTTAAATAGTCTTTACGTTGTTTTATTTATGGTATTCTTCTCAAGAATGGTAATGAACTCTGCCAGGTTTTCTTCTGCATGTCATATGGATGCTGATCCAATTCAGGATAGTGTGAGAGGTTTCCTCTATGCACTGTGCATTATGGCATAGCTTACAATGTTGTTATTTGATTGGAATAAATGAATTATAATTTTGCCTAAGGTTATTGGGTAATTTTAAAATAAACTTGATGTCCCTAATATTTTGGGAGAAAAATAAGGACACATTGGATACGATCATAAAACACTACGAGCTGGACTAATTACTTAGTATTTGGAGTATGAGACATGCTTGATTATATACCAGAGAAGAGAGGCATAACATTTGCACCATTTGACTATACAGTTGCCCAATGTCTGCAGTATGGTTGAGCCCACCCATTTACTGTCGGTGAGTTACGCGAACAATAGGTTAGGAGGCTGCAAGCCTCGCGATGTGACCTACTTTCACTTCAGTTACGTCTTCACTAAAACTTTGAAAGGATTCGAGTTTAACAATATACAAGTGGCGCTTTAGATGATGGAATGTTTAAGAAATTCTAAACTAGATGAGGATTTTTCTAATTTTACATAGGCTATGAGAAATATAATAGTCCTGTTGGCCAACTGTATATATATATATATATATATATATATATATATATATATATATATATATATATATTTATTTGGCAAACATGCATCTCTCATAAGTAGGTGTAGTTAGTAACAAGATATGGGCATAGTGGCCCTCCTCATTCACAAGGGGTAGGCTGTATGCCATGTCTCTCTCAAACCTACTGGAAGGTAGCTCTCCAGGAAGCGGGTTGGAGCCGTTCTCTACACACATAAACAGACAGAGACATGCAGACACAGTTGATACATAAAATTAAGAAATAGTCCATTCACCTGACCATGCATAGGCTATAACAACTTTTTTTGTATAACTTGACCACTGCTATATTTAGCATGGGAGGTCGCTGTTAGGTCACTGTTACATTTTGTGGCTCCACAACACAGCAACATAACACTACACTACAAAAAACAACAGCAATTGAAGAAACCTTTTTCATTATGGTCTCATAAGTCGCCATGGCGTGCTGACAGTTGTTTTTCTTTCAAACGTCATTCATTCAAGGTGAGCCGATGATAAAAGATCAACAAATGCAAACATGGAACTGCTGCAGCACAAGGACTGACACGGAGCCAAAAACGTGCATCTCCTGATCATCCCCAAATATGGAGTTTGTCAACCTGCTCTGGGTTGCTTCGTCTCATCTCTGAGACAGATCTTGGAGATCCATAGATCCCATAACAACTGTTCTATCCCAATAGATGAGATAGGCTTTTCAGGTCATGCTGTCTAGGAAACTAGCATGATGGGCACCTTGGCTCTCCAGGCCAAGGGCACACCTGCCGAAATAGGCAGAAGGTGACAGGTAGTAAGAGATGGCTAAGAGGATAAGGAAGTCACAATTAAAGAGACAGATAGCATTACAAATATAGGCCACTTATCTCCCTGTGCTTATTTACGGTCACACACGTAAAAGACATGAGTGACATTCATGTATAGGTCTATTTTTGATAATGTGTGTTCTCTCATGTTAATCAATTTAGTCAATACATTACTAATGTTAGTTTGGAGTATTCAAGGTGGATTTTGTTTATTAAGCAAACCTTTTGTATTTGATTTCCAGTTGTTGCACTTCAAATGTTATACATTTATTTAAGTGATAATGCCCAAAATGAATTTATTCATACAATTTTATCCTTCCACAACATATAGTCCCGACACAAATCTAGGGTTGCTACCCAAGCCGGCTGGTCGTCTTTCTATAGGTTCGGTTGCTAGAGACACGACCCAGTTGTTCAGTCTTTTTAATCTGTATCTATGGACACCACCCAGTCATTAGTTCTAAGCAAGTTTTCATCAAGGAGCTCTCTGTACTTTGCTCTGTTCATCTTTTCCTCGATCCTGACTAGTCTCCCAGTCCCTGCCGCTGAAAAACATCCCCACAGCATGATGCTGCCACCACCATGCTTCACTGTAGGATGGTGCCAGGTTTCCTCCAGACATGACGCTTGGCATTCAGGCCAAAGAGTTCAATCTTGGTTTCATCAGACCAGAGAATCATGTTTCTCATGGTCTGAGAGTCCTTAGGTGCCTTTTGGCAAACTCCAAGCGGGCTGTCATGTGCCTTTTACTGAGGAGTGGCTTCCGTCTGTCCACTCTACCATAAAGGCCTGATTGGTGGAGTGCTGCAGAGATGGTTGTCCTTCTGGAAGGTTCTCCCATCTCCACAGAGCAACTCTGAAGCTCTGTCAGAGTGACCATCGGGTTCTTGGTCACCTCCCTGACCAAGGCCCTTCTCCCCCGATTGCTCAGTTTGGCCGGGCGGCCAGCTCTAGGAAGAGTCTTGGTGGTTCCAAACTTCTTCCATTTAAGAATGATGGACTCCACTGTGTTCTTGGGGACCTTCAATGCTGCAGAAATGTTTTGGTACCCTTCCCCAGATCTGTGCCTCGACACAATCCTGTCTCGGAGCTCTATGGACAATTCCTTCACCTCATGGTTTGGTTTTTGCTCTGACATGCACTGTCAACTATGGGACCTTATATAGACAGGTGTGTGCCTTTCCAAATCATGTCCAATCAATTTAATTTATAATAAATAATAATAATATGCCATTTAGCAGACACTTTTATCCAAAGCGACTTACAGTCATGCGTGCATACATTTTTTGTGTATGGGTGGTCCCGGGGATCGAACCCACTACCTTGGCGTTACAAGCGCCGTGCTCTACCAGCTGAGCTACAGAGGACCACAATTTACCACAGGTGGACTCCAATCAAGTTGTAGAAACATCTCAGGGATGATCAATGGAAACAGGATGCACCTGAGCTCAATTTCGAGTCTCATAGCAAAGGGTCTGAATATTTATGTAAATAAGGTGTTTCGCTTTGTCATTATGGGGTATTGTGTGTAGATTGATAAGGATTTTTAAAAAACGTAATCCACTTTAGAACAAGGCTGTAACGTAACAAAATATGGAAAAAGGGAAGGGGTCTGAATACTTTCTGAATGCACTGTATGTAGGCTAACTGTTTGAGCTCCTGTTAGACAGATTCGATGTGGTTTCTCAAGGGGAGGCTGTGCAGTCTTACCTGTGTCTACCTGTGTCCCTGTTATGCCTGATACAGAGGTTATTTCTTTTGGGCTATTGCCCGTGGATATTTTGTATGATATGGTGATTTCAACATGGGATCACCAACACCTGTAAATAAATCTACACTCTTAGCACTTCAACCTGCCTTATCTTCTGCTGATTTAATGCCCTTAGGACTGCTACAAAGTCCATATTTTACAAAATGTGTTGTAGCCAAAATAATGAAAAGGGCTGTCTGGTAGCCTCAATAAATAGACGAAGATTTGTAGTTGAACAAGTCGTTGCATAAATATATATATAAAAAAGACTTCACTTGAGACTTGACTTGAAAAAACGTGTGACTTGGCTTGCTCTTAGAATACATGACTTCGACTTGACTCGAGACTCGACCCGTTTTACTTGGGACTCGACTGAGACTAGGACATTGTGACTCGAGACTTGCTTGTCACTCGAATAATAGGCTGGCCAACCATGAAACCCAGTTGCGTGTAAAGACACTAATATAGCCTATATCGAGTGATTGATCTAATGGTCTGCACGGTACACAGTGAGCAAAGACATCTCCGATAATATTGTTCCAAATGTCCGTTTTGAATGCTTCATTAAGCCTGACCAATTATTAATAGCCTAATGATGTTCCCACGCACACTATTGGATGCAGCTATTGTAGCTTATGGTACAGTGTGAAATGGTAGGCTGTATATTGTAAACACATACAGCAAATAACAGGATAGAATAGGTTCTGTTTATTTCCTCAACAGCTCTTTCCTCTCTGACAGAAGTTCGCAGTGATCTGTGCCTTCAGAACATCCATGGTAAGCTGCCAAGCCTGTAGGCATAATTGTCTAGTGCGCGCACCCTGCTGTCTCGTGATGGCTGGCCAGATCAGTAACTTGATGAGTAAACGTGACAAAAACGTAACAAAATTCTCTAATCGCCCGAAGCTGCGTCTATCCGTTAGCCTTGATCTACCCCATGTCTACCAGAGTTGCAGAATGAATTACATCCGCTCATTAACTTGTCACAGCATATGCACCACTGTAGAGAAACCTCCCTAATGTACTCAGGGGTCTAAAGAGCCATGGCAATAAATAGCCTACTGGATATGTTTTCTGCATGCAATAAGACAGTTTCTAAGAATTCCAAACCAACACCCATGAAGTCTTTCAATAACAAGTAAGACAACAATAGTCACCAGTGGAGCCACGTGCGCTTGGCATACATCATTGGCCATATACAGTATATCCAGCCCAGATGCAAACGGATAATAAACTCACATTTCTGTTATTAATGAAATGCCATAATAATCACTGATAGGATACATGAAGTCGAATGACTCGTTATATTGATGTTAAGACTGGTTATATTGATGTTAAGGCTATGTCTCATGCACCTCTACAGATGCAAAATGAATCGACATTTACATTTGACAATGAGTGACTGCATTGTAAGTACGCCTACGCCTAAATCATTTCTATTTTGAAGTGCGCCTATGTCTGCTCGACAGGCTTGCACGCATACATAATGAAGTTATTCCTCCCCTTGCTTGGTAATGCGCTATTTCAAATCACATTGCTCTCGGACACGTGTACAGCGAAGTTAAAGCTGGAATCCTTATATAGTTGCTACATCCATTTTTGGACGTATACATTAATTATATATACCCATTATTTCTTGAAGAATATAACTTAGAAATGCCTCATGAGCTTAGTTCAACATCGTACCCCATCAAAACCCATAATACAGACCTGATTTTGGTCTGTCCTTGCATCCATAGCTCTGTCTATGAATTTGAGAGTGGTTACATTTGTTCAGGTCCATTCCTCAGCTTTTTACCAAAACTGTTAGAAATTGCGTAATTCAAATCTGGTATTGGAATAAGAATCAAGAGATCTTCAATCCAAGCTTAATTTATTATATGCAAAATGTATGTATGATAAGTATGAAAGTTCGTATACGGGCTCACTGACAAACCACGCAGGGCCGACAGAGAACTAGAATTATTGTTTACAGATTCTTTCTCAAATACTCTGACAGAAAGCCTCCACCTCTTCTGTTGGCCAACCAGAGCAAAGGACTGAGTGTGGTCCAGACTCCATTTCAGCCAATCCGTTGGCGCGGGGGTTGGTCTCAACTCCTTGGCACTCCATTTGTTGCCAGGCATAAAATCAAATCAAATCAAATCAAATCAAATCAAATTTTATTGGTCACATGCGCCGAATACAACAGGTGCAGACATTACAGTGAAATGCTTACTTACAGCCCTTAACCAACAGTGCATTTATTTTAAACAAAAAAGTAAGAATAAAACAACAACAAAAAAGCATAGTTGCTATGATAATAACCTGCAGAGTCAGCACCGAAAAGACACCGTTCCACTGTACTCTATGTACCTACGTTCAAGGACGGTTCACAGATCACAAAGAGGCAGTGAGGTCTAGTATTTTGAGACACAAGTTCTTATCTCCCCCTACTCCCTAAAACAGCTCCTCACATTAATCACAGCTTGTTAGGTGAAACAATTTATATCAGTACAGTACAAACCCTTCATGCTTAATCATCAATGCATTCCTTCCAAGCTATTCATCACATACAAATCCAATTATGAGAAAAATAAAACCCAACAATTCCCTCTTTTGACACCCTCTAGGGTGTCACTCATTAAAATACAATACAAACAAAAATAAACACTTTTATTAATAGACAATTTGATAATAAAAGTCCTTCAGTCCTTCCATCGACACCCAACTTGCAAACTGTTACCAGTCATCAAAGAAGTTCAAACCATCACATAAGGAAAGACAAACATTCACATGGCTAACTTGATTAATAAAGCATAAAACACAGGATTAATAGAACACAAAACACAAGATTATTAAAACTCTAGGGTGTGATTAAAGATTTTTAAAGGGAAATTTTTGAATTCCCTCTTTTGACACCATTTATGGTGTCACTCTAAACAGAGTATAATCATCCTTAAGAATAACAGGATATGGAAATTAAATCACAACATTTAATGTTAATAAAAAATAAAAAAATATAATTTTAACCCTCTATTCCTCCCCTACACCTAACATGTACTGAGTTGGCTACCAGCCACCCAGGAATCCTTTACCTTCACATCAGGAAGAATAAACAATCACAGTGATTAGTAAAAACATAAGGTAATAAATGAGCAAGAACTGAAAATAAATGCGTGTATGTATTTTACTAGGCAAACCATGGATCATCCAGCTTGGTCTCAGAGTCAGTAGCAGAGTCACCTGCATCATCCTGGGCCGGTAACAACACCATCATACCCGACGCCTGCACCGCTCCTACCACTGACCTCCTGAGACAGGGGACGATGCAAGCAGCACAACGCATTAACAGCAAAAACACAATTATTAGGGTCAGAAATCCAGTAACCACCATAGAAGAGTACTCACCAAACCAGTCACTCAGCCAGGAAATAAGACAACATCCACAAAGAACAAGTATACCCATAGAAGCTATAACTTCACCCAGAATAGTCACAACAATAGTTTTCCATTTACCAAATATGTTATCAAACCAACCGTTTATGGAGCTATCAATACCAGAGTTCTCAACCAGTTCGTTCGCCAGCGTGGTGATGGTCACTCAAGCGCTTTGGTCACGGGCCCGTCCGGTGCTATATTGTTGGAGATGAAAGTACAACACATATATCCAAACAGAACACAAACCCTGTCCTGCTCAGCCAAAAGCATATCTAAAGCTATTCTATTCTGCCATGTCATTAAGCTAGTTGCCGCTGTCTGCTCAGCTAATCCCTTTATTGCATCACGAGTGTGGTTTATAAATACTTTGCTGGTTATATTAAATATAATTTATCCAATCTACATTTTTATTAATTGTTGACCACCAGAAAATACTTGATTCAAACCCAGCTGCGATCTGATTGTGGATCCCATCAATATATATCCTTTCATCAAAGGATCCCGGGAGGAGGTCCTACTTTCTATGTGACAACTCACCAGTCTCTGACACGTTTGATTGTTTGCGTATGTAGGTGAGTTCACAATCAGTTATCACCACACAACCATCAGATGTCAGCACGGGCCTGGTTTTGGCTCCTATAATCCTCTGACTGCAACAAAAAGGAAATATTAGTCATGTTTTCTTTCAGTTGTGATATTCTCTGTGTAGGAGCAGAGCTAAGATGCCCTACTCTGTATCCTATCTTACTAGTCCTAGAAAAACAATTAGAATCCCCTGAGACTTCAAACGTAGGCAACCTAGGTCGGAATGACTTTGTTATCGGGGGATACTGATAGTTCAAGTTACTACAAGACTCTTTCACCACATTCCCAGGTGGTTTGCATGGGGATAAACCTGTTTTTGCGTACTTAAGACTTTCAGACAGTACCTACCCTTCTATGGGTCGCACTGCCATTTCTGATAATTCCCTACTTTCACAATACTACACCTGTCCCTAAACTGTGTATGGAGATTGACATATCCCCCCCCCCGCTTGGTATAAGCAACTACATAGTCCCAGGATGTACATGGTGACATACATATGGTGATGTCCTTCCCTAAAGTCCCTAGTATTTCCCCTTTCCCTACGTCTAGCTGTCTCCTATGCCTTCATAGACTGTGCTCAGGTATTATTTTATCAACTTGTTTTAGGTTAACTACTACTTTTGGCTGAAACAGGAGGGTCCGTGTGTGTTAGGACTATGGCCCCCACAATCAGACAGCTACCTACCGTCGGGAGACCTGTGAATCCCCACCCTTGCCCTGAGAACATGTCAGATGCCAGAGGCCAACCCATTGCTTTACCTTCTATCGAACTCACACAGGGATGATCAGACAGGGTAAGGGAATCTTCGTTAAGGAGCCAACCCCCGGACCCTTGTGGTTATCGGATCTTTCTCCTAACTCTGTGTTTGTTCGTCAGGTGTAGCTGGTTTTGCCTTTTTACAGTGTGTGACATGCACCCAGATGGATCTCTCAGCTGTTCTGCTGGCAAAGGCAGTACTTGGTAGGGCCCTTCCCGCCAGGCCTGATTCAGTCTCCTGGTTAGATAGAGTGGGTCACCTTCTCCTTTAGTTCACCTGTGGGGCACAAAACCTCTGACATACAGGTGTGGTTAATAAACTATCATACATGTTTTTTTTTTTGTTTTTAAGTATTTTGTCCTCTCCTTCGTATATATTTAATATTTAATCCAACCATCCCCCTCTTTGACACATGATTTGGCCATGTGTCAATATTACCACCTACCTAAACAATCACTTTAGTTAATATTGGTATTTCATTATCCAATTGCCATTCCTCCACTCTCTCTTCTGTTATTTATGGTTCAAATCAAATATATTATTACCAAATTATAATCTTCTTCACAATTTTCACAGTACTATAAATTACCCTCAACTTAGTAAAATAAACTATCTTAAAGTCTTCCTCTCATGCCTTTAGAATGTACTAGTGTGGATGATTAATTAACACCAGAATGTTAAAACAGAGTTCAGAGGCCATTGAAATCATTTAACGAACTGTTTAATCCCATAGTATACTAAACAATCACCATTATTCTAAATATTTCATAAATGTTAGTTATCCCAAGTGTTCATTAAGTCCTCATGACATTCATTCTCATAAGAAATCATATATACCCCAAACTCAGCCAAAACCTAAAAAATCCATAAAATTCACTGTGTGCACCTTTAAGACCTATAACCCTTGACCTGCTGAAAACCCTCCAAAATTGAAACAACAAGACTTTATTAACATCATACTAGGTGTGTTGTTTTCTATTTGAAAACCCCAATTAAAAAACAACAACCAAACAGCCAGGTCATGAGGACTCCTGATTTCTCTCTTCCCCTTCTGCCTATAGTTTCTTAACTGGTGCCCTTTCCTTGCAGTAACTCCACGGTTCCTCACATTCTCTAGCAAAATGTCCCGTTTTGTCACAATTGTAACACTTCCACTCACTCCTGTCTCCACTATTACTATTTCCTTCTTGTCTGTCTTTGCTACCGTAACCTCTCTTCTCTCCTAGGTATTGACTAATAGTCTCACTGTCTCTAATTCAACACAAAAACCCATCATCCAATTAATTTTCATACCCATTACTGTCAATGCCAAATTAGGTTTCTCTGTTCCTGTTGAAGTGCTAAGTCAATAGTAGCCAATTCAAACACCTCACAATTTGGATCAAAGGGTTCCTTAGTCTTCCCCCCACTAGAGTCTACTATTTCTCCCTCAAGGACTAATCACGCCTTATCTTCCTCTTTCTCACGCTCAAAGCTGGGGGATGGACTTCTCTCTCTCTTCTCCTCTCTCCTGTCTGACTTTC